>NW_028275167.1:18241056-18546939 GCF_013281855.1 Momordica charantia | reverse complement strand
CACGTGTGTCGGGCATCCCCAAATACGAAAATGACGTAAACTAGCTTTACGACCCTTCCATAGCTCAAAGGGTGTTTCGGAAACACTCTTTGATGGAACTACGTTCAAAATATAAATCGCAGTCTCCACTACGTAACCCCTAACGAGTTAGGCAACTGAGCATAGGTCATCATTGATCGAATCATTTCCAACAGGGTTCTGTTTCTCCTTTCTGATACACCGTTTTGTTAAGGTGTATCAGGGGCTAAGAGTTGGGATGTGATTCCATGTTTTATCATATAGTCCTGGAATCTCAAGTCCATATACTCTCCACCCCGATCAGATCGAAGTGTTTTAATGGTTTACCTAATTGATTTTTAACTTCAGTCTTGTACTCCTTGAACTTTTCAAAGGCTTCAGACTTATGTTGCATTAGGTATAAATAATCATACCTTGAATAATCATCTATAAAAGAGATGAAGTATTCATACCCTCCTCGAGCTTTAACATTCATCGGACCACAAAAGTCTGAATGTATAAGTTCTAAGGGCTCTTTTGCGCTATAACCTTTTCCAGTAAAAGGTCTTTTAGTCATCTTGCCTTCAAGACAAGACTCACATGGTGGTAAAGAATCGTCTTCTAACTCATTTAGAATGTCATTCTTAACCAACCTCCCAATCCTATTGAGATTAATGTGACCTAATCTTAAGTACCAAAGATAGGTATTTTCTTATTGAGAAACTTTTTGCCTTTTATTTTGGGTTCTAGCATTTTTAAACAACTCGGTATTTAAAACTGCTTTAGTTATGGTTGGTCTTAGCACATACAAGTTGTTTTCAAGCAAAGCAGAACAAATATTAACACCATTTCTTGAAATGAACGCTTCATTCAGACTAAATGAAATGCAATACAAATGTTCTAACAAACAAGAAACTGAAATTAAGTTTCTTTTAATTTTATGAACCACGTACACATTATCTAATAATATATACATATTCTTTTTTGTAAATAACTTGAGCTCCCCTGCCGCCACAGCTGAGACGACCTCTCCCGTTCCGACCTTGAGAGTCATCTCTCCGGCGTCAAGCTTCCTCCAAGAACTAATTCCTCGAAATGAAGAACAAACGTGATTAGTGGCTCCTGAATCTAGTATCCAGGCGGAGTCATCGTTCTCCACTAAACATGTTTCGAAAACAAGTAAATCATATTTACCTTCGTTGGCTTTCTTCTTTTTGGCCAAGTACTTTGGGCAGTTGCGCTTCCAATGCTCGTCCATATTGCAGTGGAAACACTTTCCTTTCTCTACAACCTTGGCCTTGCCTTTCTTGGCAACGGCAGTAGCGGAGTTAGGTTTAGACCCCTTACCAGCAGCCTTATTCTTAAAAATCTTACTTCCAGAAGAAGAGGGCACAGACATGGTTCCAAAGGACGAATCTCGATTGAACCTCTTCGAGGTGGCAACATTTGCCTCCCCTTCTTGTCCCTTACGCTTCATAAGAGACTGGTAGGTCTGCAGCTCGTTTAAGAGCGTGGTAAGAGTGTACTCTAGCTTATTCATAACCGCATTGCTGCGGAATGGAAGGAAACTCTTCGGAAGAGATTCCATAATGAAGCTGACCTGACTTTGCTCGTCTATGGCAGTCCCGTTCGACTCTGCCACGTTGAAGTGGACCATCAGATTGAGAACGTGTTCTCACACTGAGGAGCCCTCCTTCATGCGGGAGTTGTAAATGAACTTAAGGGCTTCATGTTGAGCTTGTGAGGATGGTTGTCCAAACATGCTCTACAGCGAGTCCATGATCTTCTTAGTGGTGACCGTGTCCTCGTGCTTCTTGGCAAGCACATCAGATATGCTCGCAAAGATGTAGACCTTGGCCTTGTCATCGGCCTTGATCCACCTGTCATAGACGTTGCGCACCGCCATAGTGGCATTAGGCGCAGGAGCTTGAGGACAATCCTCTTGCAAGACGAACCTAAGATCATCTATCACGAGAATAGTGTTTAGATTCGATTTCCATTGTTTGTAATTCTATCCGTTAAGTTTTTGAGCGGCTAGGAGTGCAATAATGGAAGTAGACATACTGAAAGTAAAAACAAACCTATATCAGTTTCATGCATTAGCCTTTAAACCGAATCAAATTTTAGCAAAAGTAATTAAGCACCTTAACAAAAATTTTTTGCAACAACGCTTCAGTGATTTAGAGCAACAGCTACCCTAAGGCAGACAGGTACTCCTTCACTGAATTGAGACGTTCTCAACTAAATTTTACACTAGAATAATTCTTATTCCTATAAACTTTAGTCATCGTTTATTTGATCAGGAAATTGCTAACTAATTTAACAACTCCCCGTAAGTGTGACCCGTCATTTTCGGACCTTAGAGATCCGCCCCAATAATCCCGCCGTAGGGAAGGAAAATATTGGAGCAAAACCTAAGAGACCCTTATCCATTTCTAGAGTTTGCCTTGGTTTTGATTCCATACAATGAACCCTCCATAGGGATGGTTGCTTCAGGAAGACACGCAGGTCATGTATGAAACCTCACCGTGCAAACCAATAGTGGAGACCGTAGGATGTGTTGCCACACGTCCTTCTCCCACTTACTATGAATACTATCTTCATTCACCTCGATATTGAACCATGCAAACACCTTCCGTAAGGAGGCCGCACCCAGGCCGAAACGAGACTAAGCATGGAACTCACATTGTGAACATAAAGGAGAACGTGAGAGAGCGAGAAAAGTATATTATATATACTTTTTATATCAAATATATACGCTGTATATTACATATTCTCTTTAGCTCCCACTTAGTATTCTAAGACTAGGGTATATTACTTAGATAAATTCCGGATAAGTGAAATTAACTAAGTGAATTTTTAGTCGGTCCAATATAACTATTATATTGGAAGTTGTACATTACTGTTTTAGTTCATTAAAATTTTTAATAAACCAACGACATTATTGCATGTATATAAAATATTAACTAATTCAACCCCCAGGTCGGTTCCAAGGTAGAGGTGTTCCTTTACGGTCAGCTTAAATACCTCAACCTAGACAGAATCTTCCTTAGACAGGGTTCCCTTATAGGCAATATTTGATATTTAGTCTTTTATCATTTCATTTTAAACCTAGTTAAAATAAAATAAAAGACTACCCCCTAATCATATTAGAAGATATCACCTAAGGTCTAATTAATTTTAAACTCTTTAAAATTAATTAACTTAGACCCTATGTTTGCATGCAATTCTTTATTATAGATTTTAATTTCTATCCATCACATTTTATAACTCTTATAAAATTTATGAAATTAAAACTATGATAATCATGCATGGTAAGCATACATTAATATAACAATTATATTAACCAAAGTAATGTCATGCTCAATGCAACTTTATTTTCATCTAATTAATACAACACTTATATTAATCATGAAAATAAAACATGCATTCATACATTATAACATTTATAACTATATGATGCATGATCATACATACATACTATATATCAAACATATATATTATGCATGTAACCTATGGTGGGATTTTAAAACTATATGGCATACAATATTTAATATGCTTATAATTAAAAATATACATTCATAATGCATAAAATAATTAAATAGCAAAGTTGTACCGATTCTTGGCACCCTAAGAAAACAAAATAATACAAAAAATTAAGAAAACGACTGCAACCGCCCTCAAACCGCGAATCGGAGCCACAAAAGCACGCTGAAAAACACCCGGGACAACGCCTCGGCGCCTAAGGGCAGCGCCATGGCGCTGCTGCATAGCACCATGGCACTGTCTGCGCAGTCTGCTTCGTCTTCTTCGCTGTTTTCTGTAAATTTTTACCAAATTCGACGCCACGAATGACTTTCGAGCGACCCGGACTTACAAAATCAATATAGAAATACTATGCCCAAAACACTGGGCCCTTACATGATCAAATCAAGAAGGAAAATGCTATCTAAATACCAAAAACCGGGAAATTTCCAACCCGCAAACACATATTTCAAAAATAGGAAAACACCCACCAAGAGAACGGATTTTGATCCCAAAAAAATAAGAACATTAACTTGTCTCTGATACCAATTGAAGGGATGTGAATCCCGGAGAGGAAGTGGACCATCGTTCATGATTTTTGGGAAACAAAATCTAAACGTGTTGAGAATGAAAATACAGGGGAAAACTAGTTTTTCCTTACCTTTGAAGAACTTTTCTTCAACAATTTCTCCTTGAACACCACCACCGAATCTTTCTTGCTATCCTCTTGGGTCTCGGGATCATGCTTGTGGGAGCACCGTTTGGAATGAGAGGGAAAAATCAGAGAGAGAGCTAGAGAGAGATTGATTCTTGGGAGTTCTTTTTTTTCTTCCTCTGTCATTCTTTTCTGCAGAACACTTCTGCATACTAAAAACCAAATGACGTGGGGAGTTACCCTACTTCATTAAACTCCCCACTCCCCTGCAAAGATGCAGGGGAGTTACTTATTAATTAATGTTAATTAATATATATATTAAATAATTATTAATCAAATTAATAATTAAATAATTATTAATCAAATTAATTATTAAATAATATTAATTAATAATTAATTAATTAAATGTAATATTAAATAATTAACAATTAATTATTTAACATTTAATTAAATATCTCATATTTAATTAAACCATATTCTCTCTTGTATAACCTATAGATTTAATGTACATCTTATGTGCATTAATTTATAACCTATAGTTTTCATATGAATCATATTTATATTAATTTTATTTGAATCTCATTCAAATAATTTCTCTCATAATATATAGTTTTAATTTAGAATTAACTATATATTATAATGTATCAATATACATATAATCTCTTATGTAATTTGAACAGTTCAAATTCTTCCAAAACCTTGATCCTCGTTTTATCCGTTATGAGCTAGCAAAGGGACCTAATGGACCTACAGATCAGAAGCTCCAACGATACAAAATTAATCGGTCAAACTCATTTACCGAGTTAATTAACATTCGTTAACTACGGGCACTCCACTAAAGACCCACAGTTGCACTCTTCTCACTGTAAAATGTTTTCGTGTCCACGGATATACGACCATAAATGACAAGTCAATCCTTCACAAGTGCTCGTAACTCAAGTTGGGTCAAATTACCGTTTTACCCCTGAGTTACATCTTATTCCTTAAATACCACTGCTCCTCTAATGAACAACCCGGTTATGGTCCAACCAATAACCGGAAGTCCCTCTCGGGCCAATGAGAGGGTGGGGCCCCTTGTTCAAGTCTCGGAGTCAGCATTTAAGAGAACACTCATCTACTCCCCAAAAGTCGGGGAGGAATGAATTCCATCTCGTGAAGTTATGTTCCCAGCTCCCCACTCAGTCTCGTCCCCAAAATGGTAGGAATGTTGAGTCGGCGACTCGGGCCACTCTCACCCATACAAATCAAAGGACGAGCCATCACAGGCAGGAGTCCATAACTTTCTCAGGATTGAGAATGAGTTGCCTGGTCATCCTAAGAAACAGCAATCTATTAGTTAACGGTGTTACATCTAAAGATTGGTTATTTCGGGGTCCGGTCTTATACGAACTCATTGTATAGGATACCCCCACTCGCATGTCTCCACACGAACGACCTATATCGAGTCGTCTGTAACCTTTACAGAGTGGGCCGTATCCATAGTGTTGCCAGGATAAGATACCCATTCTTATCCATATACTATAGACCCTTTAGGTTATTCACGAGACATTATCCACTTGTATATCAGGGCTATATCATACATATACCTCGTATATCAAGGGTATATCAATTATATACCCAGTATATCAAATATATACCTAGTACATATACTGTCCCGGTTACACTAAAATAACCTTAGATGTTTAGTTTATTGGATTTTGGACAATGCAATGCTATAAATTCAACAACAAATTGATTGAATAAAACTTTATTGAATATACATTTGTTTTTACACAAAATACAAACTACGAGTTTAGGGCAACACACCCAACAAACTCCCACTTGAACTACACTCGACTGGGGTGTACATTATCATAAAGCAAAGGGAAAATACAATAAACTAGGGCATACACTATACC
This sequence comes from Momordica charantia, assembly GCF_013281855.1. NCBI lineage: Eukaryota > Viridiplantae > Streptophyta > Magnoliopsida > Cucurbitales > Cucurbitaceae > Momordica > Momordica charantia. The sequence continues at coordinate 18,540,864 of NW_028275167.1, read as the reverse complement.
CATTACCATTACATTTCTCCCACTTGCCCTAGAGTAACTGTACAATGCTCGTAGACCTAGGCTTTCTAGATGGCCCTCAAACACTTTAGTTGTGAGTGGCTTCGTAAAAGGATTAGCAATGTTGTGCTCCGAAGCTATCTTTGTGACGATCACATCTCCTCGTTGCACTATCTTCTGTATAAGGTGGTACTTCCTTTCGATGTGTTTGCCTCTTTTGTGGCTTCGAGGTTCTTTAGAATTTGCCACAGCACCACTGTTATCACAATAAAGTGTGATGGGCAAGTTCATGTTTGGAACGACTTCCTAATCTGTCAAGAACTTTCTAAGCAAAACCGTCTCTTTTGCTGCTTCACAAGCTGCAACATACTCAGCCTCCATGGTGGAGTTTACGATGCATCCTTATTTGATGCTTCGCCAAACTATCGCTCCTCCGTTAAGAGTGAATACTGACCATGGCGTGGATTACCTTGAATCCTTGTCTGTTTGGAAGTCAGAGTCAGTGTATCCTGTAAGGATCAAATCCTTAGTGCCATACACGAGCTTTTAGTCCCTCGTTCTCCTAAGATACTTGAGGATTCCCTTAACAACAGTCCAGTGATCATTTCCTGGGTTGGATTGGTACCTACTGACCATCCTTACTGCATAGCAAATGTCAGGCCTAGTCCACAGTATAGCGTACATTAGGCTGCCCACTGCTGAAGCATAGGGTATACGTCTCATATCCTCAATCTCTTGAGGTGTCTCAGGACATTGTTCCTTAGACGAATGAATTCTACGCCTGAAGGGTAATAAGCTTTTCTTGGAATCTGCATCGAATATCGAACAAGCATCTTGTCGATATAAGTTGCTTGAGACAGAGCTAACGTTATTTTCTTGCGATCCCTTAGAATTTGGATGCCAAGAACATATTGAGCTTCTCCCAAATCCTTCATTTGGAACTCAGTCACTAGCCACTTCTTTATGTCAGTGAGGTATTCTACATCATTCCCAATGAGTAGGATATCATCCACGTACAACACTAAGAAGGCTACAGTGTTGTTGACGACCTTCTTGTATACACAAGGTTCATCAACGTTTTGGTCAAAACCATAAGATTTGATCACAGTATCGAACCTTATGTTCCAAGATCGAGATGCCTAATAGTAAAATAATTAAGCTTAATGGTCTCCAAATAATCAAAGTAAAATAATTAAGTCTAACGGCTCGAAACAAAGCCTAATAGTGGCCTTCGAAACATAAAATATAACTCACTACGACACCTTGACAACCCAAAATAAATTAAAGTAAAATAAATCAATATAAATTTAAATAAGTTTGGGATAGAGCCTCGAGAGTTGAGATTAAATCAATCATGAGTAACGGGAGGCGTTATAGCTACGAACTTGCCCTCGACCTGCCCAAGAACTTCACCGTAGGGATCTCGACCAGCCCCTCCATACGTTTTGGAATTTGTCGATGATTCTCTCTAGGCGTTTGTTGGACAATTAGTCAGCTCGTCTCGCCTTCAACTCCTCCTAGCAGGGGGTCGTCCATGTTCAGCTTCCTCCTCGCAGGGCAATTCTCATCAGAGCATCGTGGACTTTCCTCCAGATTCATGTTGCTCAGTCGTATGGTTTGTACGTTCCCATAGACGGCACCAATTGTTGATGCTGGAAATTTGGCCTCCTTGGTTCTCACCAAATGTGCACCAAGCTGGATAATCACGAGACCGGTTACCTGTAAAACCAAACAACCCTAACCCGGTGTGACTTCAGTCACATTGGCTCCGATGCTTAAGTCAGTGATGGGAGAATTACGAAATGAAGTACGTAGAGTCTTGCCTTCTGGAACTTTCTTGTTGAGCTCATCTATCCATCGTCACCAGATCACAGGGATTCATGGATCGGGCACTTCGATCAATGGGAGAGGAGAGAAAGTGGGCTCAACGGGCCGAGCCCTGGCCGGCACAGAGCCTCGGCTCGCTCGGTCTGTCGCTGGGTTTGGGCCTCTCTCGTCTGTAGACGCCTATTTCCTTGGCTTGATCCAATCCCATAACAAGATGAAAGGCGGATTGAACATTAGCCTTCTAGGTTGGAAGTTTCTTGACTTGGTTAGATTGCTAGCAACCTTTTATCTATTGTTCAACAAACTCTAACTATTGGAACAACACATAATTAATTAACTAAGTAACCTTTCTGAATTAATAAAAAAAAACAAAATAAATTTTATAAGTTATAACAAACTTTGAAAATTTTTGAATAGTGTATATATAAGGAATGTTTGAGATATCATTCTCGCAACACAATTGAAAAAGATGATATCAATCGATAAAAAAAAAGATAAAAAAAATGGGAAGAACATTGCAAGTTATTTTCTTTCTAGGTTAGTCTTTGTGTCTTCATCTCTTTCAGCTTTTTCTCTTTCTCTTTCAACACAAGAAAGGTGGATCATTTATTCGAAAACAGGGCATCGAGTGAAGTTTGTATGCGTGAATTGACCTTTTCACATAGAGCATGCTAGCATAAGGTCTCAACCATAGGCCATTGAAAGAACTAGCAGATGAAGCAATCGAGTTGAGGTTCAATTGCATGTGTCTCACATATGCAACCCACATATTCACTTGCTACGCAAATAGGACAATTGAAGAGAACTATTACATGTTTGATTTAAAACAAGTAAAATCTAGATTTACTCAATATAACCTGTTTGTGTTGAACAAGACCATTGTAGAAGCCTATGAAGCAGTTGTTGACATGCTTGGGGCAACTGGTTTAATGGTGATCGCTGACAACCACATTATATTAGCCAACCGAATGGTGTTGCTCTCTTGATGACGGAAATGGTTTCTTTGGAAATTGTAATTTTTTTATCCCCAATAGTGGTTACAAGGTCTTCGCTTTGTTGCTCAACAATTTTTCAACAAATCAACCGTATGTAACATTAAAGATTTGCTTCAATTCTTAACAGCTTTAAACATTTCAGTATTATAGACAGCTTCAACTTTGGTTGATTTTAACTTATATAAGTTTTTTTCTAGGTATGTAGAACATATTTGTACGCCTCTTTTCAAAATGAACGCTTCATTAAGATTGAAATTCACGATGTAACATGAAATAGATATCAAGTTCCTTTTACAGGAAGGTACAAAAAGAACATTTTCCAAATAGAGATATCTATTTCCAAAAATCAACTTAATTCCTCCCACTGCTTTTGCTAAGATGAGCTCCCCTTATCCAACCCAGAAAGTGACCTCATCTTCTTCAAACTGTCTCCAAGAACTAGTTTCCTCAAAAGAAGAACAAACATGATTAGTGGCTCCTGAATCTAGTATCCAGGTAGAATCATCATTCTCCACTATACTTGTTTCAATGACTAGTAAATCGAATTTACCTTACTTTTCCTTCTCAGCTCTTTTCTCAGCGAGGTATTTGGGGCAATTTCTTTTCCAGTGTCCATTTTCATTGTAATGGAAACATTTTCCTTTAACAATCTTTTCCATGCCTTTTGTCGCGGCTGGAGCCTTCCCCTTCCCATTATCCTTCTTCTTCTTTTGAATTCCTTTCTTCTGATAAGAAGGTCCAGATTTACTCCCAGAGGAAGATCCCTTGTGGAACTTCCTCTTTGAGGTAGTAGCAACATTTGCCTCAGCATCAGAACCTTTGTTTTTCGACAAAGATTCGTAAATTTGGAGTTCATTAAGAAGGGTTGTCAGATTGTATTCAATCTTATTCATCATAGCATTCGTTTTGAATTGAAAATAACTCTTCGGAAGAGATTGCATGATGAATCCAACCTGACTTATTTCGTTCATGATTGTGTCGTTCACTTCTGCAACATTGAAGTGAACCATCATGTTCAAAACATGCTCTCTTACGGAAGATCTTTCCTTCATTATGCAGCTGTAAACATACTTAATCGCATCATGCATGATAGATATTGATGGTTGTCCAAACAGGGCTTGTAGAGAGTCTATGATCTCTCTTGTAGTAGCTAATCTCTCGTGCTTTTTAGACAATACATCCGATATACTGGCTAAAATGTAGACACGAGCTTTTTCATTAGCTTTAACCCATTTATCATAAGCATCCCGAACTGTTCGGAGAATGCATTAGGGGTAGGGGCTGGAGGACAGTCCTCCGTTAAAACGAACTTTAGATTGTCAATAACTAGTATTGTGTTTAAATTCGATTTCCATATTCTGTAATTGTCTGCGTTAAGTTTATCGGAAGCTAGCAGTTGTATGATTAAAGTGAACAAGACTATTAGTGAATTGTATAACTCTTAATTTCATCGAATTTTATTTAGCAAGAAATAATGTACCCATTCATTATTACTTTTGCAACGATACTTCAGTGAGTCGGAATAGCCCCCACCAAAGAGTAGTTGACTACTCCTTCACTGAATCAAGACATTCTTGACTAAATACTAACTCTGGAATAACTCTTATCCCTATAGTACTTAGTTATCGTTAATTTGGTCAAGAAGTTACTAACACTTAGCAAGTTTTGTAAGTGTAGACCCGCCATTTTGGAATTATAGATATCGGAATCAAAGAAGCCCTTGAAGGAGAGACAATTCTGAAAATGAACCTAAGTAACCCTATCCATTTCTGGAGTTCACGGTGTTCTGAATCCTATGTTACAACCCTCTGAAGGGATAGGCGCTTATAAACGCCAAGCAGGTGCAACATAAGAATCTCACGGTGTGACCTAATGGAAGAGACCGTAGGACGTGTTGACACATACCATTCACCCACTTACTATGAACTACTTCCCCTATTCACCTTGTTATTGACCCATGTAAATACTTTTCGAAGGGAGGTTGCCCAAATAGCAATTTGAAGCCAAGCATGAATCTCACGGTGTGAACTCTTAGGGACGTGAGAGCTAGAAATAATGTATCTCATACACTATTAATCTCCAACTAAAGTGTTCTGTTAAAAAAAATTGGGTAATTACTAAGCTATATACCGGCTAATTATATACGACCTAAATCTAGGTGATTTCACCAGTATAACTCTTATACTGTGATTAACCTACGATGTCTAGGTGATAAACCAATTTTATTACCTCACATCTATCACGCATGCTCATAAAACTAGGGTATTGACTTAGACGTCGGTTTGATCTCCAGGTAGGAGGTGTTCCATAAACCGTCAACTTAAGTACCCCCAACCTTAGACAATATCTCACCTGGTGAGAAAACAACTTTTGTTTTACAAGTTATCGCCTTATTTTAACTATTAAACGGAACCAATTGCTTTGCACCGTTAACCCTAAGTGAGCATGCAAGTTTGTCTTTGTTATAGATTTTAAAAGTCTAAGTGATTTTATAACACTTATAAAATCTAGACATAACAATTATAGGATTGGTATAAATCTAAAACAAGCATCCACTTATTAAAGTCATAAACTAATATAACATTTATATCTAATTTATGAAATTAATTCCATGCATTCACTAATTAAAGTCATAAACTAAAATATAACATTTATATCTAATTTATGAAATTAATTCCACGCATTCACATACATTATAACTCTTATAACATAAATTCAACCATGCTTATCCTATTGTGGGGTTTTAAATCTATATGACATACTTTATGCTTAAAAGATTTAACTTCAATTAAAACATACATCAAACATGCATAAATAATTGAACAACTACTAAATTAAAATGGTTGATTTTGGCATCCCAATCACACACAAACTAAGCTATTACATTAATAAGCTTGAAGTAGCCTCAAACCGCACCCAAACAGCCTTCCAAGGTGCTCGAATCGGCCTCCAAAAGGTGAAATTAAGTGCTGGAAATTCAAAAAACAACAGCAGTAACGGAAAAGACAGCATGTTGTTGAGCTTGAATTGGCTTCGTTTACAACCTTTAATCATTTCTAAATGACTCAAGTAAATTACAGATTCAATTAAGCACAACGAGGCCCAAAACGATGGCTTAATTACAATAATTAAATAACCAAAAGCAAGCTAAAAGAAGGGATGCCAAAAACAGAAACCATTTTAGTACATGCAACAATTCATCTTATGAATTAAACCCCACCAAGTTAAATAAGTGTAAAAGGCATGCTCTGATGGAACTTTAAACGTGCACAGCGGAAACTAAGGATCATAATACACTTAATGAAGCAATTTAACTAAAATGAGCATGCTTAAAAATATGATGAAAAAAGTAAAGAGGAAGTGATTAACTTTATACCTTTGAAGACCTCCGCTATAACTTCTTCTCCTAACTCAATGGGACCACTAAAGGCAAATCCGTGCTATCCTCGGGTTGATGAACACGGTTGTGGGACCGAAATATGAGTGAAAGCAAAGGGAAAGCACTAATGGCTAGGAGAAAACAATCAAATTTGAGTGGAAAAAATTCTGCACTTATGCAAGGAAGCATTAGCCTTCTCGAAGTGATCTTCATCACCTATATAAAGACAAAATGCATGCAAGGAGAAATCTTTCATGTCTTCCACTTCAAACTCCACTAGCATGTAAAATATAGGTGTCAATACCTTGAAGAAACACTTCAAAAACCACTAGTTAGTGGGAAAATCCAACTTTGAATTTGGATTTTACCACTAACTTGATTTTTTAAATAAAACTTTTATAAAACTAATTTTTATAAAAATAAAAATTGAAATATCAATTGTCTATTAAAACAAAAACCAAGCCAAATTAATATCACATATTAATTGGTCTTTGACACCTAAGCCTGATTAATCACATTAATCAAATTACATCTCTTTTTCTTGCTTTAAACTTATTTAAAACTAATTTAAATAAGTCATACTCTCCATAATAATTAATTCTCAATTAATTATTATATTATATCTCATATAAAATACAATATTCCCTAAGAATCCGAATTTGAACACTTCAAATTCTTGCTTCACCTAGTTCATCAATTTTATCCTTTATGAGCTAGAATGATGACCCGATGGACCTACAGATAATGGGCTCCAACGATTCGAGACTAACTGATCAAACTCTTTAACTTAGTTAATCAACATTTGTTAACTAACAGGACTGTCCACTATAGCCTGTAGATACACTCCCCTCACTGTAGATATATTTGTGTCCATTCGATATAATCGTCATCGGTAAGTTGATCATTCACAGGTCGTTCGTAACCTCAACGAGGTAAAAAAAACCGTTTTACCCATGAATTACATCTTTTCTCCTTAAGTACCACTATCCATCTAATGAACAATTGATTTAGGATCAAATCACTAAATCCAATTCCTATCAGGCAAGTTAGAGGATGGGGCCCCTTGTTCAAGACTCGGGATTAGCCCTTAAGGGAACAACCTCTCTACTATCCCTAAATCAGGTAAGAGTCAATTCCGTCTTGCTAATTTTATGTCCCCAGCTATCTACCCAGTCTTATCCTTGAAATGGGAGGCATATTGAGCAGCGCTGATGAGCTTACTCTCACCTATGCAGATCAAGGGAGAATCCTGAATAAATAGGAGTTCATAGACAACTCAGGATTTAGATCAAATGATCTAGGTCATCGATAAACGAAATTAATCAGTGTTATCCGTAAACGGTGTTAATACATAACAGTGATTATTTCAAGGTCAGTCTTACAGAATCTCATTGTGTAGAACACCCGCGCTCACATGTTTCTACATGAACAAATCATGATCACTTCGTTTGTGACACCTTACAACATTTGTAACAATCATAAAGCGGGCCGTATTCAATAGTTGTCTCCAAGAGAAAGTACCCAACCTGATCCATGTACTATAGACTGTTTAGGCTATTTAAACTTTATCCAGTTTATGTCTCCACATAAAGTTCAAGTACTCATTATAATAGCCAATGGTTCGTAGTTTATTGGATTTAGAGTTATTAAAAAACAAATTCACTTTCATTTAACAACACTTGTCTGAATAACCTCACATTAATGTTCACTATTTACAAACTACGAGTTTTAGGACAAAATACTCAACAAATGTGTCCTAAACTCGAATTACAATAGAGAAATGTTTTTTAGCAGTTGCTCTACTTCAAGCCGATAGAGTCATGGTGGGATGACAATCCAATTAAGATGATGACGATTGGTTTATACTTGAAGGCGAATAGAGAAAGTCTTGGAGTATCTCTCTCAAGTGACTGTTTGGGTCAACAAAGTACTTGGAGAGCTATTTCAAACTCTAAGCTTCATTTGGCCATCTTCACTCAGCCACCTTTACTCAAGATGGGAAAAACCTTTGCTTACAAATTGAAAGCTCCAATTCTTCTAAAATTGTTACCAACTCTTGTATTTATGTCAATGGGCCTCCAAGATACCCAAAGTCAAACACAATTTCATTCACTTTATATGTGTAAAATTAGTATCGATAATGATTCATCATTTATTATTCTTTTAAGCAAAAAAACAAAAAATTGGCGACATTCGATGAGTCTATACTTTGCTATTGCATCCTATACATTTTACACGTACACCATCATATTTATTGGACTCATTCATCATTTATAATTGAATCAAATTTCATTTTTGGAAAAGAAAAAACAAAGAATCATCTATTAAAATAAGATTAAAATACCATACTCAGTTTTTGTCTCACTAGGTTAAAACGAAAGGATCACTTTGGTCCACCACCATATATCATAACTCCTTATTGTAGACATTGTATTTCATCCAGCTTATTTTATTTTATATTTTTAATTAAGTTTGATTTTAATGGTTTTGGTTAAAAATAACGTCATTTTACTTCATTATTAATTTTAAGATAAAGTTTAAATTAACTTAAATTAAATTTGTTTAAAGATTTTGATTTTATAAATAAGAAATTAAATTAATTTTGTTTAGACTTGTTTAAATAAAAGTTGATTTTTATTAAATATTTTGTTTGTTAAATGAAAAAATTCTGTTTTGTTTTTCTTTTTGTTTTTTTGTTTTTTTTTTATTTTTTCCTAGTCAAAACCACCAACCAACGTGACTTCCTTTCCCTGATTTTCTCCTCATCTCGTTTAAATCTTCTATATTACCGTTATAAATTTTGTGTATTTAACAGGAGCAGAGAGCATGCATTGGGGGATAGATTAGAAAAACACAAAATAGAGAGAGCGATACAGCAATAGGAAAACTCTGATTTTTTTTTGTCGTTTAGGAAAGTAGTTCTCCCTCTTAAACTCACCAAGAACCCCATTTTTCTTCTTCTTTCCTTTCTCTCTCTAAAAGCTCACCATCTCCATCTCCTTCCTTTTTTTATTTTCTTCTTCTTTCTCTCTCTAAAACCCCCCACATTTTTCGTCCATAATATTTCTCTCTCTAAAACTTCATCTTCTACCTCACCATCATCATTCCCTCTTTCTCTCTCTTCAAACACCCATTTTTATTTTCCCTTTTTTATTTTGTTTTCTTACTTTCTCTCTCTACATCTCATCTTCTTTCTCCATCTTCTTCTTCATCCTTCCCACACTCAAACCCCTCTCCCAAGTTCACATCCCGGCAAGTATATCCACGACGGCCGGTGACCCATCAACCCCCAGTGGCTCTCCTCCCACGGCGGCAACGTGAGTTGTAGGTTGAGTAACCGCGGCTCCTCTCGAAACCCCGATGGCCGGCGACGCCTCGAAGTGAGCTACTCCTTCGGCAGCACCAGATCTACAACATTTCTGGTAGGTGATGAGCGGTGGTGCAATCCCCCGGCGACGACCCCTGTCCACGAATGTTTCCATAGATCCATTCCGGTACACCTGTAGCTTCTAACGACCGAGACTCTGGCGGCATGACAGCAGAGGCTCCGGCACCGGCAGACCTATCGGCAGCGTATCAAACTAAAGCACCCCGACACCCACACGACAGGACTTCGGCAGACACCTTCATCTTTTGGGCTACCCATTTTTTAAATAGAGTGAGTTATGAAAGAGAATATCCTTTTTCAAAAAACAAAAAAAAATTATTTTAAATAAGGTAAATAAAAGATGATTTTATTTTAAGTTTTAAACTTTTTTTTAACACAAAAAAACAACAAAGAAAAAAGGTCTTTTAAAAATAAACGGAAAGTTTTCTAAATAAATTTCTTAAAAAAGGGAGAAGAGTAAATTTTTTTTTTAATTTTGTTTTAAATGATAAGGTGGTAACGAGGTGAATTTTAAAATAAAAGCTTATTTTAAAGTTTTATTTTTGTTTTGTTTTGTTTATTTTTTTAAAATTTCTTTTTGGATAATTGGTCTTTTTAAATAAATGTCTTTAAATTAGTAAATGAGTAAAAAGATTTTTTTTTTTAAGGAAAGTCGTAAAATTAAAAAATTTAGAAAATGTAAGGTTTTAAAATAAAATAGGACTTTGTTTTAAGATAAAAAAAAGATTTTTTTTAATACTAAATTTTGTTTTAAGATAAAATGAATTTTAAATTTCAAACGGTTTTAAAATCGTTTATTTTTAAGCGGATTTCGTTAAAAAATCTTTAAAATAAAAAATTTTTGCTTAGAGTTTTGTTTAAACAATGTTTGAAAATAAAAGATTTTTATTTTAAAAAGATAACTTACATCTTTAGGTGTTGGCATAATTGCAATAGACTTGATTGTTGACATTTACAATCCAAGTTCAAGACCTTTTTGCCCCCCACTCATAATTATTAGTTCATATTTTATAACAAAATATGCATTACTAAAATATGGGGCATTCAAATAAAAAATTACAAAAATATTATCTTTTGGACCAAATAAAATAATAGGATAATTTTTGACAAAATATGGTACCGCTTTCGAACAGGTGTAGTAAGGTGCTAACACCTTCCCTACGCTCAGTCGACTCCCAAACCAAAATCTGTTTTTTGCAGACGAAGTTTTTAAATAGGTGACTAATCACACCTCGTAGATGATTGGTGACGACTCCAAACCCTTATCTCGAAAGAAACCCTTCAGGGGATGACGTTGGCTTCTCCGCGTCGCAATGACGTTGCGACAGCCTGGCGACTCCACTGGAGACATTTGAGAGTCAAGCCATTTATTTTGTCATTTATTATTCTATTGTAATATGATTTTTGGTCCATATTTTGTTTGTTTTTTTTTTCTTCATTTAATTGTACTATTATTTTATTTTGCATCACCATGCATCTCACAAACATTCACAAGCCTCCTACCCGAGTTTTACCTTTTAGGATTAGATCCGAGACTGAGTAGTATGACCTTCGTGAAATTTCGGTTCCTGTGCAGGAGCATGAAATTCTCCACTCAAGTCCACCATACTGTCAAAGCATATGGAAGATTTGAGGGTCATTATCCTATAGGATGCATTAGTACATAACTTCAAAGCATATTCTGTCATTCATGGCATATTGTTTTTTAGGGTTGATTTGGAGTTTTAACCATAAGGTTTTAAATAAACCACTTTCTTTTTAAATAAAGGGAAAGAATAAAAAGTCATTTACCTTACTTCTTCTTATCTATTTGTTTAAGTTTTGGGTAGAAGTGTTGCCTTTCAAAATGATTACAAATGTCTCTATGTAGGTCCACCAAAGACTTTCAAATTCATTCATTTTTTATCAAAAACTTAGGAATTAAGCCTTAACCCCTAGAATTAAATGTCATGCATATTCTTGTCTCTCTCTTAGGATGAGTTAGAGTCTAGCATTTGCACTAAAAATTGCATTTTTGTAGCATATTTAAAGAAAATCAAACTTAAAACTCTATATCATCTTATGCATGCATCATTTCACATGTTCATAATCATTTCAAAAATTTCCCCTAATTTATATCCAACATTTGCATAACAATGCATATCAATTTCTATCTTAAAAAAAATTAAAATCTGTGCATTCTCCATTACATCATAATTAATACGAACTCTTAGAAAAAATAGCTCAAGAACCACACATTTACTATTCTTTATATACAAGGTACATAAAGCAGCATAACATGGAAGAATTTAATGCTGAGCGAAATAATATTAGAGACGAAATCCACGAGCGGGTCATGGATGAATTTAATGCCGAGCTAAACATAAGATACGAGATTCAAGAACAGGTCATAGAGGTGCATGATGTATAGCTAAAGAAGATGAGACAAGACATCGATAAGATTCAGGGGCAGGTCACAGAAATTTTCAATGTCTTAAAGAATATTATTATAGTTGGGGACATTTCTCAACCTAACAATTTAGTCGAACCTCATAATAATTCATCACCTAGGGTGGACCCACCTCTTTGTCAATCAACAGAAGGCTTCCCCCAGCATAATTCGTCACATGAAGCTCAGCTTTCCAAGAAAGACCAACAAACTCCTACAAACTGTCAGGTTGAATTCACATTCCAATATGGACAAACATCAAAGGCTAAATACTCAGAGAAATTAAAAGGTAAAGAAAAATAAAATGTTACCAATGAAAATGCTGAAGAAACTGTAGGGAAAGAATATGCTCAAAGATGGAGAGAAGCAACAAAACAACTGTTAGTGCTTTAATTAATAAAGAGCCACATCTTGAAACGAATAGAAGCTCTTTTAAAAGTAAAAATAAAGTCCAGGTAGTAATCTCGATGCGTAAGTGGAAGCACCAACATGGATCTACAGATCCTTCTACAGTACCCATAAACTCATTGGCTCTGTAGTATGACCCACAACTAAAGTTCCCAACATTACCTGACAATCATAATAGTCGGAGGCAACGAAATTGAAAGAGCTTTCATCTGATCCCAATATCCTACACTGAGTTGTTCTCCCAATTATTTCAAGGTAATCTATTAGCTCCAGTACCCGTAGAGCCATTACAACCACCTTATCCAAAGTGGTACGACCCGCAAGTTCGTTGTGATTACCATGTAGGAGCTATAGGTCATTCAACTAAGAATTGTACTTCATTGAAGCATAAAGTGCAAGTTCTAATACAGGTAGGATGGCTAAGGTTTTCAAAGGAAGATGGTCAACACACGAAGCACTAGGATCATCAGTGCACGAGACTATGAAAATCAATGTTGACCTATTGCTTTGCGTTTTCAATAAAGTCTATTTCTTCGTTGAAGTCATCTTTGACATTGCTAAGTAGTGAACGACTCATAGCTTGCTAATGTTAAAACGACAATGAAGTTTTATTCACCCATCATTTAGTTAAGTACTTGTAAAAAAGAATGTGAGTGTGTGGAGATTGAGCTATTTTTCTATATAAAAAAAAATCAAAGTCATACATTCACTCATGCATCACTCATATCATATCATTGGTGGAAAAAAAAAGTTTTCTTTGAAAATGCTCTCAATAAAAAATTACATGTTTTGGGATTTTGGACCACTCTTATCATTCTTGTTAGTTGAGACTTTAGCAAGAATCATAAACCAAATAAGTCATAATTTGGAGGAGACAAAAAAAAAGAATGAAAATGAAAAAATGAAAAAGTGAAAAAAGAATAATAAAAAAAGTTTGTGAAAAAAATGGATGTCTTCAAAGTTCTCAATGAGATATAATCTTTTTCAAAACTCAATCATTTTATTAAGTTTTATTCTCGGGCTAAACCCTAGCTCAAAGCAGCTTTATGCTGGCCTCCTTATTTATTCTCATGTGCGAACCAGTAAACCACTAAATTTCCATGTTGGGCAAGAATGCCTTTTTGAGGTAAGAGTCCAAAATTACTCACTCTCTATAAAACCTTGAGTCTAGCTTGCTTTAAGCCTAGTCTACCTTGATCCACTATCGATATATGGTAAATATGGTCAACATCGATACTTGACCATTTACTACGAAAAAATCCTTTGCTCAGCCCGTCACATACAATTTTTGTGATGAATATTAATATTTGCCTACTTACCATTAAAGCCTTTTGCTAGCCTGACACATCTAATTTAGTGGTAAATGTTCAAAATTATCCACCTAGTATTACCCTGAGAACTTTGAAGGGAATGAAATAATGTTGAGCTCTTCTAATTAGTTGCTTCATGAATTGATACTAGTTTTTACTCAAAATTTTCCCTAATTTGACTTACTTCTCACTTTATATTTCATCTTGGTTATCCTATCTCAATCCTTTGTCTTTTCTCTTCTTTTGAATGAAAGTGATTCCAAGACTGAAGATAATAGTTTTGAGAATTGGGAAGTTAGCAACCTGACAAATAATCTCAAGATCTTAGTTTGATGAGTTTCGTTTGAGAACAGTTTTTACTGGAGCAGCAGCAAAGACGTAATTTGGAACAGCAGTTAGAGTTGCAAAAGGCGACTATGCATGATCAACCTTTTATATGTGATTGCAACCTATTTTTATTATAAAAGGGTTGTGTCTGGCCAAAAAAAAAAAAGATTTCGTCTAAGGCAATGACAGTGCTTTAGTTCAATGACTAGGGCAATCAACATAAATCAACAACAACAGTTCAAAGGCAAGGTCTTCTTTACAAATTTTCAAACTGGGCAAAGTCGAGCAATGCTACATTAAGGCAAAGTTGTATATACAAAACTTTGAAACAAAAGGCGTCTTCAAACTAAGAAGATCTCATTTCTCTTGCAAAAAATCTTTCAATTTCAAAAATCTTTCATTGCAAAAAGTGGTTTGTTAAACAACATTCCATAAAGAACTTCACTTTGAAATTGAAGGCTGAAATGAGAGATCATTTACATTCAAGAAGCGAACTACAATAATATTCTTGTGAAAAACGGCACTTCAGAGCTAAGGCTAGAAAGACAGTCTTTATATTTAAAGTGGACCACAACAACATTTTCATAAAGAAAAACGTTTGGTTAGAAAGATGATTTCATCATGTGTCTTTAGCTAAGCTCAAAAAAGGAGTGCGGTACATGAGATGAACTCGTGGGGAGTTACGCAACCAATTCTTAAGGTTATTTATCCAAAGAAATTGGATCACTTTTACTCTTCTATCATAATCTCTAACTCAAAGCTTCAATAAAAAAAATTCAATGTATTGCTCAAGGGATTTGACAAAATATCATTAAACTCTTGGTTTCCTTTTCTTTAAAAAGGAAGTTCGCTGACATTTCTCATCGTAAGGCTTGATGAAAAATCATGATTTCCATCCTCGTTTGTTCATAAAGTCAAATTAATGTTCTCGTATCGAATCTTCTTGTCAATTACAAGGCTGAGGTTATGAAGTAGTTTAATCAAGCAAGATGTACAATGCTATGAATTACTTTTTAATAGTTCTCTAAACTAGCACATGAGATACATACAAAATATTCCCCATCAAACCTGATATGGTTGATAAATGACCCTTATGTGTATCTTTTATTAGGTGAAGACATTCTTTAAAAAAAAAAAAAGGACAAAAGCAAAAGAAAATGAAAAAGAAAAAAAGTTGACAGGTTTTCTACAATGTAAACTTTACCTTTTCTTGTTTGATTCTTTACTAAATACTTGCTAATAAGAAGGATGAGAGTAGACAAGAAAGTAATATCTTTGCAAAATATGGAAGAACTTCCTGTTCTCTCAACCATATTTTCACAAATCATGCATTCATATCACTTGCATACATATTCTTTAAAAAAAAATTCATATCATGGTTAGATTATGAAAATTTAAGTATCATGTATTGTGCATTCATAATCACATTCTATTGTCAAAACAAAATTAATATCATACATACATGTTGCATTATAGCTTTCAGTAGGCATACACATTATTGCATCATGCATTGAAGATCAAATTCATTGGTTAAGCTAAATAAAAAACAGATCATATGATGTCATACATTTTCAAGTGATAAAAATAAATGCAAAATAAAATGGAGCATCATTCATGACATTAGGGCAATACATATTTGTAGATGCACCCGCCCATCATAAGATAGTTGCACCAGGGGTCACACAACAACTTCCCGTGGAACCTCCTACGGATATCTTTAGCTTTTCCTCGGCCTTTAGTGTTAGAGCTAGTTTATAGGCAATACTCAATTGTCAGCGATAGGGTACTCAATCTTCATTAGCTATTTCTGGCAGGAGATCTTTCATTTACAAGGGGACCCAATTTAATATAAGTACAGTTTTTCACCGCATCCATTCCTATCTCATCCTTTATGATCTATGGGCATTCCAGTTGTTAACTCCTCACGCCACTGCAACTGTTTCTAGGAACGACTGACACCTCACCTGCATAACTACCTACGTACTGTAGTGTCGGTTGCCAAGATGAGTTAGTTTGGTTTGACCTCTCACTCAGATGTCAGACTCCCGCTACGATAAGTATTGCATACTGCCATTCGAAGTTCGCATTAGCATGAACACGTGGTTTTTGTTAGTCTTATCGTCATGCGTTAAGTGCATATCTCATGCACTTAGCAAGTTTAAAAGGATTTCTAAACTTTGCACCCAAGTCAAAAACATCCTAATAAATCAAATAACTTCAAAATTTTTCGAGAAATTGAATTTTTATCTATTGGAGGTGGTTTTCTATAAAGTCAAGTTTTATCACCTTGGTATTTCGACTATTTATCGAGCCGACACCCGTTATGGCTAAGCTGACCAAGATCTCCTTTGGTCCTATTTTCATTCTTCGCATTAACCGACCTAGACGTGTCTTGCTCAACCGCAGATTTCGACAAACTCCACGACAGCATGCCGTGATTCACGCTTAGCTTAAAGAGCTGTTGCGACCTTGTCGGGAATCCTGTCGGAGACCTTGTCGATATATAGAAACCATTTGCCTCTACCACAGGTACGCAAACATTGTATTTTCTCTCAAATACAGCTCGTATTCTTTCTGACTTGAGCGTCGAAGTATTTTCTTTTGCAGGTCTCCTGCTCAACACATTTTAGCTCATCCTCAAGGTGATCCTTCCATCCGAGCCAAGCTTGCAAGCTTGGTCATTTTTGTGATCAAACATCTTATCATTCGGATAAATTTTACTCGATCCAAGTCGAGGTCGAAACCTATTGTTAAAGCCAGGTCCGTTGCATTATATCATTCGGTTAAATCGAACATAATCCAAGTCGAGGTCGAACCTATTGTTAAAGCCAAGTCCGTTGCATTTTCTCTTTCGATTAAATCGAATCCAATCAAAGTCGAGGTCGAAGCCTGTTGTTAAAGCCAGATTCGTTGCATTTATCTTCGGTTAAATCGAACCTGATCCAGTCGAGGTCGAAGCCTACTGTTAAAGTCAGGTCCGTTGCATTTTCTCATTTGGTTAAATCGAACCCGATCCAAGTCGAGGTCGAAGTATGTTGTTAAAGCCAGGTCCGTTACATTATCCTTCGGTTAAATCGAACCCGATCCAAGTCAAGGTCGAAGCCTGTGTTAAAGCCAGATCCGTTGCATCTTGTTCGATTAAATTGAACTCGATCCAAGATCGAGGTCGAAGCCTGTTGTTAAAGCTAGGTCTGTTGTATTTTATCATTCGGTTAAATCGAACCTGATCCAAGTCGAGGTCGAAGCCTGTGTTATAGCCAGGTCCATTGCATTATCATTCGGTTAAATCAAACCCGATCCAAGTCGATGTCAAAGCCTGTGTTATAGCCAGGTCCATTACATTATCATTCGGTTAAATCGAACTCGATTCAAGTCTAGGTTGAAGCATGTGTTATAGCCAAGTCCATTGCATTATCATTCGGTTAAATCGAACTCGATCCAAGTTGAGGTCGAAGCCTGTGTTATAGTCAGGTCCATTGCATTATCATTTGGTTAAATCGAACTCCATCCAAGTCGAGGTCGAAGCCTTTGTTATAGCCAGGTCTGTTGCATTTTATCTTCGGTTAAATTGAACCTGATCCAAGATCAAGGTCGAAGTCTGTGTCAAGTATAAGTCCTTCATGTTGAGATCCCGCCTAGTATCCAGTTAGGTCCATCTTTATCTTGCCGTGTTTTAATAAAATTTATGCCTCCCAAATACTTTGTTTTTTTGCCTTTGTCTACTTTTTTAGTTTTGCAACGATACACAAAGGGGGGCAAGCTGTAGACACCGTATTTGATCCGACTTATTTTATCTTATATTTTTAATTAAGTTTGATTTTAATTGTTTTGGTTAAAAATAACGTCATTTTACTTTATTATTCATTTTAAGATAAAGTTAAGTTTAAATTAACTTAAATTAAATTTGTTTAAAGATTTTGATTTTATAAATAAGAAATTAAATTGATTTTGTTTACATTTCTTTAAATAAAATTTGATTTTATTAAAAGATTTTGTTTTTTAAATGAAAAATTCCTGTTTTGTTTTTCTTTTCCCCCCCCCCCCCTTTTGCTAGTCAAAATCACCAACCAACGTGACTTCCTTTCCCTGATTTTCTCATCATCTCGTTTAAATTTTCCATATTACCGTTATAAATTTTGTGTATTTAAGAGGAGTAGAGAGCATGCATGAGGAGGACAAATTAGAAAACACAAAACAGAGAGAACGATGCAGAAATAGGAAAACTCTGATTTTTTTTGTTCCTCTAGGAGAGTACTTCTCCCTCCTAAACCCACCAAGAACCCCATTTTTCTTCCTCTTTCCTTTCTCTCTCTAAAAGCTCACCATCTCCATCTCCTCCCTTTTTTTATTTTCTTCTTCTTTCTCACTCTAAAACCCCTCACATTTTTCCTCTATAATATTTCTCTCCCTAAAACTTCATTTTCTACCTCACCATCACCATTCCCTCTTTCTCTCTCTTCAAACACCCATTTTTATTTTCCCATTTTTATTTTATTCTCTTACTTTCTCTCTCTACAACTCATCTTCTTTCTTCATCTTCTTCTTCCTCCTTCCAACACTCAAACCCCTCTCCCAAGTTCACATCCCGGCGAGTATATCCACGACGGTCGGCGACCCACCAACCCTCGACAGCTTTCCTCCCACGGTGGCAACGTGAGTTGCAGGTTGCGTAACCGCGACTCCTCTCGAAACCCCGACGGCCGACGACGCCTCAACGCGAGCTACTTCTTAGGCGGCACTAGATCCACAACATTCCTAGTAGGTGACGAGCGGCGGCGCAATCCCCTGACGACGCCCCCGTCGACAAATGTTTCCACAGATCCATTCCTGCGACACTCGTAGCTTCCAAGGATCAAGACTCCGACAGCACGATAGTAAAGCCCCTGTTGGGTGTGTTGCCCTAAACTCGTATTTTGTATTTTGTGTAAAAACGAATTTCTCTTCGATAAAGTTTTATTCAATAAATTTTTTGTTGAATTCATAGCATTGCATTGTCCAAAATCCAATAAACTAAACATCCGAGGTTATTTTAGTGTAACCGGGACAGTATATGTACTGGGTATATATTTGATATACCCCTGATATACGAGGTATATATTTGATATACCCTGATTACAGGTGGATAATGTCTCGTGAATAACCTAAAGGGTCTATAGTATATGAATAAGGCTGGGTACCTTATCCTGGCAACACTATGGATACGGCCCACTTTATAAAGGTTACAGACGACTTGATCCAGGTCGTTCGTGTGGAGACATGCGAGTGGGGGTATCCTATACAATGAGTTTGTATAAGACCGGGCTACGAAATAGCCAATCTTTAGATGTAACACCGTTAACTAATAGATTGCTGTTTCTTAGGATGACCAGACAACTCATTCTCAATCTTGAGTGAGTTATGGACTTCTGCCCGTGAGGGCTCGTCCTTTGATTTGTATGGGTGAGAGTGACCAAAGTTGCCGACTCAACATTCCTACCATTTTGGGGACGAGACCGAGTGGGGAGCTGGGAACATAACTTCACAAGATGGAATTCACTCCTCTCCGATTTTAGGGGAGTAGATGAGTGTTCCCTTAAATGCTGACTCTGGGACTTGAACAAAGGGCCCCACCCTCTCATTTGCCCGAGAGGGACTTCCGGTTATTGGTCGGACCATAACCGGGTTGTTCATTAGAGGAGCAGTGGTATTTAAGGAGTAAGATGTAACTCAGGGGTAAAACGGTAATTTGACGCAACTTGAGTTACGAGCACTCGTGAAGGATTGACTCGTCATTAATGGTCGTATATCCATGGACACGAAAACATTCTGCAGTGAGAAGAGTGCAACTGCGGGTCTTTAATGGAATGACCCGTAGTTAACGAATCTTGATTAACTCGGTCAATGAGTTTGACCGATTAACCTTGCATCGTTGGAGCTTCTGATCTATAGGTCCATTAGATCCCCTTGCTAACTCATAACGGGTAAAACGAGGATCAAGTTTTTGGAAGAGTTTGAATTGTTCAAATTACTTAAGGGATTGATACATTATAATATATAGTTAATTATAAATTAAACTATATATTATGAGAGAAATTATTTGAATGAGATTCAAATAAAATTAATATGAATAAGATTCATATTAAAACTATAGGTTAAAAATAATGTGCATAAGATGTACATTAGAACTATATGTTATAAGAGAGAATATGGTTTAATTAAATATGAGATATTTAATTAAATGTTAAATAATTAATTGTTAATTATTTAATATTACATTTAATTAATTAATTATTAATTTGATTAATAATTATTTAGTATATTAATTATATTAATATTAATTAATAAATATAATTAATTATTAACTTCCCTGCATTATTGCAGGGGATTGGGGAGTTGAGTGACGTGGGGTGACTCCCCACGTCACTGTTTTTTCTGGGATATTTTGCAGAAACGTTGTGCAAAAACAGAACAACAGAAGAGAAAAAGTGTAGAACTCCCATCTTTCTCAAGCTCTCTTAGTACTCCCTCTCGTTCCAAAGAAACGCTCCCACAAGCACGGTTCTCGAAACTTAAGAGGATAGCAAGGAAGATTTTTTGGTGGTGTTCGTTGGGAAAAAGTGGAAGAAACGTTCTTCAAAGGTAATGGTTTCCCTCCGTATTTTCTTCTTGCACATTGTGATTTTGTTTCCCAAATTTCACGAACAACGGTCCGCTTCCGCTCCGGGATTCACATCCCTTCAGCCCCGGCATCGGCAGACCTATCGGCGGCGTAGCAAACCAGAGAACCCCGACACCGGCACGACAAGACTTCGGCACACGCCTTCATCTTTTGGGCTACCCATTTTCTGGCTACAGTCGGTTATGAAAGAGAAGATCCTTTTTAAAAAACGAAAAAGATTTTATTTTAAATAAGGTAAATAGAAGATGATTCTATTTTAAATTTTAAACTTTTTTATTATAATGCAAATAAAGCAAAGAAAAAAGGACTTTTAAAAATAAACGGGATGTTTTCTAAATAAATTTCTTCAAA
This sequence comes from Momordica charantia, assembly GCF_013281855.1. NCBI lineage: Eukaryota > Viridiplantae > Streptophyta > Magnoliopsida > Cucurbitales > Cucurbitaceae > Momordica > Momordica charantia. Next base: position 18,519,796 of record NW_028275167.1, on the reverse strand, counting down.
AAGGGAGAAGAGTAAATTTATTTTTTTTAATTTTATTTTAAATGATAAGGTGGTAACAAAGGTGAATATTAATATAAAGGCTTACTCTAAAGTTTTATTTTTTTTTGTTTTGTTTATTTTTTTAAATTTTGTTTTTGAATAATTGGTCTTTTTAAATAAATGTTATTAAATTAGTAAATGCGTAAAAAGATTTTTTTTTTAACGAAAGTTGTAAAATTAAAATATTTAGAAAAGATAAGGTTTTAAAATAAAACAGGACTTTGTTTTAAAATAAAAAAAATGATTTTTTTTTAAACTAAATTTTGTTTTAAGATAAAATGAATTTTAATTTCAAACGTTTCTAAAACCGTTTATTTTTAAGAGGATTTCGTTTAAAAAAACTATAAAATAAACAATTTTCACTTAGAGTTTTTTTTAAACAAAGTTTAAAAATAAAAGATTTTTATTTTAAAAATAAAACTTAATTTATATTGTTAGGTGTTGACATAATGGAAATAGGCTTGATTGTTGACATTTACAATCCAAGTTCAAGCTCTTTTATGCCCCTTATTTATAATTTTTTTAAAAATCTGTTTTTTGCAGACCAAGTTTTTAAATAGGTGACGAATCACACGATGATTGGTGACGACTCCAAACCCTTATCTCGAAAGAGACCCTTCAGAAGATGACGTTGCAACACTTATCTTTTTCTTTTTCTTTTCTCTTTTTTTTTTTTTGTAAAAACATCACCCCATCTTCATATGATTTTTCCCCTTAAAAAATGGCCATGATCTCTCATCATGATGGATAATCTTCATATGATAAACTATTTTGTGAAACTTCAACTTAATTTGTGTATTTATTCACCACACTACGTCTGTACTAGTTTGAGTAGCTTGATCCAACTATTTGTAGTTGTACTAAAATAAATTTATTAACTACGAAAGAACTAGTAGAGCTAGGAAAAAGACCATGGTAGGAAGAAGGGTTGAGATGTATGCTCGGGATAAAGTCCTCTTATTTTAATTGGATGCTATGTATTCTCTTATAAGAATACCTTATTTGATAGGTGTTTTTTTTAGTTCAACAATGATAGAAGTCAGGAGTTGTAATTTTAAGAAAGGTAATAAATATTGTATTCACTTATCTAAATACTGATTCAAGCTTTCAAAATATCAATAAATTAGGCCCAATTACTAATGTTATTCCGTCCACTTTCGTTTGGCTGTTGATTTTCTATTTGTAGAAAACTTCCCCAAAAGGAAAGTCCATTGTATTTTTGTTACAACTTGTATATTTAAAAAAAAGAGACTTTTAATAGCTTTTCGGCAGAACATTAAAAAGTAAATAAAAAGAAGGTGGAAAATTGTGAATTTATTTATTTTGGCGCCTAATGAAAAGTTGTAGGGTTTCAATTAGAGTCATCTCCTCCCTTGTCCTTCATTTTTCATTTTCCTTTGTGCTATAAGACCCGAAAGTTGAGCCCCCATCTCCGGCTATATCCAAATGCTGTCGTCGCCTTATTGCTCCTAGACGTGAAATATGTCGCTGCTGTCCAAACGCTGCTGCTGCTTTCTTGCCCCCATATCCAAAAGCTGTCGTCGCTGTGCCGGCCATATCCGAGCGCTGCCGTCGCACTGCTAAAGCCAGATCCAAATGCTGTTGCCGCTGCACTGCTCCGGCAAGATCTTAACGCTGCCGCCACCTTCGTTCTCCTACATCTGAAAGCTGCAGCTGCCGCCACACTGCTCTCAGATCCCGCCGCCTTCCACACTCTTCACGAAATAGCGATGGGATCTCGTTTTATCATGAGAGAAAACAAGGCGGTGAACATCGAAATGCCTTTCCGCACCACCTTGCAGAGTGATGGTGCTACACCTCTCGATAATTTTGTTAGGTTTTATTTTGGCTACCTATCAATATGGATATCTTGATAAGATACTCGTGAGATTATTTTAGTTGTGGCATCTGGTAACTTATTATGGTTTTTTTTTTCTTCAGTATTTGATTGTTGCTTCTCCGCGGAAGTGGTGGAAGAAGAAGAATAGAAGGTCTATTTGGATGGCATTGTAGCACAGTTACAGAAAAACTTTCATGATGCTTCTTTCATGGTTTTTAACTTTAAGTGAAGGTGATAGGTGAAGCCAAATTTCTGATGTATGATTTATTCTCTTGTATTAGCCATATTAGAATTGCATAGGTGTTCACAAAGAATTGTCGCAAAAAACATGAATCCCATGAAATGAGCACAATTTAATGTTTTTTTAAGAAGGAAGTAGCAAAAGATAAAGATGAGAATTGTCCAATTTATATTTATAGGGAGTAACTATTATCTTCCATATTTGTCTTCCCTTTTTGAACTTAATGACCTAAATTTGTAGAAGGAGTTTACTGCTTCAATTGAGTTGGAAATCTTCATTTCCATTATCAATTGAGGAATTTCAGGAAGGCCACATTTGTTGCACATGATACTTTCGATATCTGGTTTTATATTTAGCAAAAAAATGGTTTCCTACTCTATTATGTGAATTATTTATGTTTAGAAGAAATTTGGTATTTACATGTTAAGTTTTTTGTCATGTTATTTTTCTTTTTCATTTTTTTTTCTTGGGAAATAAACAATTTCATTGATGTATGAAATTACAAACCCATTGAAAGGGAATACAAAAGCCCATAGATGAGTTACATAAGGTACTTCCAATTATACAAGAGGGAAGTGTAGCTATAGTAATGAAAAGTAGGATAGGTTTTACACAGGGTTTTTGAGGCGTGCCCAGGTGCTCACCTAAGGCGAGGGGCGAGGCGTTTTGGCCTGGACACACCTTGAATGGCGCCGAGGTGAGCGCCTTCAATGGAGCGCTCGCTTTGTGCGCCTTGGCGCCATCGCCATAAGGTGATGCGAGCGCCTCTTTGAAGCGAGGCGACTCTTTTTTTTTTGTTATAATTTTAAGAAACCCACACAAAAAGCCCCAAAAAGATGAAAAACCCACCCCCAAAAATCGAAGTACCCACCCGAAAGTCTTCCTCTTTCACCGTGGCTTCATCCTTTGCTGCTGCCATTGCTGCCACCTTTGCCCCCACTCATTGCACGATGTGAAGCCATCATGCCTTCCTTCTTCTTCGTAGACAATCAAAATATTTAGTTTCACCTATGAATGTGTATTCAGGGCGACGTAGGTGCTCGGAAAGGAAGAATTAGAGATGAAGAAGAAGAATCAAGAAAGAAGAATTAGAGATGAACAAGAAGAATCAGGAAAGAAGAATTAGAGATGAAGAAGAAGAGGAATTGGAAAAGTAGAAGAAGTACAAGAAGAATTAAAAAATAGAATAAAAGATATGGGGATTTGATGCTTGGTTGAGACTTTTCCTATTCCTTTTACGTTTTCAAGGCATGCACACTAATTTCATGTATCTTGCCATCTCGAAGCAAAAGGGAAAGATGGCAATAAATTTTTTTTATTTAAGTTAATTTATGATTTAATTTTAGTATTCTACTTAACCGCTAACTTTATTAATTTCTTTTTAAATTTAAATTTTTAATTTTTCTTAATTATTTAAGTTAAAATTTATTTTCACCAAATATTTTCACCTAAACGATTTTTTAATATATAAAATTACCATAGATAATATTTATTTTATTATTTTATTAAGTGCGCCTCATTTCACTCAGGCGATGTCTTTTTGTCGCCTCTCGCCTTAAGGCGATAAGGAGGCTTGTTGCCTTGATGTGCGCCTTGCGCCTTGAAAACACTGCTTTTACACCAAGAGATAGCTTTATATGCTATAGCATTAAAAAACGTTCAAAAGATTGTGTCTTGTCATTGAAGGTCCTTTGGTTTCATTCACCCCAAGTAGTCCAAAGAAAAGCTCGAATGAAATTATTCCATAGTTGTTCCTTTTCGTTCTTGAAGGTGTGTCCGTTTAGAGTGGCCTCAAGGAGAAGTTAGAGGTCATTAGGCAAAGCTGTGGACCAACCAAAAGTAGTGAGAATATCCTTCCGAAAATCAGAAGCAAAGGTGCAGGCGATAAAGAGATGTTGTTGGGATTCCAAGCTGTTCTTGCAAATGATGCACCACTGTGGAGAAATAGCAATGTAGAGGAGTCTTCTTTGTAACTTATCATTGGTATTGATGGCACGGTGACTAAGCTCCCAAAGAAAGAAGTTCACTTTTTTTGGGCACTTGTCCTTCCAGACAGTGTTGTAGAGGCTATTTTGGGGCACTTTGTTGCTGTGTGCGAGGTGCTTTGTGAGGGAGGTGGTGGAAAAAGATCCATTTGTCAGGGAGGTGGTGGAAAAAGATCCATTTGCTTCTAGTTTCCAGAATAAAACATCACTTTCTAATGTTAAATGAACCCATGTGAGTCGAAAACTGAGGTCTACCCATTCATTTATCTCATCATCTTTAATATTTCGCCTCCATCCTAAATTCCAGCATGCTGTATATTCATCCCAGAAATCAGAGATTGGAGCCTCCTTTCTTGTTGATAAAGCGTAAAGGAGAGGAAATGTTTGTTTAAAGGGCACACTATTCATCCATGGGTGATCCCAAAAGGAAATTTTCCTGCCATTTCCAGTTTTGTAGGCAAGCCGGTAAAAAATCAGATTTTGTGTCTTTCTAATGGCAGCCCAAGGACTTTTTGCATTCGGGTGAGATGTAGTGACAAGTTTGTGGTTCCAAGATGCTTCCCCAAATTTTGCCTCAATTACCATCCTCCAAAGAGTTGTATCCTCCTTAATGTATCTCCAATTCCATTTTGCAAGGAGACTTTTGTTTTTCAGTTTCATATTAGCAATCCCTACGCCTCCCCCTTCGATTGGTAGTTGTAAAATGACCCTTTTGAGAAGGTGCATTCCATTGTTCTCCCCATTAACTTTCCACAAAAACCTTCAAAATAAGCGGTCCAAAGTATGAGCCACTTTTTTTGGCAAAGGAAAAAGGGAAAGATGGTATGTAGGAAGGTTCGTTAAGGTGGTTTGAATGAGTGATGTCTACCGCCTTTGGAGAGTTAGGAGGATTTCCATGATAGGAGACGTTTCCGAATTTTCTTGGATCCCAAAAATATATGGTCTGTGGTAAGCTTACCACAGAGGGGTAATCCAAGGTATGTGGACAACGAAGTCCCCATTTTGCAAGCAAATTTAGATTCGAGAGATGACAATTCCTCTTCTCCAAGATTTATTCCCAAGATTTCTGATTTTTGGGGGTTAATGTTAAGCCCTGATGCCTCTTCAAAAAGCCTAATAATATTGAACATGTTTGTGAGGGAGAAGTCTTCAAATGGGGAGAAGAGAATGGTGGCGTTCGCAAATTGTAGGTGATGAGTGGCCAATGAGTTGTTTCCGTCATCAAATCCCTTAGTAAAGTTGTTGTTTGCAGCATGTGACGTAAGTCTACTATAAACATCAACAACCATTATAAATAAGAAGGGGGAGGGGGGTCACCTTGTTGGAGGTCCCTTGAAGCTGTAATTTTACCTCAGGGTCGCCCATTGATAATGATGGAGAAGTTTGTTGATGAGATACATCCCCGAATCCATTTTCTCCATGTGTGACCGAATCCTTTGGCTACAAGAACCTCATAAAGGAGGTCCTAATCAACTTTGTCAAAAGCCTTCTCTATATTTAGCTTGATAACCAGTCATTTTCTCATTTTTCTATCTCAATCTTCAATGATCTCATTAGCTATTAGAGAGGCGTCTATGATTTGTCTTCCGGCCACAAACGTTGATTATTCCTTTGTAATGGTGTGGGGCAGCAAGCTTTTCAACCTTTCTGAGAGAACTCTAGCAATAATCTGGTAGAGGCAAGAAATGAGGCTAATGGGGCGAAAATCTCCAACCTTCCGTGCATCCAGTTTCTTTAGGATGAGACAAATATAGGTTTCGTTGAGACTAGCATTAATAATGCCATTCTTAGAAAAATCTTTGAACACTCTCATGATGTCTGATTTAAGAATGTTCCAAAGCTGTTTAAAGAACTTAGTCGTGAAACTGTCCGGTCCAAGAGACTTGTTTGAACCCAATTCTTTAGTAGCGCTCCAAATTTCTTCCTTGGGCTGTTCAATAGAGGCACTTTGTTGGGTGGTGACTGGGCTCTAATCTAGTGGGGTTGGAAGAAACCTAGTGCCTTCCTTCTTTGTATATAACTTGTCAAAAAAAGAAAGAAATTCTTGTTCAATATCCTTTTCTTCAAAAAGGCTATTGCCTTATGAAGAGAGAATTTATGTGATCGAGTTCTTTCACTTTTTAGCCGCCACAATTCTATGGAAAAATGATGTGTTAAGGTCTCCCTCATGCAGTCATCTGTTTTTACACCTTTGTCTCCATAAGGATTATTCTTTTGCCACTGTCGAAAGCAATTGTACGTTGATGGCTCTCCTTTGTATGGATTTAATAGGTTGTAAGAATCCAGATTCTTCTTCAATACAATCCAATAGAGAAAGTTAAGAAAGAAGTTGATTCTTTTGCTGGGTGATGCTGCCAAAACTGGTTTTGTTCTATAGCTTTAGAACATGTTTCAGCCCTTTTAGCTTTTCAATAAAACCATGACCCGGCCACCCTCTGAATGGGGTGTTAAGCCACCAGTATTCTATCAAAGGTTTAAGAGATTGATGTTGCAACCAGACATTTTCAAATCTGAAGGGAGAAGGGCCCCATTTAGCCATGCCAAAAGAGAGTAGGATGAGGTAGTGATCCGAGGTCGGGCGATTGAGTCTCCTAACCGAAGCATTTTGGAATTTTGTGAGGAATTCTATGGAGGCAAGGAATCTGTCAATCAAAGTGAGAATATGGCTATCTCGATAATCCGACCACGTATAGAGACCATTTGATAACGGGATGTCTTGTAGCTCTGCATTCTCAATGAATGAATTAAAACATCTCATATTTCTGGTCGATCAGCGGTAGGTTGACTTTTCTTGTGACCATCTAATCGAATTAAAATCTCCTCCAAAAAGCCAGAAATTATTACAGAGGCAAGGTAGGTCTGTTAACTCTCTCCAAAAACAGGGCTTTTCTGTCGAATTCGAAAGTCCATAAACCCCTGGAAGCCAAAAATTAAAACTATTGTAAAAGGTGATGAGGATGGTTTTAAAGTGAAGAGTCCCGAATTGATGTTTGTAACATGGAAAGATAGATCATTCCACATAATAAGAATACCCCCTGATGTGCCTGATGCATCCAAGGATGTCCAGTCGATATGCCTCGAGCTCCAAAGTGATTTAATGGTGAGACGGTCAATCTTTTCTAATTTGGTCTCTTGGAGGATGACAATGGTAGGATTATGGTTGTTGATGATACTTTTGATCATAGCTCGTTTGTCCTATGAACCGAGACCTCTGACATTTCAAGATAGGATAATCATGTAGCAGATGTAGACCTGCTTGCTATGTTTGTGGAGTAGGGTTTGTCGTAGTTTATGGAAGAAGAAAGACCCGCTAACTCCCTTTTGCCTTGATTCTCCTTTCTATTGGTAAGAATCTTCTTTGTGACTTTGGTAGGGATAGGTAAAATGCCCATTCCCATAGTGTAAAGCCAAAGAGCAACCACTTGAAGATACTCAGAAGGGTGGATGTTGGGGTCAAACAAACAAGGAGGGTGTTGTTGGTCAGTGTTCTCAAAGAATCAAGGGGCCACATTATCTATTGGATGAGTAAGGGTGGTTGGAGAAGGTGGCTCAGTGGTAAGTGGATAGGGGCTAGAGATGCATTGTTCAGATTCAGAGAGAAGAACAGGGGAGTTTGTGGAGTGTTTTGTACCCGGGATAAAGAAGGTCTTTTTTTCCTCGATACTAACGGCTAGTTTTGGTCCTTCGAGGAGAAAGGTTGGGTTGAGGAGAGATGAAGTCTGTGAGGGAGAGGTTGGTAAAGGTAGATTATGTGGGTGTATCAGAGCCAGGTTGTGGCCAGAGACCAATTCAGATGGGTTAATGATGTGTAAGGGGGGAGGTGGGGGTGTGATAGGTGATGGCAAGATTGATTGAAGGGGGAGAGCTGTCAGATTTAGGTAACCTGCCGCAATGGGAGATGCACAAATTGGTGAAAAATTAGGGGATGTGTAAGGTGGTGGGGGTCTCGATAGGCTAGGGTTTGACTTTGATGTTGATGGGTCACATGGGCCAGCTATAAGATGCAGGAGTGGGGCCCAGTTGGACAGTGCAGGTACGAGGTGAGGCAGTTGGCAGTGCACTTTCTATATCGGGGCTGGTGAAGTTACATTTTTGTGAAACAACAGGCGCCGATCTAAAAAATCGGTCGAAGGGGCAAAAGATGGCCAGATCAGTGCGAACTCCGGTGGGTATGTCTCCACGGATTCCGGCGGAATAGCCCACAAAGTTTTCCGAATGGAAGGTCAATCTGTACTTTAATAAGGTTTGTGGGCGTTGTGTGAATACTAACCTGTTAAGGGATGAATCCATGCGGATTATTCTTTATTTTGATAGTTGTCTCCATCAATTCAAGTTTTGAAAGAGTTTTCTTGGCTATTTCGATAAATCCACCGCAAGCGTCTCCTATGATCTTCAAAGTACCTTTGTCCCATTTATTCAGAGGAAGATTCCAAATTTTTATCCAGCCTCCATATGAAGGAACTTTTGGAGAAATATTTGGATCGAGATGACTAATGTCAAAGAATTTCAGGTGGAATCTACTGACCTTATACCGGTCTTTAATATTGCAGAGCATGATGGCCTGTTCTTTGCCCTCACATCGAAGGAGAGCTTTATCAGCTGTGTATGGATTAAGGGTGCAGAAGAAACTGATGTGTTCTCTAAGGGCCCTTGTAATTTTGAGCCAATCGTCGTGTAAATGTTTCCTCATAACAATAATGGAAGACTCCAGCTGAAGGTCTGCTTCTAAATAGTTACAAGTAGGTGTGTTCAGAGTCCTTTTTGGCTGTGGCTGTTTGGTTAAATCAACAATCGGTTGTTCACCTTTGTCGAGGACATCACGGTAGGTAGGTGGGTGATTAATAGTGGTGGAGGGTGGTGGGTCAAAGGGGGCGGGTGAGGGTTTTATGATAGGAGTCAAGGGTTGTTTTTGAATAGTTGGTCCATTTAAAAAGCTATAAAATGTCTTCCAACCTTTTCTCTCTTCTCCAATAGGGACAAAGAGTTTGTTTAAACCTCAATTGTTGTTCAGCTTGGCTATCTCGGCAAGAGTGCCTTTTCTATTCAAAGTCTTTTCTACCCAAATGGTTTGGTCATCAATGTGGGTTTCCTTGAAGAATTTTTGGTCCAAAGGTGCAGTGAGGAGGGTGGAGAAGATATTATTTAGCCATTCAAGAGATGACCAATGAAGTGAGATGAAGAAAGCTCGATCCTTTGTGGTTTCTGAAATTCTTACTCTGCTCTTCAACGATATCTTTGGTCAATAGTTAAAGCAAAAAGTTTCCACTGAATGACGACGGGACACGAATGTAGGTAGGTGGACATGGGAGAGCTTCAGGCAAGGGCATGTTGGGTCGCCTGGAAGGGGTGGGGGATGGGGTTGGTGGGTGGTCGCGGGAGAGAGAGGTGAGAGGGCATCTTGGCGTGTTAGATTGTAGATCCATATTATTTTTATTTTGAAGTAGGATAAAAGTCAAGAAACATTCTTGTTGGCAACTAACTTGGCATCTAGCCCTTCTTTGTTTACTAATTTATATTTGTCATAATTTTGAGAAGCTTTACCATTGGTTTACTCTCAAATTTTATGATACTTTGATTTTAGAGGTCAGTCATTTTTTATTTTCTAACATCTGATATTTGATTAATCTTTCTTAAATGTGCAACAATTTGAGAAGTGCAGACCGTAGCATTGGGGTTGCAACTTCAATGTCCAGCCTAGTATCAAGCAAGCACAAAATAGTTGTCTCTAGCATCAAAAGCTTCTGCACTATTTTTCCTTAAGTTTGTACTTCTTTACATGCACTATTTGGTTTTTGATTCTTATGTGGTTTTCTTTTCATCCCATCTGGATTTCATTTTATCGTTACCTAATTGGCAACTATTGCATTATGTTCTAGTTTTGCTTCAAAATATTTTCTGATAAACTATAGTTTTATTGTTGTTTCTTTGGGATTAGTATTTTCATTTAGCATTGTATTCTTTGAAAACATTTATGGGATCCCTTTCCAAACATAAAAAATAAAAAAACATTACTAGGATAATAGTAAATATTTGTTGTGATTTTTGAAAATTTCCACCATCTTTTGTGTGTAATATTCAATTCCTTCTACCTCTGTAATAACAAGTCACAAACACTGAACTTGTGTAATCTAATGGGCTCTCTTGTAAGTGTCATTCTATTTCTCATATGATTGCATTTGTATAATAACTTACACTATTTTTTATATTCACGTTGTCTTGTGAATTTATTTTCTGAAATATGGAACAATATTGTATTTTCAAGAAATTCATAATCAGGTTGGTATTGCTCATAAGGGCGGTTTAATGCCATTATTGAAGTTTCATGATTCAAAAAGTTGTTCTTTGCACATAGATTTTGGACACATACTAGAAAGGAAAGACTTTGTTACTTCTTCACTTAGATTTCTCTTATCGTGACCTTGTTTATTGCTCCGTTAACTAGTACTTTGTTTACAAGGGTTGATCATTGTTTTAAATTCTGCTTGTAATTTGGAACTGTAGTACGTTCTGGTTATCGAAAATGAATAAACATGATTTTCTCTTCTTCAACTATATAATATTCTACTTTTTTTTTTAGAAATAATAAAATAGGTCTTCTCTCCTTGTCATTAAGGACTCAAAATTATAAATTTATAACATTTATTTGTTGCTCGGTAGAATTTATGACCTTATTCTTTTCTTCTTGCAATTATTTCTCAAATATGTATTAATTTGCAACTTTACTTCTGAATTTGGATCTACTGTTTTTTATAGTATTTATATGTGGTTTGGAACTATGTTAAAAGAAAATTCTTTCCTGGTATTGAATTGCTAACATTTGAATGATTATATTGAGACCTAGACTAGTACTAATGGTTCAGCTTCTTATTATCATTATTTTTGCATTCTTTATAGAGTTAATTAACTCTGCATTTGGTCTTCGGGTTAGGGTTCGTGTTAATATTATTAAGACATCTTTTAATGGCATTGACTAGGAGTATAACCATGACATATCAATATGTCAGTGTAAACTGTGATGATTTTGTTTATGATGTACAAGTTAATTACATGCTTCTCATTGATGGTATGCCACATTCTTTTATTTGATTCTATTTTGTGTGTGTATATTTATATTGATTAAAATACTGGGTTAAAGTCTTGGCATTGTAGTATTGTTTTGATATACTTATGTTGCTTCATTTTTCTTTTGGGGACATGTTAATTTCATTTAATTGCTGTATTTTAATGCTAATATTTCACCCTTTTTTTCCTTCTCTCATATGCTGTAAACATTCCTTTTTATTTTAGCATAACGATGAGTGTTCATTACTGGTTGGACTTTAGAATTAGCATTTCCTACAAGTTTCCTACAAGTTTCAATATTGAAGTTTTCTTTTGAGAAGTAATGGACATGGTGTTCTGCAATTTTTTCTCTTCTTATATTTCTCTACTGTGCCTGAACAAATATGTTGTATTGCTTTATGTTTTTTTGTAGAGAAGGACTGGATGACATAAAATTTGGAGTTCACAGCAAAGTTGATTTGTATGCCGTCTCTTTTGTTGAGACTGTGCCAAAAACTTGACTGGCATTATGCTGAACGCACACACTAAGCGTGGTAACAATTCTATAGATGCAAGCGCACACCTGTCAGAGTAATATAAAATGGATGGAGTATCCAAGTATCGATCCTCAAGGACTTCTAAATAATCTCCAAACTCTAAAGTTTTAATGTATAGTGAACGTTGAAATGAGTGATTTTTGTAAAATGGGAAGTGGTCACAAATAATGGTTTTGGATTTGGGATTTGGTCTTATAATGGTAAAACGTAGCCCGAATTACTTCAAGTTAGCCAACAAAGAATCAAGGATACGCTGAGGACGGTATGCAGTTTACTTTAGGAACCAACGACTACGCTTTTCACTTGACTTATGTCTAAGCAAGTTCAAAGTCCTAAGACATTCCCTAATATGTCTATTATGAGAGATATCTTAGTTTTAGGATGGAAATAGTCGCAACCTCGGGTTAAGGTCCTATGTCTAGGCTACTTAAGCGGAACCCTTATGTCTAAGGCGCTCCTCTCCTCGGTTTAACCACTCAACAATGCAAATAAGCAACCTGTTCAGTATTGACTTGTTAAGACTTACAGTGGCCTTCTCTAAATCCTAACTTTTTGGGAAAACATGTTGAGTAATGAATGGAAAGCAAAAACACTACTTCTTAGCAACCCTTTTTAGAAATAAAAGGCTAACTATCCATAACCGGGCTATAGACGGGAATTTAGAAAGACATATTGAAGAAAATACAGCAAGTAAAATGGTTGAAATTGGAATGCATACTAACGGAGAGTTTTTATCGGGATTGAGAGCTTGGCCCTTCTCTTTCAAGCAAGGGGGAGTGTCACGTGCTCTTTCCTCCAAATACACAACTCTCTTAACTAAAAATAAAGTAAAGGCAAAGGGAAGATAACCAAAGTGCTGGATTTTTATATATTTGAATAAGTAGAAAATAACTAAGTACAAATGGAAACAAAACAAAGCTCAATAAAGGAATGTAAAGTGCTCGGGATTTAAAAACGAAAAGCAACTAATGAAAGCAACTCAAAAGTACTTAGAAAGCAACAAAGAAACACTAAAAATGATCAAGAGAAGGAAGCAAGGCTTGATCCATTTGGTGGAGAAGCTGCTGGAATTTATAGCTGTGCAGAATTGGTTAGGTAGGTCCTAAAACGATGGTGAATCACCCATTTCCAACTCCTTTGACTGACTAAATCGTGCTCAAACTGATAGTGGCACACTTCTTCTACACGTATACATCGGTTGGAACCACCAAAACGCATTGGAAGACGCGTTTCATTAAGGGCAAAGTTGGAAGAAAACCAGTTTTTCTGCAGGCACGCAGGCGCCTGGCGCCTCCTGAGGTACTTTTCCTTCTTTTTGCTTCTTTTGATTAATTTCCACTCCCAAATGGTCCTAAAATGACATAAATATAATATAAGCCAACCAAAAACCATCATATATGAATTTTGCATGAATTGGAACTCAAACGACCGAGAAAAAGTCCGAAACAAAGTTAAAACATAGTAAAAACAGCATCTAAAACCTTCTTTTTACGCATGTAAACAAGCGTAATCACACCCCCAAACTTAACTTTTTGCTTGTCCTCAAGCAAAACTTAGCAACTTTAATCAGCTTTCTAACACATGGACAAGGTAAAGCAAAAGCAACCGAGTATGGTTCTTCACACCCCCAGCCATGGACGATGTACGCGTATGGTTCTTCAAATGAGAAAGGATGTGACGCGGATGTGCTTCTCCTCACCCCGTATGGCATGCATTTTGAGTATGCTCTTCGCTTCAACTTCCGTACTTCAAACAATGAGGCAGAGTATGAAGCCTTGTTGGCCGGGCTACGCATGGCAAGAGGACTTGGAGCCAGCCACGTTCAAATTTTCAGTGATTATCAGCAGATAGTGAATCAGATAAAAAAGAATATCAGACAAAAGATTCTCAGATGGAGAAATATCTAGGAAAGGTCAGGTCGCACCTCGCCCATTTTCAAGCCTATGAAATTAGCCAGATTCTGAGGTCATAGAACTCCAATGCCAATGCCTTTGCCAAATTAGCGTTAGCCTATGAGACCGATCTGGCGAGATCGTTCCCGGTGGAAGTCTTGGACAACCCTTCCATTTTGGAACCGGAAATGATGGAAATTAAATCCCACCTTCCATCATGGATGGATTTGATCAGGGGCTTCCTAGAGGGTAATATTCCGGCAGATCCAAAGGAAGCAAAAAAGATGGCGCGGAGAGCAGCTCCATACATACTCCGAGATGGAACATTGTATCGACGCCACTTCTCTTTGCCTCTCCTGAAGTGTATTTCCAAAGAGGATGGAAATTATGTTCTTAGGGAAGTTCACGAAGGGGTCTGTGGCAATCATTCAGGGGCCAGGTCCTTATCGGCCAAGGTCGTTCGTCAGGGTTACTACTAGCCTACGATTGATCAAGATGCGAAAGAGTTCATGAAAGCGTGTGATAATTACCAGCATTTTGCGAACTTCATCCACCAACCTCCCGAGCTGCTGACGTCGATCTTAGCTCCAGGGCCCTTTGCACAATGGGGAGTTGACCTAATTGGACCTTTCCCATTAGGCAAGGGGCAGACCAAGTATGTTGTTGTAGCCGTGGATTACTTTACCAAGTGGGTCGAGGTCGAGACACTCTTGACAATCATGGAGGCTAGAGTCACGACCTTTATTTGGACAAACGTGGTCTGCCGCTTCAGCATACCCAACGCTATTGTGACGGACAATGGCAAACAGTTTGACAACGTCAAGTTCAAAGACTTTTGCCTCAAGCTCGAAATCAGTTACCTCTGCTCGTCCCCAGCTTACCCTAAAGCCAACAGACAAGTAGAGGCGCTCAACAAAATCATTAAGCATGGCCTTAAGCTACGGCTTGATGCCAGGAAAAGACGGTGGGCCGAGGAGCTGCCTGAAGTACTCTGGTCCTACCGAACTACGCCTCGGGAATCCACTGATGAATCTCCCTTCGCCATGGCCTTCAGTTCGGAAGCCGTGGTGCCCGTGGAAATTGGAATGCCAACCGAGAGGATAGACTGCTACGGGCATGTTAGGAACGAGGAAGGGCTACTCATCAACCTCGACCTCCTCGATGAAAAAAGGGAAGCATCCAAACTGCATTTAGCAGAGTGCCAAAATCGAATGGCAAGGCACTATAACTCGAGAGTCCGATCTCGGAGTTTTCAAGTCGGACACTTGGTCCTGCGTAAAGTACAGAAGCATGTCGATACGTTGGAACCAAGCTGGGAGGGGCCATTCAATGTCAAGGGCATAGTCCGACTTGGGACGTATATGTTGGCTTATCTCGAAGGAAAGTTACTCCTGCACTCATGGAACGCAGAGCATCTGAAGAGATATTGTTCTTGAAATATTAAAATGGTCCGAAAATGATTCAGACTTGTAAAAATTTTTAAGGAATAATACCGGTATTAGACTCTGTGTTATTTAATTTCATGCCTCCTAAGGGCGTGAGTTTGATGTGAAATTAAATGGGGGCCAGATGTGTATTAAGACTTGGGAAATTCGAACCTTTAGAACTTACGAGTTCGAGGTGAGATGTGTATTAAAACTTAAGAAATTTGAACCTTTAAGAACTTACGAGTTCGAGGTAAGATATGAATTGAGACTTGCGGGTATGAAGTACGAGGCGGAGTAAAACAGGTGAATTCGGAATGTCGAATGACAGACTAAAAAAGATAGTTCAAAATGTGATTTTATATTAATAAACGAAGTTTTGGCTGAGGTGTATAGACCTGGTGGCCAAGTACAAAAGATTAAAAGATAAAGACGAAAACAATGAAAGAGAGTGGAAAAGCCTCAGCTGCTTTCAAGGTGCGATCCGAGCTCGCCCTGGGACTCAAGGATGTCTATCTCTTGGAGTCTATCATCCCAGCCTCTTGGGAGGAGTTCGCACCAGCAGTTGGAAGGAGAGCCCTGTCAAGTTCATGGGAAGAAGGATTCGCATCATCGCCCTCGTTGGGCCCGACATTGGACTTGAGCTCCTTCAAACATTGCTCCACGAAGTCTTGGGGGCCGAGGATCCCAGTAGGACCCGAAGCCCACTTCTCTGCATACCTAAGCTTGATGGGTGCGAGATCGATGTTGGGAGCCACTTCCTGGATTCCCTTCATCAGGAACCTAAAACCAGCATTGCTGAAGTCTTTAGCAAAGTCATCGAAGTTAGGATGCTTGCGAAATGCCTCCTCGAGGAGAACTCCATTGCTGAGTTTGGACTCTTCTAGCTCGAGCTTAGCCTTCAGTCTGTCACCTCGGAGTCGCGAACCTTTATCTTGCCCTCTAGGTAGTCTCGAAGGCGCTCGAGGTCGTCGTTCTGCTTCATCAGCACGAATTTCTCCTTCTCAAGGGACTTAGCCACTGCATGTGCACCCCTAAGGTTCTTCAGGTGCCGAGCAGCCTCCTCTTGAGCACTCATGAGCTCGGCCTTGTCAGCTTCAGAGGTAGATTTCTATGCTTGAACTTCAGCTCGGGCCTCATTGAATTCCCTTTCCAGGACCGCGGCAACTTCTAGTGCGGCCGAAGAGGCTTCCCGTTCCTTCAAAGTCAAAAGCTCGCGCCTATCAAGCTCGACCTTCACCATAATAGCAGTCTGGCAAGCCGCAGCATGAACCTATGGGCATGGGCATGGGCAAAGGGAACCAAGTGTTAACATAAAAATTAATTCTACAAAGGCAAAGGAAGGCAATCAAGGTCTCACCTCGGCAATATAGTCCAATAATAGTTCGATGGCTGACCCGGGAGCGCTGACGAACTTGGAAGCCCTTCTCCAGCAGCGGTCTAAGCAGGAGCCTGACATCTCCATGGCTCTCTCCCTCACCCCCAGCACTAGATGGTTCGACCTTAAACTTCATTTCGATGTCAAAGGTGCCATCCATCCTAGCCTCGGGGTCGTCAACTAAGTCCCCAAAAGGACTAACCCGCCGCCTGGCACGCACCTCCCTCACCTCGTCCTCGGAGTGATGGGTCTTGCGCCTCTTCTTCTTGGACTTCTTGGGGGAAGCCTTCCTCCGAATCTCCCTAAGGGGAGAAACTTCAAGGACTTCTTGATCTTGAGATGCTCCAGCCGCAGTCGCCTCTTGTGTCGGAGCGGCTTCGTGCCTGACCTCAACCACCTCGACCTCGGTGGGAGGGTCAGCGATAGCAGGGCTAGGTGCCTCCTTGTTCTTAGAAACCTGCCCAGCACGTCGGCGCTTGCGCCGAACATCCTGGGAGAAGCTACAAACCATGGCTGTAAAGAAGAATACTTGTAAGTTAAGTGCAAGATACGAAAAGCATCCGATGTAAAGCGTAGAACATCTAAAAGGCAACTAACTTAGTTCGGAGTTTTGTCTTCGAGCTTCAGGTGGGGTTAAGAGAGGATTGTAATCAAGCAATCCCGAAGCGAGGAGAAGCTTGTCTGTTATAAGGGTGCTGATTTGTCTGCCGCTCTTGAACTTACTATTGAAAAATTTCAAGGCGTTGAAGGTCGGCTCGGAAGGTTGGGGAATTGGCCGAATAGCAACTAAAAACATCAAAGTTATAAGTTAGACAAAGAAAGGAAACAAGTGAAAGTGAGTAAAAGACTTCGCTCCTTACCTAAATTCCCAAACCTACGAAGGACATTGAAGAAACGCAGGTCGGACTCGTTCCTAGCTAGCCATGTGCCGGAGGCGAAGAACCACTTCCCGACCCATTTCTTTATGGAGGTCGGACCTTTCAAAATGCCTCCCACACCCTTTCTAGCACAGAGGTAATACCTCCCTAGCTTCATAGAGATTTTTTTAACTTCGAAGCAAGCCAGAATCTAGTCAACTCCGAGGAGGTCCAGATCGTCCACCTCCTTACACCATAACCAGAATAAAACGGCTAAACCAAAACCGACTCCCCATCCATTGGGGGCCACTTGCGTAGGAGCTAGCCTAGTTCGAACCAAAAACTCCTGCGCCAAAGGGTTGATGGGAAGGCGGAAGCCGTACTCAAACATTTTTAAGTAAAGGGTTACTCACCCTTCAGGTGGATTATCAGCTCGTTCCCCTTCCTCGGGAACCTCAAGGATGATGCATCCGGAATGTTATATCTCCTACGAAGGGGGCCAAGATAGTTCTCAGGCATTTGAGAAGGGAATTCTAAACCTTGCCCCAAGGTTGAAGTATCGCTATCATCCCCATCATCCTCTAAGAACCTAAAATTATCTATCTCCTCCTCTAGCTCGGAGTCTAACCTACTGGCGAACTCCTCTACGGAATCGACCCTTTTGGGTGAAGGGTCCTGATTCCGAGCTGCCCCACTAGACGAACTACTATTACTCGGGCTCGAAGGACAAGAAGACGTCGACATGACTTTGAAAATAAAATAGAGAACTTAACAAAAGAGAAGGAACGAGACTGACCAAAAGATTCTGATCTGATGAGGTCGGACTCCAAGATTTCATAAATCGTAAAAAACGGAAACAGAACCTTGGGGGTATTTATAGCAACCCAAAATTCAATTTAGGCCGCACACGTGTCCCAAATTGGACATCTCAGATCGGAAGAAGTCTGAACGTCAGAGGTAATCAAGCGTACATCGAACGCCGGTTCCGTTTTCGAGGTTTCCCAATGGTAACATTTATCATGACGACCTCGGAAGTCACCACGTGAATCAATTTCCCTAAGAGTAACAAACTTCTCTGCTAGGTCGAGATCAAAACCAGGAGAGAGGGGGCCAATTTTTGGGGATAAAATATCTCATTTCCATGTGGAGGACGGGGACTCGTCATTGAAAGAAGATTCAGAGAAACAAATTGAGTGAGCTCCATCTCGGAGATCCGAGATGGAAATATTGTCATTTCCTATTAAGGAACCAACCAATTATCTCCAGGAAAGTGTCCGAGCTAGTTCGATCTACTCGAACCCGACACATCCGACCTCAAATCCGACCAAGGTAACTGCCTGTCGTAACCCTTGTTGGAATCTAAAATTATAAATAGAGTGCCTCATTTCACCATTAGATATCGAATTTCTCTTCGAACTTAATATTGAGTCCGAGCTGCTTACTGATTTGAGCGTCGGTGATTTCGCTCTCTTGTGCAGGTGTTCCCTTCACGTTACGGGTCGGAGCAAGGATCGGATTCGAGCTAGATTGACGTTGTGCAAATTCTTGGATAAACACAATTAATTTAGGTAAGTAAACTTTTTAAATCATTTTATTAACTTAAATATATAAGTTTTATTAAAAAATTAAATATATAAAGTATTGATTAAAAATAATTAATTGTAACTGACCTGTTTTCTTAAACAAAAAACAATTGTCTAATTAATGGTAAGTGACATGTTTTTCTAAAAAAAAATAATAAATATAATAATAATACTAATAATAAAATAATAAAAAATATGAATATAGTTATAGACATGTTTTTCCGGTGTTTTGTAAATTTAAAATTGAAAAATAATAATAAAATAATACTTTTTTTTATAGATCATAACTTTTTAATATATATTATAGATTTAAATTAAATATATAAATTACTAATTAATAGTAATTAATGCTAAGTAGCATATTTTGTAAATTTAAAATTTTAACCGCCTAAGATAGTTCAAAAGTGTTTTTATCGTAAGGTAATATATTATGATTATAATTATAAATTACAAATATAGGTTGATATAGGTTACATAAGATAAAATAATTCAAAAATATTTTTTAAATATTGTTGTCTTTTAATATATTATATAGATTAAAGCTCGACTTAAATATGAAATAAAAAAATTAATAGAATTATTTATTTATCAATATAATTTTATTTTTAAGTAAGATTTTTTTTAATCTTGTAATGAACATGTTTTCTTAATTGAAATAACTTTGGGACCAAATGTCATCAATTATAATAATTTTTCAAACAAAAAATTATGATAATTTTTTAAAATTTCACTTAATTCTAATATTTGGTTTTTTTAGACGGTCAAGTCTTTTAATTTGTCGAACATTTTTATTTCCTTAGTTAAAACAATAAAATATATTCTTTTATTTCATATATGATATGAATTTAGTATCATTGTATCTATTTTTTCTTTTTAATATTGTATTTGTTTAGTTGCTCATTTTAATTTTTAAAAATAAATTTATTTATTAGTTTTCAAACAACATATTAATTTTTTTATAACAACATTCTGATATTCATTTATGGGTAAAAAAAAAATTAATTCAATACGGAATATTTATTTATTTTTTAATAAACAGATGGTTATTTTCTTTCCCTTATAATATTTAGCATTATTTATAAATAAACATTGTCAACTAGATTTTGAAATTACTAAAATTTACCCTGGTAATTTATATTTATGTAATATTTTTAGTTCTTATTCAATTATATATAAGTACGATGTTAAAAGTAGAATTTTTGATAAGTGTTATTTACCTTTGCAAAAAATAAAAAATAAAAAATGATAATTGTTTGATATTTGACCTTTCTTAGGAGTATTTCAATAGATTTTTCAATTGGTCATCTTTAAGAATAAAATCAATTATAATATTTTGAGGGGTAAAAATTGAACCTAACTAATTGACACGACCCGTCCCTAAACAACTAATTACGGAGTCCATGGTCAACTTCTTCCTAACTTTGATCTGATCTTTGACTAACAAGATCTGAATGGATTATTAAAAAAATAATACTTTATAGAACAACCATTTTTACATCCATTATAAACATTCTATTTTCCAACCTAGTGAAAATATAAAACTTTTTACAAGTACACTACATATATGCACAAAATGATATATAACATTTGTACTATTCTAGGTGGCCAAAGCTGATCTACTTTCTCCTTGAAACTCAGAAACTCAAGTACAACCTGGAATAAAAACATATGATAAAAAGTGAGCTAAAAAGCTCAGTGAGTGGTAAATTGATAAGAAAATAATCTCATAAAAATTTTTTTATAAACAACTGGAATTCAAGTTCTTAAAAACATTATACAAGCTCTTAAAAACATTATAGAACTCGAGTAACATTATAAACTTGAGCAACTAAAAATTGAGTAAACTTTCTCTAGTCGAACTTGTAACAACAATTTCTTTCTAGACAAACTGAATTGGCAACGCTCCAAAGTCCAGGATGTGGAATCCGGATTTGGCCCTAGTCGCCCCGGCATTTTCCTGCATCCCCGACGACCTAATCACGCCAACTTCTCAATCTGCTCTAAAAGCAGATTCTAGAAACATGTAAAAATATTCTTCTTCAACCATATAACAAGCCAGTGAAAACACAACACCACGCATATTTACAGTCAAGAATTCTACAATTCTAGGGACTCACTAGCTTTAATCTATAAAAACTTACCAAATTTCAATTCCAAAACTCACTAATGTAAAGATTCTTCTCTCAATTTCAGCAACTTGAAAACCTAACTTCAACCCTTTCTTCTCTCTGTTCCTCCAAAACCTAACTTACCATATTTCTTTTTTTTTTATCTCTTCCTTTTCACTTATTTCCTTTTCTTTTCTTTTACCACATGTCACATACGTGTCAACCAAAAACAACTCCCCAAGTTTTGTCTCCTTCTCTTTTTTTTTTTTTTCAAAGAAATCAATGACCAATGCGTCCTTACAAAATATTACCTCCTTTTTATAATTTCGTCCTCGAAATTCACCTACAACAACCAGTGAAGCAACTAAAGTACTGAATACGCAACTGATCTTGACTTTCCCAAGTTGCCACTTTTACTGCTTAGTTTCTACACAAAGCCTTAACCAAAGGAATAACCTTATACAGCAGTACAAGTTTTTTCCTATCTAAACCTACATCGGTTCCTCATTAAAAGACATATTCTCATTTAATTTCACCGTTTGCAATTCAATAACATTTGCTATGTCCGAATCATACTTACGCGACATACAACATGAAACACGTCATGAATTCTAGAAAGCTTTACAAGCAATGGGAACTGATATACTATTGATTCAACATGCTCAAGAATCCCTTAGGGAACTATGAATCTTGTAATCAACTTTCCTCTAATACCTAAACTCGATGCATCCTTTTAAGATGTTTATCGAATAAAACTTTCTCATCCACCATAACTTCCATATTTTTCTAACACTTAACAACATACACCCTTGTCAATCCTTTGCCATTTCCAAAATTTCCTTACTTATCTCAACCTTTTCTATAGTAACTACACAAGTTCTTAACCCCATTAACTTTCTTTCTTCAAATTCATTCCAACAAATCAGAGTTCGACACTTCTCTCTTTATACCAACCTACCAATATTGTTTTTTTTTTCCTGCAATGCTATATACATCTGTGTGCTCTGTAACCAAAGCTTCATCATCTACCTATAAAGTCTGCTCATTGACCATTTTTTTTTTATTTTTTTACTTCTTTCTTCATCTTAATCAACGTTGCAAACCCAAGTTGGGCTTCTATTGTTCTATTTTTGAAAATAAATCTTATCTGGAACTGGGCCAATAAAACTCCCTAATATTATCTTAAATGGAACGACTCGTACCTCTAACCCGTTTCCAAAACAAAGGGTCTGCCCTCAGTGGGCTAACGGATCCATAAATTAAGAAAAACCTATTGTTCGTCCAAAACCAAAACAACGAATAATCTCAATAAATAATATCAATAGTCTACCCGAAACTGAAACAAAGTAATCCCTTTTACAACAACAATAGTAATAATAAATAACGGACAAAAGAAGACGAAGTCTAGTCTATGGCCAACAACCAATTCCCATACACCCCGACAATCGAATCACCCCTCAACTATCGTAGACTTGAGTGACGCAGCCTAGGTGGCCAAGTCGACCCATGCCATCACCATGGCTAAGGATTCGGTCTGCACGTACTACTACGCTCCTAAACTCGCGTCGACTCAACACCTCATTTAGATGTGGGTAACTTGGGTTAAGTTTGAGTGGGTGTAGATTTGCCTCAATTGGATTTTAAACGGTCAAGGGTAGATGCTCATGCTGCAAGGCAAGTTCTTGCAAGCGTTTTCGCAACGAAGAGAACACACCTACTGATATTGACGCGGCTGTGAGGCGTGTAGACGCTGCACCCGAGGTTGCCGACCTCCACGAACGTCAAACAATGATGCTTACCCCCAGAAAGCACCCCGCGTTGCTGCTACCGCGGCGAAACATCGCTGCTGCTACCACGCACCACGTCGCGTGCGTCGTTGTTGTTACCGGAGAAGGGGCCGTGCCGGTCGTCGGGTAGGAGAGCTCGTGGCTGGGCGACGAGAGGTAGAAGGAGCGTGGGCGGTGGCTCACGATTGGAGAAAGAATAGGTTGCTAGGGTTCCCTTCTCTTTTTTCTTGTTGTTCTTTCTTTTTTTTTTTCTTTTTTTTTACCTCTAAAAAGAAAAAGCCCATTTACCCACCCTTTGACAAATAGAGCCCATAGGTAAAAGAATTGTACTTTCTATTATTTTTTTCGTTAACTAAGGGATAAAACTCACCACCACCACGTACCAATTACAATAAGGTAATAAAATTTAAATACTTAAAAGTAAATTTTCGACTAAAAACTCGTGGCTAGAGGTTAATCTTACCTGAGTAATGCGGGGCGTTACAGATTTTCCCCCTTCAAAAACTTTCGTCTTCGAAAGTTCACTAAGCAAACAACTCTGGATATTTGGCTGAGATCTCATCTTCCCTCTCCCAGGTAGCCTCCTCCACTTGGTGATTTCTCCACAGGACTTTTACCAAGTCAATAGTTCGGTTCCTCAGCACCTTCGTGTCCCTGGCTAAGATCTTTATGGGTACTTCCTCATAGCACAAGGTCTCATCTAACTATAATGGTTCAGGGTCCAGTACGTGAGAAGGGTCATGTACATACTTTCTCAACATAGACACATGGAACACGTTATGCACCACAACTAGAGATGGAGGCAGAGCCAACCGATAAGCAATTGGGCCGATGCGTTCCAAGATATCAAAAGGGCCAATGTACCTTGGACTGAGCTTCCCCTTCTTACCGAAACGTAGTACTCCTTTCACTGGTGCCACACGAAGGAAAACATGGTCACCGACACTAAACTTCAACTCTTTTCGTCTATTATCGGCATAACATTTCTGCCTGCTTTGGGCCGTCTGCATCCTCCCTCTAATCCTTCGGATAGCCCCATTAGTCTCTTGCACCAGCTTTGGTCCCAACAGGACTCTCTCTCCAACCTCATCACTAGTGAACTGGAGATCTGCACTTTCTCCTATACAGAGCTTCGTATGGGGACATCCCAATTGTTGCCTGATAACTGTTGTTATAAGCAAACTCTATTAAAAACAAATGCTTGTCCCAAGAACCCCCGAAGTCTATTATACATGCTCTCAACATGTCTTCTAGAATCTGGTTCAAACGCTCAACCTAACCGTCAGTCTTGGGATGGAATGCTGAACTAAAGTCAAGTTGGGTTCCAAGTGCCTTATGTAAACTTCGCCAAAACATTGACGTGAAGGGAGAATCTCGATCTGACACTATGGATACTGGTATGCCATGTAGTCTCACTATCTCCTGCAGATAAAGCTCTGCCCACCTCTTCACTGAATATGTGGCCTTGCCTGGTAAGAAATGGGCAGGCTTTGTCAATCGATCCACAATCACCCAAATCACTGTGTACCCTTTGACTATTCTTGGTAACCCTGTAATGAAGTCCATAGCCACGCTGTCCCATTTCCAGATAGGTATGCTTAAAGGTTGCAACAATTCGGCAGGCCTCTGTCTTGAGGCATTCACCTACTGGCACGTCAAGCACTTACTAACAAACTGGGCGATTTCTTGCTTCATATTGTGCCACCAATAATGCTTCTTAAGGTCTCTGTACATTTTGGTACTCCTCGGATGCACTGAGAATGGGGTGTTATGAGCCTTGGTTAGAAATTCCTTCCTTAAAGAAAAATTTCTTGGCACACACAACCTTCATTGACAAAGAAGGGCCGTATCGCTTGAAACGGTATAGTCCCCTTGACCGACCATACTGAAACCTTTTGTTTAAGCTGGGATCTTTCCGTTGGGGAGCAATGATTTGTTGCCTTAAAGTGGCTTCAACTGAGAGTTGAGCTAACACTGACAATACATCCTCCACTGCTACTTCCACTTCGAACCGATCTAGCTCATCGAGTACTGGACCATGGTACCCCACCAAGGATGCTACGTTCGTCGCTTTTCTACTAAGTACATCAGCCACCATGTTTGCTTTACTAAGATGGTAATTGATCTCACAATCATAATCCTTTACCAGCTCTAGCCATCTTCTCTGCCTTAGGTTGAGTTCCCTATGAGTGAAGAAATATTTTAAACTTTCGTGGTCCGTGAAGATTTGAATCCTTTCACCATAAAGATAATGTCTCCAAATCTTCAAGGCAAACGTTACTGTGGCCAACTCCAAATCATGGGTAGGGTAGTTACGCCCATGCACTATCAATTACCGCGAGGCGTAGGCAATGACTTTTCCATGCTGCATTAAAACACAACCCAAGCCTCTCCGAGAGGCGTCACTGTACACCACCAAGCCTCCTGTTCCATTGGGTACGGTCAGCACAGGGGCCGTGACAAGTCGCTCCTTTAGTTCTTGAAAACTGTTCTCGCACCCGTCACTCCAAGCGAAGGTGGCATTCTTACGGGTAAGCTGAGTTAGCGGTGCTGCTAAACGGGAGAAATCTTGGACGAACCTCCTGTAATAACCAGCTCAAGAAAACTACGAATTTCTGTCACTGTGCGGGGTCTTGGCCAACTACTGGCTGCCTCCACTTTAGCTGGGTCCACAGCGATACCCTCTCTGGTGACTATGTGACCAAGGAAACCCACCTTTTTCAGCTAGAATTCACATTTCGAGAACTTTGCATACAAACTTTTTCTCCTCAAAGCGGTCAAAACTTGTCTCAAGTGCTCTTCGTGATGCGCTGTTGAATTCGAGTAAATCAAAATATCGTCAATGAACACGATCACTGACTGGTCCAAGAGATCCTTAAACACTCGGTTTATGAGATCCATGAATGCCGTTGGGGCATTAGTAAGTCCAAAAGGACATCACAGTGAATTCGTAGTGCCCATACCTAGTCCTGAACGTTGTCTTAAGTATGTCGGCTCCCTTAATCCTCAATTTATGGTACCCCGATCGTAAGTCTATCTTCGAGAACACCATTGCCCCTTTTAGTTGGTCAAAGAGATCATCGATGTGAGGGAGGGGGTACCTGTTCTTTATGGTCACCTTATTCAACTCTCGGTAATCGACACAAAGCCGCATAGAGCCATCCTTTTTCTTTACGAAAAGCACTGGCGCGCCCCATGGAGACACGCTTGGACGAATGAAGCCCTTGTCCAATAACTCTTCCAGTTAAGCTTTGAGCTCTTTGAGTTCCGCTGGAGTCATACGGTAAGGTGCTTTCGAAATGGGGGTTGTTCCCAGAAACAAGTCAATGCAAAAGTCCAATTCACGAACTGGGGGCAACCCCGAGAGGTTTTTAGGGAACACGTCATGGAACTCGTTGACCACGTGGACGGAGTCGATGCTAGGTGTAACATTATGAGTGTCGACGACACTTGCCAAAAAACCCCAAGCACCACCCTGTAGGAGATGTCTGGCCCTCAATGCCGAAACTATCCTCGGGACCCCACCTGTAACCCCTTTAAACATAAAGCTCCAACCAAAAGGCAGCTGGAACGAGACTTCCTTCTTTGAGCAGTTAATGCTGGCTTGGTTGGTAGCCAACCAATCCATGCCTAAGATGACGTCAAAATCCCTTATGTCTAGCTGAATCAGTCTTGCCCCCAATTTCTGTCCGTCAAAGGATAACCAGCCTACTTTCACCATTTGGCTAGAAATCATAACTGAACCCGACGGTGTAGATACTAACAACAAAAAACCTAACGGTGCTAACTCAAGGTTCGTTTGACGAACAAATGCAGTGGAAATAAAAGTCTGACTAGATCCCGAATCAAACAATACATAAGCAGGCGCATTACATACCAAAACAGTACCTGAAAGACAATGCACGAATAGGGACATACACCCCGCATTCCTAATCTAAGATTAAGGACAATAGAAGTACCTGTTACAACAGCTTCGGCATTCGTCACTTCCTCCCGAGTAAGCGCAAAGACTCGAGCCTTCTGGTTACCCTCCTGCGTCGGCACTGCTGAGGGGGCCTTCTGTCCTAGCCTCTGCACGTTCGAGCCCGTCATAAGACACTCCCTCGCACGCCCCCGAATTTCACAACACTCATGGGGTAACGTTGTTAAACTCCCAATTCAGCCTTCTTCCTAGTAAAGAAACGTAACGCAACAAATACAAGAATTAAATGGAACAACTCGTACCTCTAACCCGTTTCCAAAGTAAAGGGTCTGCCCTCAGTGGGCTAACGGATCCATAAGTTAAGAAAAACCTGTTGTTCGTCCAAAACCAAAACAACGAATAATCTCAATAAATAATATCAATAGTCCACCCGGAACTGAAACAAAGTAATCCCTTTTGCAACAACAATAGTAATAATAAATAACGGACAAAAGAAGCCGAAGTCTAGTCTACGGCCAACAACCAATTCCCATACACCCCGACAATCGAATCATCGTCAACTATCCTAGACTTTAGTGACGTAGCCTAGGTGGTCCTTCCACGGTCAAGCCTCCCCATGTCATCACCATGGCTAAGGATTCGGTCTGCAAGCACTGCTACGCTCCTAACCTTGCGTCGACTCAATACCTCGTTTAGATGTGGGTAACTTGGGTTACGTTCGAGTGGGTGTGGATTTGCCTCAATTGGATTTCAAACGGTCAAGGGTAGGTGCTAATGCTGCAAGGCAAGTTGCTGCAAGCGTTTTCGCAACGAAGAGAACACACCTACTGATATTGACGCGGTTGTGAGGCATGTAGAAGTTGCACCCGAGGTCGCCGACCTCCACGAACGCCGAACAAGGATGCTGCGCCGCCCGAAAGCACCCCGCGTCACTGCTACCGCTGCTGCCACGCACCACGTCGCACGTGTCTGCTGTTGTTGCCGAATAAGGGGTCGCGCTGTTCGTCGGGTAGGAGAGCTCGTGGTTGGGCACGGGAGGAAGGAGAAGCGTGGGCGGTGGCTCACGATTGGAGAGGGAATGGGTTGCTAGGGTTCCCTTCTCTTTTTTCTTGTTGTTCTTTCTTTTTTTTTCTTTTTTTTTTACCTCTAAAAAGAAAAAGCCCATTTACCCACCCTTTGACAAATAGAGCCCATGGGTAAAAGAATTGTACTTTCTTTTTTTTTTCTCGTTAACTAAGGGATAAAACTCACCACCAGTACCAATTACAATAAGGTAATAAAATTTAAATACTTAAAAATAAATATTCGACTTAAAACTCGTGGCTAAAGGTTAATCTTACTTGAGTAATGCGGGGTGTTACAAATTAGACTTCCTGCTTAAATAACCAACTACAACAATTACTTTTTCTAGACGAATATAACCTTTATCAATCAACTCTTGCAGCTTTGTTCTCAATTTTCTTACCTTCGTGGGAGTTATATCCATAAAATTGCTCTTACTCAACACCTATCTCAACCTCATGGTCTCTTTTCTTAAGACTAGTTTAACTAACTTCTTCCTCCTCCTTTATGTTTTGTCTACCAGCAATACCTTGAGTTTCGAATTCTTAAAACATACGCATTCTGTCACGTAGATGCATGACTTTCTATATGATGAAAGGCATATCACATATTCTTTAAGTAAACTATAATGCATATACTTCTCCTATAATGCAGGATCTTTATACTCTGATACCAACTGACACGACCCGTCCCAAAACACCTACTAGTCCTAGAACGAGTCGCACCGACCATAGACCCCGACTAACTACGGAGTCCATGGTCAACTTCTTAACTTTGACCTGATCTTTGACTAATAAGCTCTGAATGGATGCATAAAAAACAATACTTTACAGAAGAACCATTTTTACATCCATTCTAAACATTCTATTCTTCTGATCTTTGACTAATAAGCTCTGAATGGATGCATAAAAAACAATACTTTACAGAAGAACCATTTTTACATCCATTATAAACATTCTATTCTTCCAACCTGGTGAAAATATAAAACTTTTTACAATTACACTACATATACGCACAAAATGATATGCGACCTTTGTACTACTCTAGGTGGCAAAGCTGATCTACTTTCTCCTTGAACCTTAGAAACTCAGGTCCAACCTGGGGAAAAACAAATGATAATGAGTGAGCTAAAAAGCTCGTGAGTGGTAAGTTGATAAGAAAATAATCTCATAAAACTTCTTTGATAAACAGCTGGAATTCAAGCTCTTAAAAACATTATAGAACAAGAGTAATATTATAAACTTGAGCAACTAAAAATTCAGTAAACTTTCTCTAGTCGAACTTGTAACAATAATTTCTTTCTAGGAAAACTGAAAAGGTAACGCTCCAAAGCCCAGGATTTGAACAAGGATTTGGAATCCGGATTTGGCCCTAGTCGCCTCGGTATTCCCCTGCATCCCCTACGACCGAGTTACGCCAACTTCTCAATATGCTCTAAAAGCACCTTCTAACAACATGTAAAACATTATTCTTCCACCATAAAACAAGCTAGTGAAAACACAACAACATACATATTTACAGTCATGAATTCTACAATTCTAGGGAATCTCTAGCTTTAATAAATGAAAACTTACCAAATTTCAACTACTCCAAAACTCACTGATTTAAAGATTCTTCTCCAAAACTCACTGATTTAAAGATTCTTCTCCTAATTTAAGCAACTTGAAAACCCCTAACTTCAACGTTCAATCTCTAGTCTTCTTCAATGACAGCTAGCATTGCATCGTCCTACTGCTTGCTGCCGCCACACTAGTGCTCACTGCTACTATCCACTGGTGTTCCACTACTACCCACTGGTGTCGTCACTTTTTATAACAATCGTCGTCAATCTTGTTTTTTCAATAGAAAAAGAACTTAAAACAAATGTAATAAAAAACATAGATCAAGCAAAAATAATGATGCGTAGAATCGAACAAATCAAGAAAGAGAGTAACTCGCCTTGACCGCACTTCGGATTTTGTTATCAATTTCGTCCTTCTTATTCCTCAATTGCATTATTCTTGTTTAGAATCAGCCTCTCTTGCATGATTGTTTGTTGCAACATCTCTCCCTTGCTATAAAATTGGATTTGGAAAGTTTGATTATGTGTTTTGTATTTGTTTATTGAAGAATTAGCACAACATCAAACTTCAATCCAGCTCGAACTCTATCCTTGTTCCGACCTGAGACTCTGAGGGAAGACCTGCACAAGAGGGTAAAATCTCCGACGCTCTAGTCAGTAAGTAGCTCAAACTCAATATTAAGTTTGAGGAGAAATTCGATACATAATGGTGAAATGAGGCCTCTATTTATAAGTTTAAGCTCCGATAGGGGTCACGACGAGCAGTTACCTTGGTCAGAGTTAAGATCGGACATGTCGGGTTTGAGCAGGTCGAACCCAAACGTTTTCTACCCGTATTAGTAAATTAATTTTGGAGAAAATGGCGAAGTTATCCACCTCGAAGGGTTCCGGGGTAGAGCTGCACGAAACTTCATCTGGTGGCATCTCCTTCAACGATTCTTTGTCCTCCACGTGGCAATAATGTTTCGATCCCCAATTATTGGC
This sequence comes from Momordica charantia, assembly GCF_013281855.1. Lineage (NCBI taxonomy): Eukaryota > Viridiplantae > Streptophyta > Magnoliopsida > Cucurbitales > Cucurbitaceae > Momordica > Momordica charantia. The sequence continues at coordinate 18,489,535 of NW_028275167.1, read as the reverse complement.
TCCCTTTCTACCAGGTTCGAGCTCGATCTGGCTGAAAAGTTACCTTTCTGGAAACCAATCTACGTGGCAACTTCCAAGTTCGAAATACTAAATGTTGTTGTTGGTAAACCTCGAAAACGGAACTGTCAATCGGTGCGTACTCAAGTGCTTCGGCCGTTCGACTTTCCTTCGATCTAGATCATCCATTCTGGGACACGCGTCCTGTCGAGATTAATTTTCGGGGAACTATAAATACCCCCAAGACTTCAGATCTGAATTTCACGCTTCCTGAAATGTTGTTGTCCGACCAGAGTAGTTCGGTACTTACTCTAAGTCAGTCTTGTACGTTTGCTTTTGCTTCGTAATTTCACTTTTTGAGTCATTTCTAGCTCTTCCAACTCTTCGAGTTCGTCTAGTTTGAGTCTGTCTAACAGCGTAGATCAGAGTCGGAGCTCTTCGTCTAAAAAGGTCGACTCTGTTGAGGAGTTCGCTAGTAGGTTAGATTTTGAGTTGGAGGAGGAGATAGATAACTTTAGGTTCCCTGATGTGGATGGAGATGATAGTGACACCTCCACTTCGGGCCAGGGTTTAGAGTTCCCTTCCCAAATGTCGGAGAACTACCTCGGCCCTCTCCATAAGAGATATAGTATTTTGACGACATCATCCTTAGCCTTTCCGAGGTCGGGGAGTGTCCAAACAATCCCCCGGAAGGGTGCGTAACTCTGTACTTGAAGATGTTCGAGTACGGCTTTCGCCTACCTGTTCATCCTTTCGTGCAAGAGTTCATAGCTTGAACTAAGCTAGCTCCGGCTCAAGTAGCCCCCAATGGATGGGGTGTTGTATTTAGCTTAATCGTAATATTCTGGTTAAGGTGTCATGTGGTAGACGAGTTAGAACTCCTCAGGACCAACCAGCTCTTAGCCTGCTTCGAAGTTAAGCGAATCTGTATGAAGCCAAGGTGGTACTACTTGTGTGCTAGGAAAGACGCGTGAGGCATCCTCAAAGGTCCGACCTCCATAAAGAAGTGGGCTGGGAAGTGGTTTTACACCTCCTGTGTGTGGTTGACCAAGACTGAGTCCGACCAACCCTTCCACGACATCCCCTGTAGGTTTGGGAGCTTAGGTAAGGAGTAGAGTCCTTATTTGTTTTTTATTACTCGTCTTCGTATTCAAACCCAATATTTCTTTGTTTTACAGTCGCCATCAGACCTATCCCTCAACTTTCTCGGTGAACATTCGACATCCTGAAGTTATATAAGGACAAGTTCAAGGGCGGCAGAAAGCTCAGCACCTTCTTGACTGATAAGCTCCTATTGGTGTCAGGTCTACTTAACTATAATCCGCTGCACGTACCTCCCGAAGCTCACAGACCCAACTCATAACTCAGTAAGTTGTACTCGAACCTTGATTCAGGTACCTTAAACCTTTTCTGATGTGAACCAAGGAAGCACCATTGTCGTGCCTCAGGACCCATAACAAGATTAAGAGCCAATAAGCTACAACAAGCTTTACTTTCTCATGTTCAATACTTGGTGAGCTCGGCTAGGGATGATCAAGAGGTCGATGCAAAAGCAAAAGAAATGAAAGAAAAAGAATTGAGAGAAAAAAGAGTTTAAGTGAAAAGTAGGAGAGTAGCAATCGACCTAGTGAGAAAAATGAGAGAAAAGCCAAATGTGTGAGCTTGTGTGCTAGAATGGGTGAGGTTAGGAATGCTTTGATTGCAAAACGAAATATCCTTGTACTTCTATACAAAGGATCTTGTTTCCTTACTAACAAGCTTAACCCTTCTTTGCCTACTGTTTTTGTTGCCCTTTTGCAAGAATTTGAGGAATTATTTCCCGAGGAGATGCCAAGTGGATTGCCACCACTTAGGGGGATCGAGCACAAGATTGACTTCATTCTGGGAGTGACCATTCCAAATCGTCCAGCGTATGGGACTAATCCTAGCGAGGCCGAAGAGATACAAAGGCAAGTGACTGACCTCCTTGCCAAATGGTATGTACGCGAGAGTTTGAGTCCATGTTCTGTTTCGGTTATTCTTGTACCTAAGAAAGATGGGTCATGGCATATGTGTGTTGATTGCAAGGCTATAAACAAGATAACTATTAAGTATAGGCATCCAATTCCTAGATTAGATTATATGCTTGATGAGTTGCATGGATGGTGTCTCTTTACTAAGATTGATTTGAAATCGGGTTATCATCAAATTCGCATGCATATTGGGGATGAATGGAAAACTGCTTTCAAAACTAAGTATAGTCTTTATGAATGGTTAGTTATGCCTTTTGGATTGACTAATGCACCTAGTACATTCATGAGGTTAATGAATCATATCTTGCGTGAATACTTAGGGAAGTTTGTGGTTGTATATTTTGATGATATTCTTGTTTACTCTAAGTCATTAAATGAGCATGTTGAGCATGTACGTTCTGTTTTGACTACTTTAGAAAATGAGTGTTTGTATGCAAACTTAAAGAAATGTAGATTTTGTATGGAAAAAGTTAACTTTCTTGGTTTTGTAGTTTCATGTAAAGGCATTGAGGTTGATGAGGAAAAGGTAAAGGCTATAAGGGATTGGCCTACACCTAACAGTGTAAGTGAGGTAAGAAGTTTTCATGGACTTGCGGGTTTCTATCGTAGGTTCATAAAAGACTTTAGTACAATTGCTTCACCTTTGAATGAACTTGTTAAGAAAAATGTTACTTTTGTGTGGGGAGAGGACCAAGAACGTGCTTTTACCACTTTGAAAGAAAAATTGAGTTCCGCTCCACTACTTGCATTACCTAATTTTGACTTAACTTTTGAAATTGAATGTGATGCTAGTGAGATAGGTATAGGTGCTGTTTTAATGCAAAATCAAAGACCTTTAATGTTCTTTAGTGAGAAGTTGAATGGTGCTTCTTTGAAGTATCCCACTTATGACAAAGAACTTTATGCTTTGGTTCGTGCATTACAAACATGGCAACATTATCTTTGGCTTAATGAGTTTGTTATCCATACTGATCATGAAAGTTTAAAACGCTTGAGAGGTCAAGATAAGCTCAATCGTTGCCATGCTAAGTGGGTGGAGTTCATTGAGACGTTTCCTTATGTCATTAAGTATAAACAAGGTAAAGAGAATGTAGTTGCTGATGCTTTGTCTCGAAGGTATGCACTTTTTAACACTTTGAATGCTAAACTACTTGGATTTGAGCATATTAAAATCTTGTACCATGATGATCCTTCTTTTGGTTCTATTTTTTATTCTCTTGAAAATGGTACTCTTTTGGATGGTTACAATTTGTTTGATAGATTTCTTTTTAAGAAAGGTAAGTTGTGCATTCCAAATTGCTCTATTCGTGAATTGCTTGTTAAAGAAGCTCATGGAGGAGGATTAATGGGGCATTTTGGAGTAGCAAAAACATGTGACATGCTTTCTGAACATTTTTATTGGCCTAGGATGAGACATGACGTTCATAAAGTTTGTGAGCATTGCATTTCATGTAGGCAAGCTAAATCTAGACTTAAACTGCATGGCTTATATTCTCCGTTGTCCGTTCCAATTGCTCCTTGGTTTGGATATATCAATGGACTTTGTCTTAGGTTTACCAAGGACTAGGAAAGGTAGAGATAGTATATTTGTGGTTGTTGATATATTTAGTAAAATGGCTCATTTCATTCCATGTCACAAAACTGATGATGCTAAATACATTGCGGATTTGTTCTTTAGAGAGATTGTTTGATTGCATGGCATTCCTTACAGCATTGTTAATGATCGGGATGTAAAATTCTTGAGTCATTTTTGGTGTGTCTTATGGGGAAAGTTAGGTACTAAGCTAGTCTATTCTACTACATGTCACCCTCAAACGGATGGTCAAACTGAGGTAGTAAATAGGACATTGATTACTATGCTTAGGGCTGTTATTGATAACAATATCAAATTTTGGGTGGATTGTTTGCCATTTGTTGAATTTGCTTACAATAGGGCTGTCCATAGTACTACTAAGTGCACTTCTTTTGAAATTGTTATGGCTTTAATCCTATAACACCTCTTGATTTGCTACCTTTGCCACGTACTGAATTTGTGAATTTTGATGCTAATGCTAAGGTTGAATACGTTCATAAGCTACACAAGGAGGTCAAAGAGAGGATTGAGAAGCAAAATGCCAATATTGCTTCCAGAATTAATAAGGGGCGAAGGCATCTTATATTCAACCCGGGAGATTGGGTGTGGGTGCACTTTCGAAAGGAGAGATTTCCCGTCCAACGACATTCTAAGCTCAATCCTAGAGGAGATGGTCCATTTCAAATTCTCGAGCGCATCAATGATAATGCTTATAAAATTGATTTACCAGGTGAGTATGGTGTTAGTGCAACCTTTAATGTTGCTAATTCGAGTCCTTTTGATGTAGGTGATGGCTATGATTCGAGGACGAATCCTTCTCAAGAGAGGGCGGATGATGTGAACCAAGGAAGCACCATTGTCATGCCTCAAGGACCAATAACAAGATCAAGAGCCAAGAAGCTACAACAAGCTTTACTTTCTCATGTTCAATACTTGGTGAGCTCGGTTAGAGATGATCAAGAGAGAGATGGAACTTTTCAAGTCAATATCTTCCAAGTAGAGCTTAAAAGAGGCGTTGCATTAAATGAACTTATGAACTCTAAGTTCATTTAAAGGAGTTGAAGTTGAAGTGGAGTTTAACTCAAGTTGCATTCAATAAAGCCAAGTTCAATTCAAGGAACACAAGTTGCATTAAATGAACTTAAGTGCATCTCAAGCTTCATTTATTGCAAGTCATCCATCAATTAATGGAACTACACTTCAAATTACTTCAAGTGAAGCTTCATTTACAATTGGGAGGTTACAAAGACTTTGAAGGGTGACCAAGACTTCAATTCTCGGATTTAAACCTCTTTTATTATATTTTCAGTTTCAAACATTTCATTTATTATGTGTTTTAAGTTACATTTTAGCCAGTGGATGTTATGGCCATCATGTAATTGGGAGTTACAACCTTTCAAATGCCTTTAGGTTACTTTTAGGGTTGTTTTGGAGGCTATAAATAGTCTAGCTTGTTTCCTTTGAAAGACAGATTTTATGATTGAATGAAAGTTGTTATTTTGCTTCAAAGCCTACAACTTGTTTTTCTTTGCAATTCTTGAGTGTTAGATTTGCATGCTAGAGTCATTCAAGTAGCCCTGATCAAGCTATCTTGTGGAGTGGTTCGAATCTTATGTTTAGTAACAAGTTTTCTCTACTCTTGATCTTGATCATCCAGGTAAATTCATCCTAACTTCTTCCTTGGGTTGAAAACATCTTGATTTGGGGGTTTTAGCATTTGTGATCTAGGGGTTTGCATAACCATAAAGGTTCTTAGATCCAATTGGCTATTTTTTTCTTATCATTTTCACTACCCAACTGATTTGGTTTCCACAACTGATTTGGTCTGCGGCTTCTCTAAAGGCGTGAAGAGTAAGCGTCCCAATAAGGGAGTGGCTTCTGCTTCAAAATGGGTGCCCAGTCCAATGATGGCCGACCTTCCTGCCGAGGTTGAAGTGGTGGAAGTTCACCGGGATGCGGCCGCGTTGAAGAGGGCGAACAGGGTTGGTGCCTTTCAAGATCAAAATATCCTTGACGTTTCTCCAATCAAGGAGGGTTAGATGTGGGCCTCCCCTAAGAAGTCGAAGAAGAAAAAGTGCAAGGCCACCTCTTTCGACGACATGGTGGAGGAGGTTTCGGCTGACCCACGGGGGTTAGCCCCTTTGGAGAACTGATCGATGATTCGACAGCGAGGATGGGTAGCGCCTATCGAGATGAGGTTCAAGATCGAACCTTGCAGCGGTGGGGTGAAAGAGAAAGCCATGGAGATGTCGGACTCTTGCTTCGACCGCTGCTGGAGGAGGGCTTCCAAGTTTGTTAGCGCTCCAGGGTCGGCCATCCAACGATTGTTAGACTACACTGCCGAGGTAAGACCTGATCTTCATGTCACTTTTCTTTTCTTTTTTTTAGTGCAATTTCTCGTTGAAGTTTTCAACTAAATTGCTTGTTGGTTTGCTCTGCCCTTAGGCCCATGCTGCTGCCTGTCAAACGGCCATTATGATGAAGGCCGAGATGGACAGGCATGACGTCCTCACCATAAAGAAGCGGGAGGCCTCCTCAGCTGCTTTGGAAATAGATGTTGCCTTAGAAGGGGAGATCAAAGAGGCCCGAGCTGAGGCCCGAGCATGGAAGTCAACTTTGGAGGATGACAAGGCCGAGCTCGACAGCGTCAAAGCAGAGCCGGGCCGTCATATGGAGGCTCTGAGGGGCTCCCATGTCGTGGAAAAAGGGCTTAGAGAAGGAGAAATTTGCCCTCATGAAGCGCAATAACGAGCTCGAATGCAGCGAGGCTAACCTCCAGGCCTAGGTGGAGAAGTTGAAGACCGAGCTGGAACTTGAGAAATCCAAGCTCAGCAATGAGGTACTACTGGAGGAACCTTTCTGCCAGCATTCTGACTTCGACGAGTTTGCCAAGGACTTTAGTGATACGGGCTTCAAATTCCTGATGAAGGAAGTTAAGGAAGTAGACCCCGAGGTCGACCTTAAGCCCACCAAACTCTGATACGCGAAGAAGTGGGCATCTGGTCCTAACGAGACTCCTGGCCTCCAAGACTTGGTGGACCAGTACCTGAAAGATCTCTACTCTGATCTCGAGCTCGAGAAAGGCAAAGGCGCGAGCTTTTCCTCCCATGAGGTTGATGGGGCAAGGCTTCCTACCACTGGCGTAGTTTCTTCCCAAGAGGTTGGGTTGGTGGACTCGCAAGAGCCTGATATTCTGGCCTCTCAAGGTTAAACTCTGATAGGTTCAGTTAACATCAGAGAAATTTTCCACTTCCAGAGTAAGCAACCACAACTAAACCAACAGGTTCAAACTCTATGCTTACTCGCCAACAACAAACAGGGAACATGGAAACGACTCACCTTGAGCCACCAAAATACATAAGCAGAAACTCTGCGGACTAAAATACCTCCTACAACGACAAAACCAAGGGAAAGGGCAGAGTCCGAACAAGCACTCATAAGCAACCTAGTGAAATAGTACCTACTACCATAACATCCACCTCTTTTACATCTTCCTGAGTGAGTGCAAGGACGTCTTCCTTTTGTCCATTACTTTGCTCTGGTACCACTGGAAGCGTCTTTTGAGTTGTGGTTTGGGTGTTCGAACTATTCATCGAACATTTTCTAACGTAATGGCCTACCTTCTTGCACTTAAACCACCTCCTCTTTGTCTTCCAACATATCTCAATATCATGATGCTGACAGAAGGAACACAATGAGGGATTGTCTCGTGCCTGTATCTGTTGTTGAGCGGTCCCAAAAGTTTTGCTTTAAGAAAACGATGAAAACTTCCTTTTAACTTCATGTGAGGTGCCTATTTCTTGGTCACTTGGTTATCCCCTGGAATACCTTCATCAAGAAATAGGGAGCTCCCGAAAACTATGGTGTAAGTGGTTGGTTCCATAATTGCGACTAGTCCTCTAATCTCCCCACGAAGACCTTTGATGCAACGCTTTATCCTTTTAGCTTCAGTACCCATCCAAGTTCGAAACAAAGTTTGACAATTCTGCAAATTTCCCTTCGTACTGGGCCATTGTCCTGCTTCCTTGTGTAAGTTGTATGAACTCTGTCTCCTTTTTAAAACGTTCGTCAAAGTAAAAGGCGAGAGCTTGACTAACGACCCGAGCCTGGGTGTCGCCTGGATGAGTCATAGCGATCGATGCTAGCAAACCTTCTACTGAGATTGTCCCTCGAGCTACGCTCAAATGAACATAAAGCTCCACATGGTGCTCTGCATCACTTCAGTAATAACGTGCGTGATTGATTGACCTTTAACTCTATGAGGTGTCATCGACCTAAAGAAGTATACTAAGATTACTCAACTAAGCTACTAACCCATTAGGACTAAGACTACTAGCCCTTAATCAAAGGTGGCAACCTAAGTATTAACATAAGACAAATCTGTCAACATGAGCAAATAATTCAACATAAGAGGGTACTAAGTCCATAAGTCAAATAACAATAAGGTAACAAGTCCACGTACCTGGTGATGGAGAGGAGACCAAGAAAGACCATAACCCTACGCGACCTAGGTTCTAGGCCAGTCTACAGGACCAACTCCTCTCTGATACCAACAATAATGCCCTAAGATTTTCAACATCCCAACGGGGACCATTACTAAAAGCCACCTAAAAAGCCCCACTCGTACTAGAGAATTTAAACCACTAGACATATAAACTATGACAAACTCTCACCACGCTTCTGCTGCGCTACTCTGAATAATCACACTTACAAAAACTTGCACTAAAGAAACCAAACACCACTAAAGTTCTAGCGAAACTCAATTTCTTCACAGTTAATAATTTAATAACAATCTAACCTTATAAAACTTCTCAATTAAATCTTGACTAATCATAAACCATCCACTACATGAATCTAACTTTCACAAATAGCAGCGAAGCAAAAGCTAACTTAAGTTCAATTCGAACAAATGTAATATACTGATAAATATCCTCAACAGATTACATCACCACAGTTTAAGTAGCTAAACAAAATTAATGTTCTCAAGAACAACAAACTGTCAATCTTAAAACATCCCCTGAATAAAGAACTTAACAAAACAATTTATTAATCTAACAACAGACTCAAGCTACAAATAAACAACTATAACTATCGTATTCAAATTGAAACTTAAAAACGCAGTGTTAAATGGTCTCTCTAATCATGTCTCCTCTTCGCCATCACCATTCCAAGAGTTAGCTTGGTACCTGCAAAACTGGAGGGGGAAAGAAAGAAGGATGAGTACAACCACGGTACCCAGTAAGCAGCCCTTATCTGAAGGGTCACGCACAAACAACATGCTTATCAAGGAAACGTGTTATGCTTATCAAACTATCGACACATCATGCTTATCAAACAATCAACACATCATGCTTATCAAACAATCAACACATCATGCTCATCATTAATCTCGAACCTTAAATGAAAGAAACATATTACAAGAAACAGTTTATGCATAAGTTTAACTAAACATGTACCATGCATGTCAAACTCATACTCACATCTTAACTCACTATTTCACTTTCTTGATTCCTCCAAGACTTACTCCTTCGAGTCGTACCGAGCCCTGACCTCGCGTAGCTAAGGCATCGACACTTCTCTACAATGTTCGATGCTGGATCTTAACATTTATCCCCAAGGCCTCAACTACTACTCGACGTATTGGTCCTTGGCCTCCAAGCAACTTCTAATCTATCACGTTATGTTAGTCCTCAAAGTCTAACTCCTCGAATTGTATCGGCCCTTGCCATTTATCCCCAAAGCCCGACACTCATCTACAGAAGCTTGGCATTCGACCTTGTCATTTATCCCCAAGGCTTTGAACTGTGCATTGACCCTTGACATTTATCCCCAAGGTATCGACGTCTACTCAACGTATTGGTCCTTGATCGCCACCACGTCAAGACCCAACACTAATTCAACAATTAGAATCACCGTGCCAACCCCCGACCTTTGTACCCGGAGCCTCGACGCTCATCTCTACCAAGTTGGGGTATCGATCCTCGACCTTTGCACCTGGAGTCTCGATACCCAACTAGTGACGTGCCAGCGCTCTGGCCCTGTTACTCATCCACACACTTCATTATATCCTGAAACTCTCACCACAGTCCTACAGGCTTCTGAGTCATGACCCATGCAGAAATTATCTCACAACAATGCAACATGTGTTATACACGAAACATATGCAACTACCATCTAGACATGGTTATCCAACATCACAATAACACCTTTCTCTCAACATTCAACATGTTTTACACACCACAACGTATATAATTCATAAAAGAGACGTAGCCGACATATATCCAGAAACGCACCCAACACTTTAAAGTAATCAGAACACAACCAATATGTATAAAGTAGTACCAACCACAAGTAATCATGTAACAACACTGATAGGGATACAAACAAACATTCCATTCATAGCAACACACAACAAACAATCCCCTCAATAAGAAACTACTTACAACAAAAGTCCTAACGCGTCACTAACACCTTAATAATCGATACCTAAACAAAAGAGACGAAACTTAGGTTAGAAACTAGATAGAAACAATTAAATTCAATTGGAAAGAAGGTTCAAGCGAGTTATTACCTATTAAACCTCCCTGAAACAATTTGGGACTGGGTTGGATCGATGTCGAACGGTTCGACACTGCAAAACTTAGTTCGAAAAGGCTCGAACTTACTGGTCCTACACCGATAAGGTATGGGTAACTCAAATCCAACTTCGAACAAGGGTTATTCTCATGAATCAAGCTTCAAATGGATGTGGGTAGCATCGAACATCGTTTGAATGAAAAGACCGATGCAATTCTGGGCTGTCGGAGTCATAAATCAAGTTGTCTGCGCGCTGTCGTCGCCGGGGAAGAGGTGCACCATTGCGTGTCTTTGCTGCAACTCTCATCAAATCTAGTTATGGAGAGTCGCCGATCAACGACTGCAGGGAAAACGTCGGTGCCACTGCTGCTGGCCAAAACATCCACCACCGTTGTTCGTCGTTGAAGCAAAAGTTTATTGCTACTGCACCATGAATCGTGGTCGCCAGATCTGTGCTCGAGCCGTCGTGTTTGCTGCAAATGCCACCGACTGCTCTTGCAACACGCTGAACACTGCAGTGGAGAACACCCGTTGTAACGCCCTAGGAATTTCACCATTTCCAAACAGGGACCGTTACTAAGCCTACCTAAAATTTTCATAAAAACAAGAGAATTTTCTTCACACCTATACTAAGCAATAGTACTACCACGCTTCCGCTGCGCTACTCTGATCTTCAACACTCACGAGAGCTTGAACAATTAGAACAACAACACTAAAGTTTTAAGAGAAACTCAAATCCTATACAGATAAACCACTTAATACCGACTTCACGTTAACCAAACTCTTCAAGGAAACCTTTACTAACGATAAACCATCCACTAAATGAGTTTTAACATCTCGAATGGCAATGAAGCGAAAACTAATTCAAGTACGAACAACTTAAACGAATGTATTCATAAATATCCTAAGTCGATTACAATCCCGTAGTTCAAGAGGCTACAAAGTTATTGATCTAAAAGAATAATGAATCGGCACCCTCACGATCATCCTTTAGACATTAAAACTAAACAAAACCAACCACTACCAACTCAACTACAAGATTAAATGGCCACAACTATCCTAACTAAAAGAAATTAATTTCACGCAGCATAACTAATGGTCTTTTCGATCAAGTCTCCTCCTCGCCATCACCATTCCAAGAGCTAGCTCGATACCTGCAAACTGGAGGGGAAAAAGAAGAGGGATGAGTACAACCACAGTACTCAGTAAGCAGCCCTTATCTGAAGGGTCACGCACAAACATCATACTTATCAAGGAACAACATGTCATGCTTATTAACGAATCAACATATCATGCTTATCACAACTCTCGAGCTTTGAGTAAATAGAAACATATCACAAGAAGCAGTTTATGCAAATGTTTAACTCTACATGTACTGTACATGTCAAACTCATCCTTACACATTAACTACCAACCTTAAGTCTCCCTAACATCTCAAGTATCTCTACGCTTATCACAGCTACTCTAGCCTTCCACAGTTAACTCCTTCGAGCAGAGTCGGCCCCTGACCCTTTATACCCAGAGCCCCGACCCTACAGCATCGGCCCTCGACCATTTATACCCGAGGCCCCGATGACTTCACCGTCTATTGGCCCTTGACCATTTGTACCCAAGGCCCCAATAGTTCCCCTTTCGAAAGACTCGTCGCATCGACCCCCGACCATTTATACCCGAGGCCTCGATACCCAATTAGTGACGTATCAGCCCTCGACCATTTATACCCGAGGCCCTGACACTCACCCATTCACTTTATAACTTTCATAACTCCACATAACATTTCTAGCCTCCAACCAAGATTTTAGTACTACTTCCCTAATAACAGCAACCACCACAACGCCCATCACGACACAACCACTAGTATGATTTCAATGCATCACAGATCTCAAAAACACAAAGTTTGACAGCAACCAACCTGATCACAATATAGAGCACACAAAAGCTTCAACAAATAACCCTATGGCCTGCTTCACATAACATACATTTCACATAGCGGTTCAGAAAACTTTTAAGAACACGCCCAACACAATTCATCCAAACATTTAATATCCAACATTCGAAGAAATCATCCAACATCAGTAATCAATAAGCATTGCTATACATAAATAAACACATCAGACACGCCAAACATCTTATGCAAAATTCAGACAACAACATCTCCACAATAAGTCCACTTTAACGAGCATTCCCTGCAACATACATCATTCCACATCAGATCTCAGCAGCTCAACAATACAAAATTTCCACTATTATCACTGACGGACATGCAACACTACTCAAGCACATAAACCAACATAAACAAGAGTTACACTGCACAATAACGTATCGAAATCAATATTAAACATCATAAAACAGCACAATGGCAACCAAATAATAAACATCAATGCGCGCACCCGCCCTTCGTCTACTTACTTTTCATTACTCGATAGGCCACCAATTCCAATCTTTCAAATGCATCGACAAGCCATTCACACATCTAATCAAAACACAATTATCCAACATGCTCTTCATCGTACAAAACAAGAAAATAATCCCGTAGCTTCCAACTAAGCAAACATAAACTAAATAACATAAAACTATCACGTGCATTTTCAATCCCAAGACATGCTTTCAAACATCAAAGCTTAATCACTTCCAACCATACTGAGCAGCAACTCTCAAGGCACATCCAATAATCATGACACAAGATATTTTCCTAATATGTAAAAGGAAAGGAACAAAAGAAACAACAAGGATGCAACCCAACAATAACAACTAGAAGTCCTCAAATGTTGCCCAACAAACTCTAAATACATGAGATATTCAAGTATAGCAAAGTTAAGCACGAAACCATCTCAATAACACCCATTAACTTACATATTAATAAATAATAAACACACCGAAAGCACCACACAATTCATACATATTCAATCAACAAACATCCCCCAAGTAAGAACTACTTACTACAAAGTTCTAATGCGCTACCAAGTTCACCGAAGGGTTCCTAAATCCAAAAGCAAACCAAACTTGATTAGAATTCATCTAAAAACATGTAATTTGAATCGAAACAAGGTTTAGGTGAGTTATTACCTACTAACTCACTCTAAGACCTCTTGTGTTAGGAGTGGGTCGATGCCGAGGAGGTCCGAGCTTTCAACTCCAAGTTTGAAGGACTTTGCGCTTGCTGTTTCGATGTCAAAAAGTGATGGGTAACGCTGGTTTGGCTTCTATTAAGGCTGGGTCAACGCCGAACCAACGCCGGAGGGGACGAGTAACGAAAAACGAGCTTCGAACTGGTGTGGGTAAACTTCAAACGGGCCGGAAAGCTACTGCTAGCGTCGGGGAGGGCTGGACGCACCAAATCTGGACTAATCGAGGAGTTGCGTCACCATTTCAACCGCTGAAGAACGTCGGGACGCCATGAACTAAGGCAAACATCGTCGGAACGCCATGACCCGCCACTGCAGCACCGTCCAGTGCTCGGGCTGCCTCAAAACTGACGCAAAACACCGGAGGGATTCGTGGGTAGCCGCCGAAATTGTCGTGGGCTGGTGTTGGGCATCGGGGTCGCGCGCTGTCGGGTCCGTCGGATCTGGGTCTCGCCGCCGCAGGGTTGCACTGCTCTCACGGGCTGCCGGATCGTGAGCCGTCGTGCAAGGATCTGCGTTGCCGAGAAGGAAGAGCCGCCGGAGAAGAAAGTTTGAAGGGGGGGGGGGGGGTTGACGGCTCAACAAGGAGAGGAAGAAGGGGATGATGGTGAGTTAGGGTTTTCTTTTGTTTAAAACCTATAGCCCAATTCCCAAATTTTAAATGAGGCCCAAATAAGTAACACAAAGTCCCAAACAACAAGCCCAAAATTTCACTTTATAAATAAGAATAAACCCCACAACAACCCGAAATAAAATAGTTAACTTAAACTCTAAAACCCAAGAATAATAATTCAAAGAAAAGTAGAATTTAGGAAGGAAAATCCTAAAACTCGTGAATTTAGAATTTAACTAAAAATCTCCTACACAGGTCGAGAACTTAAATTATCTTAATCCAAAGAAATTAAACTTAATTCTAATTTAGCCAAAAATTAGAATTTCAAAGTTAGAAAATCCAAGAATTAAAGTTATCAACTTAGGGAAAAATCCAAAGACACTATTTAACTCTTAAAATAAACGAGTCAGAGAACGCGGGGCGTTACACCCGTCGACTGCTATGGGTCGAGGTCACCGTCGGAGGATCTGCAGATCCATGGTTTTCCATTGGAAACATGAAGGGCGGGAGGGCGGTGACCACCGTCTGTGGTTGTCGCCGTTATGGAGGGTCGCCGACGAAGGGAATCCAAAGTGGGCTACTGGGGGTTGGGGAAGGAGAAAAGAAGAGAAAGAGAGGAGAAATAAAGTGTTCATTAAGGTTTTCTTTTTCTTTTTTTTTCTTTCTTTTACATTCCTTTTTCCCTAAATTGATTTAAAACCAAAAAGCCCAAATTACATAAGGCCCCTCTTAAATTGTTTTAAAACGAAAGTCCAAATTTCTAATTTTTTATAGGAAGCCCAAAACAAAATCCCAAGGAAAACGCTTCAGTAATTAAAATAAAACTCACAACAACCCAAAATAAAATAATTAACCTGAACTTTAAACCTAAGAATAAAATCCCAAAAAGGGAAAAATTAAATTTTCAAAACCTTGAATTAAGATCAAAATAAAATCTCTCTCCAAAATATGAAAACTTAATTTCTCTTAATCCGACGAACTTAATTCTAATTGACCCAAAATTTGACTCCAAAATTAGAAAATTCAAGAATTAAAATTATCAGCTTTGGGAACAATCCAAAGGCACTATTTATATCTTAAAATAAACGAGCTAGAGAACGCAGCACATTACAGATCGTTTAAGCTTGCAAACATTTATCTCTTGATCTTGCTTAATGGACCCTTCTGGTTGAGACATATAAATACTCTCTTCAAGATTGTCATTCAGAAAAGTAGTCTTGACATCCATTTGCCAAATTTCAAAGTCATAAAATGTGGCAATGAACAAGAGTATTCATATAGACTTTAGCGTAGCAACCGGGGAAAGGGTTTCCTCATAGCCCACCCCTTCCCTTTGCCACGAGTCTAGCCTTAAAGGTTTGTACCTTTCCTTTGACGTCTCGTTTTCTTTTGTAGATCCACTTACTGTAATGGGTATAGTATATGCCCTAGTTTATTGTATTTTCCCTTTGCTTTATGATAATGTACACCCCACTCGAGTTTAGTTCAAGTGGGAGTTTGTTGGGTATGTTGCCCTAAACTCGTAGTTTGTTGTAAAAACAAATGTATATTCAATAAAGTTTTATTCAATAAATTTGTTGTTGAATTCATAGTATTGCATTGTCCAAAATCCAATAAACTAAACATCCGAGGTTATTTTAGTGTAACCGGGACAGTATATGTACTGGGTATATATTTGATATACCCCTGATATACGAGGTATATATTTGATATACCCTGATATACAAGTGGATAATGTCCCGTGAATAACCTAAAGGGTCTATAGTATATGGATAAGGCTGGGTACCTTATCCTGGCAACACTATGGATATGGCCCACTCTGTAAAGGTTACAGACGACTCGATCCAGGTCGTTCGTGTAGAGATATGCGAGTGAGGGTATCCTATACAATGAGTTTGTATAAGACCGGACCACGAAATAGTCAATCTTTAGATGTAACACCGTTAACTAATAGATTGCTGTTTCTTAGGATGACCAGACAACTCATTCTCAATCCTGAGTGAGTTATGGACTCCTACCCGTGAGGGCTCGTCCTTTGATCTGTATGGGTGAGAGTGGCCCGAGTTGCCGACTCAATATTCCTACCATTTTGGGGACGAGACCGAGTGGGGAGCTGGGAACATAACCTCACAAGATGGAATTCACTCCTCTCCGACTTTAGGGGAGTAGATGAGTGTTCCCTTAAATGCTGACTCCGGGACTTGAACAAGGGGCCCCACCCTCTCATTGCCCCGAGAGGGACTTCCGTGGTTATTAGTCGGACCATAACTGGGTTGTTCATTAGAGGAGTAGTGGTATTTAAGGAGTAAGATGTAACTCAGGGGTAAAATGGTAATTTGACCCAACTTGAGTTACGAGCACTCGTGAAGGATTGACTCGTCATTTATGGTCGTATATCCATGGACACGAAAACATTCTGCAGTGAGAAGGGTGCAACTGCGGGTCTTTAGTGGAGTGACCCGTAGTTAACGAATGTTGATTAACTTGGTTAATGAGTTTGACCGATTAATCTCGTATCGTTGGAGCTTCGGATCTGTAGGTCCACTAGGTCCCCTTGCTAGCTCATAACGGGTAAAACGATGATCAAGTTTTTGGAAGAATTTGAACTGTTCAAATTTCTTAAGGGATTATATGTATATTGATACATTATAATATATAGTTAATTCTAAATTAAAACTATATATTATGCGAGAAATTATTTGAATAAGATTCAAATAAAATTAATATGAATAAAATTCATATTAAAACTATAGGTTAAAAATAATGTGCATAAGATGTACATTAGAACCATAGGTATTTAATTAAATGTTAAATAATTAATTGTTAATTATTTAATATTGCAATTTAATTAATTAATTATTAATATTAATTAATTATTAATTTGATTAATATATTATTTAATATATTATATTTTAATTAATTAATATTTATCAATTATTATTAATTATTAATTTTGATTAATAATTAATTATTAAACTCCCCTGCAAATTTGCAACGGAGTGGGGAGTTAGTATGACATGGGGAGTTACCCCACGTCATTTTTCTTCTTTTCTTTTTGGGATTGCAGAATTGTTCTGGAGTTCGCGCTAATTTTGATTCGATACAACAACCTTTCGTAGGCATGGTCGCTCCAGAACGACACGCAGGTCGTGTATGAAACCTCACGTTGCAAACCAATGGAGGAGACCGTAGGATATGTTGTCATACGTCCTTCTCCCACTTACCATAAATACTTTCTCCATTCACCTTGGTATTGAACCATGCGAACACCTTCCGTAGGGAGACTGCGCCCAGGGCGACACGAGGTCGAGCATGGAACTCACGGTGTGAACTTATACGGACAACGTGAGTGAAATAATGTATATATATACCACATATATCTCATACACTTGGTATATTTTATATATACACCTAATCCTCCCACTTAGTATTTTACAACTAGGGTTATTACTTAGGTAAAATCCGGCTAAATGAAATTATCTAAGTTTATTAGTTTGCCCAATATAACTTTTATATTGGATTTGTTTAACACTTAATGTTTTACTTCATTAAACACTTTAACGAACTAACCACATTATTGCATGCTATAAAATATTAACTAATTCAACCCCCAAGTCGATTCCCAAGTGGAGGTGTTCCCTTACGGTCAGCTTAAGTATCTCAACCTAGACAGAACCTTCTTTAGACAGGGTTCCCATATAGACAAATATTTTATATTAACCTTTTATTTCGACGTTTTTAAACCTATTTAAAACCAAAATAAAAAGTATATCACCTAGGATATAATCCATTCCAAACCCCTTTGAAATTAATTATTGAAGACCTAGGGTTTGCATGCAATTCTTGATTATAGGCTTTAATTTCTATTCATCAAACTTATAACACTTATAAATTTAAAGAAATTGAAACTATAATCATGCATCAATGACATACATAAATATAACATTTATATTTACTAAAGTAGTGTCATGCTCATTTCAACTTTATTTTCATCTAATTAATACAATGCTTATATTAATTAACCATGAAAATAAATCAAGCTACCATACATTATAACTATTATATACATATGATGCATGAACATGCTTAACCTATGGTGGGATTTTAAACTATATGGCATACTTTATGCAACATATACAACTAATTAAGTATACATTCAAAATGCATAATAATTAAATAGCAAAATAGATTGGTTTTTGGCTTCCTATAAGAAGTGAAACAAAATATAAAAAAACAAAAAAAAAATAGTTTTTATAAAACTCGGCGCCTAGGCACCCGAGCTCAGCGCCGCGGCACAACGCCAAGGTGCTGCCCCCACTGCTGCAGGCCCAAGCTCTCGGGTTTCTGCAGCTTTGGCAGTGCCTAGGTGCCACTGCCTAGTGCCTCGGCGCTCGGGACATCGCCTAGGCGCCGCCCCCAACACCGAGGCACTGTCCACCCGATTTCTTTGGTTTTTCGTCACTTCTTTGGTACTCCTTCACATCAACTCCTTGACACGAACGATACGAACTTACAGACTCGATTTACAAGATTAAACGCCCAAAACAATGGCCCTTTACATTGATCAAATCAATGGAAAAATTGTAAATCTAATACCATTAACCGAAAACATCTATTTGCAAACCACATACATCAAATATATAGAAACACCCACCATTCTTTTCCTTGTTATTCAAAACAAGATCGAAAGCAGAGCCCTTGCTCTGATACCAATTGAAGGGATCGGATCCCGCAGCGGAAGCACGCGAACGCATGTGCTTCAATCTTATCTTAGAATTACAACAAAGAAAAGACATAAGCATTAGTAAGAGGAAGTTAGTAGACACCAACGCCACCACAAAGTCTTCCTCGCTATCCTCTGGATATTAAGAACTCGGTTTGTTGTAACCGTCATATAATTGAAAGGGAAATTGAGAAACCGAGAGAGAGATTTTCTCGTTTAGAGTTTCGAAAACTCTATCAACCGACGTTCGGGGGTGGAAACGAAATGGAAGAACCTCCCTTTTATAGGGGAGGAGGAGTGAGGGGGAAGTCACCACTTCCCCACTCACTTCCCCACTTCCCACCATTAAAGGTGGGAAGTGGAAAAACCTCCCCAGTTTCACCATTGGGAGGTTTTCTCTCATTTTCTTTCTTTTTTTTCCTTTTTTTTCTTTTATTTTAATTAAAACAAATTTAATTAAAATAATAATTAATTTAATCTAATTTAATTAATTACAAAAAAATATTATTATTTTAATTTAATTAATCATATTTAATTAAATTAATCAATTATATTAGAATCAAATTCTAATATTTATCTCTCTCATAATTTTGAATCCAATTCAAAATTAACTTTATATTATAATGTAACAACATACATTATATTAATTGCATCTCATACAATTAACCTTAATTCTCTTTAACTAATTTGAACAATTCAAATCCTTTTCAAGACTATTTGTTCTAACTATCCTTTACGAGTTAGCAAGGGGACCTAATTGACCTACAGATCGAAAGCTTCAACGATACGAGATTAATTGATTAAACTCATTAACCATATTAATCAATATTCGTTAACTATCGGTCACTCCACAAAAGACCCACAATTGCACTCTTCTCACTGTTGAATATTTTGCGTCCATGGATTTTGACCATTAACGGTAAGTTAATCCTTCACAAGTGTTTGTAACCACAGTTGCGTCAAATTTACCGTTTTACCCCTGTGTTACATCTTATGCCTTAAGTACCACTGATCCTCTAATGAACAACCCGGTTATGGTCCAACCAATAACCGGAAGTCCCTCTCAGGCCAGTGAGAGGGTGGGGCCCCTTGTTCAAGTCCCAGAGTCAGTACTCAAGAGAACACTCATCTACTTACCCTGAAGTCGGGAAGAAGTGAATTCCATCTTGTGTAGTTATGTTCCCAGCTCCCCACTCGGTCTCGTCCCCAAAATGGTAGGCATATTAAGTCGGCGACTCGAGCCACTCTCACCCATACAAATCAAATGAAGAGCCCTAATAGGCAGGGGTTCATAACTCACTCAAGATTGAGATCGAGTTACCTGGTCATCTATTGAAATATTAATATATTAGCTAACGGTGTTACAGCTGAAGATTAATTATTTCACGGTCCGGTCTTATACAAACTCCTTGTATAGGATACGCCCACTCGCATGTCTCTACATGAATGACCTGGATCAAGTCATTTGTAACTATTACAAAGTGGGCCATATCCATAGTGTTACCAGGATAAGGTACCCAACCTTATCCATATACTATAGACCCTTTAGGTTACTACTAGAACATTATCCACCTGTATATCGAATATATACTGTATATATACAGTGTATATCAAATATATACGTTGTATATTAAATATATAATGTATATCTGTTATACACTGTTCCAGTTACATCTCATAACCTCGGATGTTAGTTTATTGGATTTGGGTTAATGAAATTCATTCAATACCAACTTTATTGAATGAATATTTGTTTTATGTTTACAAACCACAAGTTTAGGGCATAAAACCCAACATGAGCGACCTTGAGCTGCTCTTCCTGGAAGCGAGTCACATACTCCCTTAGAGTTTCGCCCTCCTTCTATCAAATGATGGCGAGGTGCGTGGCCGTTTTCCTATCATAGTGTCGAGAATATAATTGACTTATAAACTCTTTCATCAGCTGGCTGTAGGTCGAGATCGACCCTGCTTGCAGCCTTCTATACTAGAGCCGAACACTCCATGTCAAAGCGATCTGGAATGCTCAGCACTTGATGGCGTCAGATGCGACCTGAAAATCCACGAGGCCTTCGAAGACCTCGACGTAGTCCTTCGGGTCCTTAGACCCATCATAGGGCTTCATGGTTGGCGTTTTAAACTTAGGAAGAATAGGTGCCTCCAAAATGTCCGACATGAATGGCGATTGGCCCA
Source organism: Momordica charantia (assembly GCF_013281855.1). Classification (NCBI taxonomy): domain Eukaryota; kingdom Viridiplantae; phylum Streptophyta; class Magnoliopsida; order Cucurbitales; family Cucurbitaceae; genus Momordica; species Momordica charantia. Next base: position 18,468,726 of record NW_028275167.1, on the reverse strand, counting down.
TCTCATCATCATCAAACGTGTTTTCCCTTTACTCACACTTAGCCTTGAGTGCTTTGACCTGTTCATCGAACTTATTCTTCATCAGATCGAACTCTTCCCTTGTGACTATCCCTTCAGGGTCAATGACTTATAACGGGACTGGGCTTTGTAATCAAAGTTTGAGTACTTCTGAGAACAAGAAGGAGACCCCCCCCCCCCTCGCACCCATCATGGCAGAGTTCCTCTTCTTTTTATCGGAGATGACCTTTCTTAAGTCGTCCTCCTTACGACTGTAGTCGACCCCTCCCCCCATTGTGGCCAATGCGTACATCGTCATCAGGGTGGAGAGGTGGATCTTGATCATCATACTGTAGGTCATCTACTCTGCCCTTGGCCCTAGACTGAGACCCAGTTCGGTTCGCTCGCATCATCTCGTTGTAAGTTTCCTCCATTGTGCGCACTCGGCTGTGCATGTCGTCAAGCTCCCGCTGGAGGGTGGCGAGGACCTCAGGATCCGCAGCTGGTACAGTCCTCCATGAGGTTTTCTTTGAGACTCCGCCTCAACCTCGATTTGTCTTGGCAGGCTTCAGATGAGTAGGAGGCAAGGTGGTATTCGCATTAAGGGTCGACCTCTGAGCTAGGTCAACCTCATGTCCTCCTCGGACTTGATCCTCAACTATCTTGGCGTCGACCTTGTGGTGGAGACCGTTATTACCGTTCAAACCTCTCCGATCTGTAGATTTAGCAGAGTTTGCTGGCTGAACCATCTCGGATGGATTATTTAGCGGGATGACTTAAGTTGTCCTTCCCATAGACGACACCAAATGTTTATGCAAGAATTAGCACAACGTCAAACTTCAGTCAAGCTCGAACTCTATCCTCACTCCAACCTGAGACTCTGAGGGAAGACCTGCACAAGAGGGCAAAATCTCCGACGCTCAAGTTAGTAAGTAGCTCGGACTCAATATTAAGTTCAAGGAGAAATTCGACACCTAATCGTGAAATGAGACCCTTTATTTATAGGTTTAAGATCCGACAGGGGTCACAACAAGCAGTTACTTTGGTCAAAGTTAAGATCGGACATGTCAAGTTTGAGCAGGTCGAACCCGGACATTTTCTACCCGTATTGGTAACTTAATTCCATAGAAAATGGCGAAGTTATCCACCTCGCAGGGTTTCGGGGCAGAGCTGCACGAAACTTCATTTGGTAGCATCTCCTTCAACAAATCTTTGTCCTCCACGTGACAATAATGTTTCCATCCCCAAACAATATTTATATATTTTAGGTGGAATTTTAATAGTTATGGGTTTTAGTATAATCATAAAAACAATAATAAGTAAGTTGGTAACGATTTATATATTTAATTGTAAACATAATTAATTTGTCAATTACAAAAAGAAATTAAATTTTCACATTAAAACAACGTAATTTTTTTTAAAGGTACTAAAACAACTTACGTGTTGCATGGAGATGCCAAATTGCATATTGGTGCAATTTACTATTTTTATATTTTTAAAATTAGTTTGAGTATAAATTTGAGTATATTTATTTGTAATTAATCAAAAAAAATCAAAATAGTATTGTTGTCAAAAACATTTTTCAAATATCGTACCTTTTTAATATAGTATAGATATAGATTATTGATAAAAGGAAGGTTGACTACTTCGATAGACAATCTTTCTTTATCTCGCTCCCAATTCAACAATAAAATAGTCTGAATTAATTGACAAATGTTTATTCAAGAAATTTCCTTCACAATTTCCAATCATTCTATCTAGAAAACAGATTGATGTCAAAAATTGAAAAATTGTAGGAACATATTTTCCACATAGTTGACTTTATTTATCTTGTGATCATAAACTTTCCACATAGTTGACAAAGTGGTTTTGCAGTTATTATTCCAGATTTGACCATCTTTAGCATTCCTTATTACCCCCCTATTTGTTAGTCTTTTATTTTTCTTTTTGGAAAGGCATTTTTTTCCTTAATAATAAAATGTCAAAAGCATTTGGTAATTCAAGTCTCTACATTGAGAAAAGAGATAGTGACTTAACTTTTGAATATATTAAAAATTCAAAATTTGTCAAAGCGAGCATAGTTCAGCGGCTCCAACAGAGAGCTTGCGAATTCGATCCCCCACCCCCACATGTTGTACTAAAAAATTAAAAGAATTTGATGCATCATATTTAGATATTTTTAGACATGTGATTTGGAGAATTATTTAATACATAAACTCAACTCATCCATCAACAGAATTCATTTGTTACTGTATGCTCGTAGTTTAGAAAAATGTTGATAAAATAATAATTTATAACATGTGAAATTTTTTAGTCTCTTACATTTTAACATTTTTCATTATACTTCACTATTAGTAAATATTAAAATTGATTAATGATAAACTTACCTGACGTGATATTCAATGAGTTGGTAGAAATTGAGAGAAAACAATTCAGCCATTTTGAAGTTCTTAAAAATTTGAAGGAATAAAAAAAAATTCTTTCTAATTACTCTTCTAAATTTCTGCGGACTCAAATCATGTCTAAGTTTATCCTTGGCCATTTTAAAATTTATCCAAAAATATTAAAGCATAAGTGATTAAATTGAAATTTTTTAGTTAGATTACAAATCTAGTCGTTGAATTTTCAAGTTTGTTTTCATAGGTCCATGAACTTTAAAAAAATTGTCTAATAGGTCCCTAAACTTTCAATTGTGCTAATAGCTTCTCGAAATTTTAAAATGTCTAGTATGCCTCTGAACTTTCAATTTTGTGTTTAGTAGATTCCCAACCTATCAGACACCTTTTTAAAGTTAAAAATTAATCACATACAAACTTGAGCATAGTTCAACAGGGTAAGACAATTATCTTTGAATAAATAGTCGTGAGTTTCAATTCCACTCCCACATGTTCTACTAAAAAAATCCAAACTTAAAAATTCAAAAGCCTAAACTTGTAATTAAACCATTAGAAAACGAAAAATTAAACACTGGAGACTAAATTGAAAAAAAAAAAATATACTAGCTGAAAAAATAAGGCTCTTTTAATAACTAATATACTTTTAGTTTACAGCTATTAAAAAAAGATGACTATTTATTCTCAAAATGAAGCTCACATATTGAATTAAGACTGCAGAATCTGCATTATGTACACAAAAAGAATTCGTGTGGAGAGTATCCAATCCATATACCAATGTAATGTACAGTTGAATGGCTTCAGGAACTTGGGAGATTTAACTTACTTTATCAAACCAAGAAACTAGCTGTTGAGCTGAAGGCCTCTCTTTAGGTGCCTCATTCACGCAAAGGCATGCTATATCGAGAACTCGTGTAATCGCTATCTCGTGCTGCTCGTTGTATATAAATGGATCGAACACTTCACTTTCTCTATTGTCTTTCCTCATTTGGAACACCCAAGAGATCAAGTCTCGAAGTCCTTTCGGTCTGCACATATCGATCGGCCTTTTACCGGTCAAAAGCTCTAATAGAACGACTCCAAAGCTGTACACATCGCCTTTGTAAGTAGCCACCGAGGATTGTCCATACTCGGGGGGGATGTAGCCCAGCGTACCAACAAGGTCGGTCGTTATGTGGGAATCATGGGGAAGTATGAGCCTGGCAAGCCCGAAATCGGCCAAATAAGCTCTGAAGTTCTCATCTAGAAGAATGTTACTCGACTTTATATCTCGATGTAGGATATGGGGTTCACAGGACTGATGCAAATAAGCCAGCCCCCCTGCGGCACCCTGAGCAATCCGCAGTCTGGTATCCCAGTCGAGGCAAGATGAGCCATCAGGTTTTTCATGTAACCAGTAATCTAAGCTACCATTCTCCATGAATGAATATATCAAAAGCTTGTCTTTTTTATATATACAATACCCCTGAAGAAGAACGAGATTCGGATGCTGAGCGCCTGAAAGTGTTTCGATTTCTGCTTGGAATTCTCTGTCCATTTGACCACAATCACCAGACAACCGTTTAATAGCTACATTTCTACCATCGGGAAGGGTGGCTTTGTAAACTAAACCAAAACCCCCACATCCGATGATATTTGCTTGATCGAAGTCATTTGTTGATTTCAAAATGTCGTCCAGCGAGAGACTTCCATTGTTATTGTTTCTGAACAAAACTACCAATCCTGCCTTGTCTTCCTCCAAGTCATTACAATCAGTGTTGGACACATCTTTTTCAGGATCTTGAACTCTTCCCCGAGGTACTCGAAGCATAAACACAACCACGAGAGTTGCAAGAAACATGACCCCTAACACAATACCGAAAATCATACCTATAATAGTCCCAATAACTACTCCTGAGTTGTGGGACGGTACAAGATGATTTTGGTCAATTGATATACAGGAATCGCGACCAACGCAATAACTGTTTCCTTCAAAGCTAGAGTTACCAAAGGTATGAAACTGACCTCCTTTAGGAATCACCCCGTTTAATTGATTGTATGCAACACTGAACTTTGACAAAAAATTGAGTTTTTCCAGTGAAGGTGGAATTATTCCTGAAAGATTGTTATGAGACAAATCCAGAGTCTCTAAACTAACCATCTCAGAGAGGGTACTCGGAATCGATCCCAACAAATTGTTGATTTTCAAATCAAGAACTTGAATCTTTTTAAGATTTCCAAACTCTGGCCAGATTGGCCCAGTGAGACCGTTCAGGCTGAGGTTCAGTGTGGTTTGAAATCTCCAAACTTGATTGTACCGCAATGCAGTTCCGTTTCTTTTCAAGAAAAGGGAGAAATCCGGTTGGGACGCTTCGTTCAACGAGATGTTTCTGCCGATGAAACTCATCAATTCAGTCATCTCTTTTGGTATATCTCCAGTGAATGAATTATTAGATAAATCCAAGTAAAACAGAATCTGAAACTCGCCAAACCAGGACGGAATAGTTCCTCGGAGACAGTTCCATGACAAATCCAACAGCTCCAACTTGGTAGAACCTCTCAACCACTGGGGAATCATTCCCTTCAAACCACAATTAGCAATTACCAAAACTCGGAGGCTCTTGAAATGCAAGTTAGGATCATCTCCCAACTCTTCACCTTGGAAGTTAGAGGTAAGAATCAGAGCACTCAAATTCTGGCAATGTTGCAAGATATTAAGAGCAGACGAAACATTAACGATGCTCACCCTCGAGAGCGATAAATACATGAGGCTCTGGAAATTCCTAAAGCTTTCGGGTATCTGACCGCCGAGGTTGTTCCTTGCAAGGTTTATACTTCTCAGTTGGGTACAAGAGGGAAGATTACTTGGTATAGGGCCAACGAACCTATTAGAGCCTAAGTCTAGTGAAATCAAGTTTGCCATTGCTGAACAATCAAGATCAAGAGTTCCCTCTATCGAATTGTTCCTCAAATTAAGGACAGTAAGTGAAGGAGAACTTGACAAGGACTTGGGAACCTTCCCACTAAACCTATTAGACTCTGCAATAAAGTACCCCAAATTCACAGAATTATAAAAAACATCAGGAATTTCTCCAGAAAACCCATTAGATGACAAATACAACCGAACAAGGCTCGTGAGATTACCAACACCACCGCTCAAAGAACCAGAGAGCTTATTATTCTGAATGCTAAAATGGTTCAATTTTCGCAGCCCAAAAGCTTCGTCAGGTATTCCACCACTAATGAAATTCGATTCAAGATACAGTTCCTCCAAGGAATTACACTTAGCAAGTTCAACAGGAAACATACCAGATAAATGGTTGAAACCCAGATCCAGAACTTCAATTCTGGAGGAGTTGGCACAAACCACATGTGGAATAGAACCATGGAATGAATTGTGAGAAACATTAAGAAGCTGAATGGAAGGCAAATTGATGGTGATACTAGAGATACTCCCGGAGAAGTTGTTGAAGCTGAGATCGAGAATTTCCAAGTGTGGGAGATGAAACAGGGGCATGGGAATCGAGCCGGTGAGGAAATTGGAGGAGAGATTGAGGACTCTGAGTTGTTCCAAGCTTCCAATGGAGTCTGGTAATTGACCCATTAGCCTTTTCCCGCCGAGCTCCATCTTGACAACCCTTCCGGAAGAATCACAAGTGAGGCCGACGCAATTGCAGCAATTCGTCGAACAGTTGGTGTTCCATCCGTCGATTCTGGATTCTAAGGCTGTGTGGAATTCGTCCAAGGCTCTGGAATCATCGGAATGGCAAATTGGGAGATTCTGAGCATTGGTGAGATGTAATTGGAAGAAGAAACCCATAAAAACGAGGATTAACAAGAATTTATGAACACCCATCTGGAATATGGGGACGGACAAATTGCAACCGGCAACAGCAACGATCTTGTTTTGAGAATCAAAATTAGAGAGAGAGAGGAGGTGGTTGTGAATTGAATATGGGTTACGTAAAGGGACGAGGGAAATGGAAATGGAAATGGTAAAAAAAAGGGTCAAAGGTCAGAGAAGGTGATGTAACGGTGAAGCTCCATTGTCAAAGCTGGACAATGGTGGCAAAAAGAGTCAAATGGTTGGTGGCTGGAGCCTGCAGGGGGTCATCACGTGCGCTGACAACGTAGACATTTTAAAATTTCCTTTTTTTTTCTCTTTTCTTTTATTTTAGTGTATAAATGATTTTTTTGGAATTTTTTTTTAATACGGAACATGTAAGGGTTGAGTTTGAACTCACACGGGAATATATTTTGACCTACGCTCAAATTGACAAATAATATTGGTGTTGATAGTGACCAGGTGGAGGTCATGTGATCATGGATTAATATATATATCTATATTTTTTTAGTATAACATGTAGGGTGGAGATTTAAACTCTTAAACTCATGGTTGGATACATGTGCCCTAATCTATCGAGTCATGTTATGGTTGACATCAAAGATTAAAATATTTGTGAACATATGGATATATTCTTAAATTGAAAGCTGGTTTGCTAGAGCGAGTATAGTTTAGCGGTAATTGACACATAACTCCAATTAAAAAGTTGTGAGTTCGAACCCTCACCCCCACACAGGATGGTTTTGATATGTCTTGTAAATAAATATATATGAAGTATAAAAAATATAATCAATTAGTCACCGATATGAATATAAATATTAATAATAACATCTATAACTCATTTCAGGATGGTAAATAACTTCACTATTAATTGAAATAATTTTTAATTTTTTTTATTTATATTATTACTAATATATCAATAAAACTGCAATCTATTTTAATCTTGGCATGCCCTAGATTTTTTTCTTTTTAACTCTTTCAATTAGTGTATGTTTTTTTTAACAGCAAATACGAGATGATAATTTGAACCTCTAATCTGGAAGGAGAAGTCTGAAGTTTTCTTACTGAGAACTTTTTACCGGTTAACTTTTTGAATATAAAATACTTCAATTCTAAAAAATTAGGACAAATTATAAGAAAAATACAAAATCTTTAGTGTTTTACCACAAATTAAGGGTAGCTTAATCGTCCCGCCCTAAAAGGAAGAAGTAGAGGGCGAAGTAGATGTCTTAATCAGTGAGTAATGAGCTCGTATTGACTTCTAGAGATGTGTTTAAATGGTTTATTGAGTTTTTTTTTAGTCTTTCTTATTAAAAAAGTTAAATTACAAGTTTTACCTATTAACTTTGTAGGTTGTGTCTAACATATTCTCAAACTTAAAATGTGTTCGGTAAATTCATAAACTTCCAATATTGTATTTAGTAGGTTTTAAAAAATGTAGTTATGTGATTAATAGATTTTTGATTTATTATAAACTTATTAAAGTTTATAGAACTATGGAAACAAAATTGAACTCTTCCAACACTTTTTTAAGTTTAGATTTCACTGGTCAAATATGATACTTTTTTTCAATGACTTTTTCTAGGCATGAACTTCAAATTTAGTGACCAAACTTGTGATTTAATCTCTTACTTTTTAAACAAGTTTCAGTTGTATCATTTTTGTTGATGAAAGCTAATTTTGACTAATGATAAGCCTTTGATACTTTTGACGATCAGCTTGGAGACATTTAGAATATATTAGATCATTGAAGTACATCTCACTTTTCCTTTAAATTTATGCAAATTCGCCGACATGGAACTAAAACATATATTTAAAATCATGTAAGTAGCTAGTTAAAATTTTGAATAATAAGGACAAAGTTTTTTTTTTAAAAAAGTACCAAAATATAAGAGATTAGAACATATATTTAGTATTTTTTTTTTTTGAAATTTAAGTTAAATATTTTATCTGGTTCTTAGATTTTCAAATTTCACATTTTTATTCATGAGGTTTCAATATTAACATTGGTATCTACCGCGGTTAATTTTTCATTAGTTCTCTTAACAAAAATTAATGTGGCTTTTAAAAAAAAATAAAAAAAAATCTTATGATGCGACAGTATTTAAAAGAAAATTAAAAATGTATTTAGTGATGGGTAAAAATAAATAATCTAAAACACTGTCTCTATAACTGAAAATGGAATAATATGAGTTGTTCATTCGATCGTGGAGACCTTCATTTTGGGTGGGATTCGTTTGTCTTTTTTTATTTTTTATTCGACTTCATCGATATCAGATGATCCAACCTTTTCTTCGCTTCGGTAGTGAATCACCACCTACCCGAACGAAAGTGGAGTCTCCAGAGATCAATCAACAGGGCACCTTCAAAGTTGTATCCAAGTTGTAATAAAAGAAAGAATAAAGAATAAGAATCCAACTAGAGAACTGAAGGTTCCTAAGACCACTTAGGTAAGGTCACTTACGGTAAGGCGCGCTGGGCATGAATCTAGTAGTTAGTTTTTCTAGCAGGCAGGTCACACGTACTATAACAATCGTTTGAAAAAAAAAATAAACAAACAACAGACTAACTATACTAGCAAACCAAGAAAGCACAAACCTTACTGGATAGGGGCAAGTTGAAGAAGGTTTGGGTTTCGAGGAGCTACCAGGAGCGAGAGGTTTCAACTGCCCGATAGTCGGGAAGAGCCTTAAACTTTCTGCAGATACTTACCTTTTGGTCAGACATAAATACCTTAACCTATTGAACTATGCTTAGGTTGGTATATGAATTTTTTTTTCATACTACTACTATTTATTGTTTTGCAATTTAGTACGTAGCATTTAAAAATAATGTAAGAAAAAAGGTTGAAGAAAAAAATAAAATAGATAAGAAAAATGGTAAGGCCCACAGAATTAGAAGTCAAGTAGATTACAAATCAATATAAAAAAAGAAAGATGTACTCACGAATTTACACAAGGAAAGTATATAAAAGGAATCCTCAATTATGGTAAAACGGGAGCTCATGCTGAGCTGTGATAGCCGGCATCAAAAGGGAGGATTTGCATTCTCTCTTTAGTACACTGTTCTGACATCCCTCTCAAACCTGTGGGTGAGGCAATAACTCTAAATTTAGACTTGGATGCAGTGAACTTAGTTTTTGATAGTCCTTTAGTCAAGCTGTTAGCAATTTGATTACCATCAGGCACATAACAATGAAATGTTCATCTAACTCAATATGTTTGATCACTCAACGAATGAAATTTGATCACCTAGTGTTTTAGCAAGGATCTTATCCCTAATGAACTAACGATCTCAATATGTTTAGTTATTGAATGAAATATTGGGTTAGCAGCTAAAATAGCGGAATTATGTTATCAAACCACAACGTAGATGTTGCGGGTAAATGTTGATGAATTTTAGCCAGAAGAGATTCAAGCGAACTCAAGAGTCAAAGCTCTATATTTAGACTTGGTGCTCGACCGAGACACAACCTGTTCCTTCTGGGAGGTCCATGATGTGAAGTTAGTAAGAAACTACTCTTGCAATATTTGAGTTATTTCAGAACTGGTAATTAGTTCAAACAGTTTAGTCACTCTGTTGTATTCAATCTATTATGGGCAGAAGTCTTTATATATTCTGTCATCTTCCGTAAATCAATATAAGAGATGAGGCTAATTTTAAGAATAGTATCTGGTTCTCTCAGTATCAAAATGTCAGATTAGCTCAATGATAATTGATATATATATCCAACTAAAAAGTTGTGAGTCTATCATCCACCCCACATGTTGTACTATAATATATATATGTGTGTGTGGTATCAGGGCTTCCCTGTTTAACATTATTTTTTTTTCTCAATTCCACCACAACTGACTCTAATCTTTCACATAACTCAAAGAGGTCAACTTCCTCTTCAAGAATTAATCCTCGCCAACCGTGTCAAAACTATCAAACTCATAGAGAGCAATTATTTCCTATGAAAATTGTAAAGCCATGTACTCTCCAGGGACGTTCTTTAGAAAAATTATTGTCAATTACTAGCATAGATGAGGCTACTGCAGCATCAACAGTAGAAAATCTAGTGTACAATTCTTGGATTTGTAAAAAAATCAATGTTGGGAATTCTCTACCTCGATTGATAGGAGAATGTGTGCAAGCAGACACAGTCACAAGTAATATAGGGAAAAGTAATTCCAAGTTTGTATCCTCATGGACTTTTGGTTCAAAATGAATTTGATGAAATATTTCAAACTGTGATTGGGATTATTGGTAAAATAGTTGATGAAGTTGTGATTTGGTTTTAAAAATATCAAAATACTGAATAAAAACAACCCCTCTGTTTCATGCCTTATTAGACAGAATGACACATTGGTGAAAAAAGCATCAGACGCTACTTGACACTTTTCTGAAAACTGAGTCATGTTCTACTCTTATCATGAACCGCTTTTGGTTGTTTCAGAGCCTAGGGTAATCTACTGTCATATCTCATATGTCTTTGAATGGTTACAATCCACGAAAATTATTATCAACTCACCTACTTTTACGATCGGATGACCTATGTCTAGGATCATGTTTTATGTGCTTATGTTTAAGTCATATCCCATATTAACTAATCTCAACTAATTTACCCAACCTAACCCTTTTAGTATTAGGCTTCAGTCTAGCAAAAATTTTTGAGTGGCCAACTTAAGAAATTGCTTGAAAAATGAGTTTGTTGACAAGCTAACCAAGAAAGCGCCAGACACTATTTGAGTTTTGTCACCCTTGTTAAAATTAGGGAGAGTTACAAATATGGCAAAACAATTTAAGGAAATAATAAATTTAGCACCTACATTCTAGTTTTGCAAATATAGCAAAATTTTTAGAAAAAAACAGAACTCCAATAATAAAATGTCAAATTTACCCTCGTAGCACTGATATAACACTGATATATACTCTATATACCTCAGATTTACTACTGATATAACTATGATATCCATTAATATAATTTCTTATATGATTAAATTATTTACTATTTATTGATTTACCACTGATATATGTGTGTTATATAATTGATATGCATTTGATATACCACTGATATACAATTGATTTACTTTTGATATAACTATGATATCTATTAATATAATTTCTAATATGGTTTACCATTGATATACATATGATATAACTATGATTTCTACTCATATAAGTTCTTATATGATTATATGATTTATCATTGATTTACCATATTGATATAACACTTATATATATGTGATATATACTTGATATGCCTCTAATTTACCACTGATATGACTATGATATCTACTAATATAACTTTTAATATGGTTTAAAATTTTACCATTGATATACATATGATATAACTATGGTTTCTACTGATATAAGTTCTTACATGATTATATGATTTACCATTGATTTACCACGCTTATATAACACTTATATATCTGTGATATATACTTGATATGCCTTTAATTTACTACTGATATAACTAGGATATCTACTAATATAACTTTTTATATAATTTGCCACTAATATAACATTGATATATATTTAATATGCCTCTAATTTACTATTGATATACCTTGGATTTAACCACGATATCTACCGATCTAACTATACTATCTATGTGTTGATATAAATCTAATATATCAACTATTTTTTTTCAAATGAAAGCAATAGTGCAAAAAAAAAAAAGAAAAAGAAATCTAAAATTATTGCATAAAAAATTGATATGGATCACAGACGTCCATAAAAACAAGTTAAAAGTCTGATATACTTTATAAACTTAAACAACTGATAACTCTTATATTTAGTATCTAATTAATATTAATATAGATTAAATAGTTGATATAGCAATTAAAATTATTGATAATATTATTATATCAATCAACAAATTGCAGTGATAAACTACAATTTAAACAACTGATATACCACTGAAAATTAAACATTTGATATACCTTTGATTTAGTATATCAGTTACAAATATATTTAGTATACCACTGATATACACCAAATGTACATCAAATGTATATCAGTTACAATTATATTTAGTATATCATAAATTACAGGTACATTAGATGTATATTAAATGTATAATACGTACATCTAATGTATATCAGGAGTACATCAGATGTAGATAGGAGTATATCAGAGATATATCGGGCGTATATCAGATATACATCGGGCGAATATTAGATATACATCAATCGGATGTATATCATATATACATTCATCGGGCATATATCATATATACATTCATCGGGCGTATATAAGATATACATCAGATGTATATAAGATGTCATAAGGGTAAAATTGGAATAATAAAAATTTCGAAAATAAAAATTCAAATATTTTGCCATATTTGCAAAATACAAAAGAGGTTGACATTTTTTGTAAATATGTATAAAAATTTAGCTACCCAATACAATTTCCCTTAAAATTAAATAGATTTTCCTAAGGCATTTCACAAAGAGGTTGAAAACTAAATTAGTGCATAATGAAAGTACGGAAAATGATTATAGAAATGAAGAAATTCTTTCCATTGATTGAAATTAAAGAATGAAAAAGTTACACTAAGCCGTAGCTTAACCTTCTTTTGTTTCGAGCTTGAAAGGAGATAAAATTGTAGAAAGCTTGGTAAAATGGAAATAAACAAAGTAAAAATGAATTAGAACTTGAAACAAAGTAAAACAATCGTATCAAACAAGCATAGTTGAATCCAATCGTATCGTTGGTTTCCATCCGAAAGGGAAAGGTTAGATGGATTACCTTTAAAATCAGTTACTTGGAGTAGATAGATGACTCATTATGCTCTATGCTAGAAACACTCTACGAGTTTGTTGACCAACCAAATAAGCATGCTCCGAGGGTAAACAATGAAGTTCTAGGTTTGACCAAACAAAGGAAATCACTATTTCGGAGGGAGGGGATTGCACGATGCAAAGGGAGAAAACTCTCTCAAATTTGTATTATTATTGAAATCAAAGGTGTGTAAAACAAAAGAGGGAACACACCTATTTATAGGCTAAGGCCCATGGCCTTTACAAGAAATTAGTAAAATAAAAACAAACCTAAAATTCTAAGGAAAATAAAATTAAACAAATTCGTTTTAAAATTAAAAATGTTAGCAAAAAATAAAAAGCAAATAAGATAATTCTCACACATGTTTTAAAACAAATTAAGAAAAAGGCTTTCCTAATATGTTAAGGAATACAGCATGCAGACGAGACGGTGCGCTTGTAGGGGGCTGGCATGGGCTGGCAGGAGCACGTGCTAGAAAGGGGGCTGGCGCCTTACGAGGCTAGCAGGGAGGGCGCGTGTGGGCGCTAGCAATAAGGGGTGTGCGGGCATTGACGCCAATTGGGGGCGTTGTGAGGTTAGCACTTTGCTGAGGGAGGCGCGCGACAGGCGTGCGCCTGGCTGCTGAGCATGCGGGGCGTGCTGGCATGCGTGGTGTGGGGCGTGCACACTTGGCGTGTCCCTGCGCTTAGGACATGTTAGCCTTGCGATGGGCATGTCCTTGAGATGTGGCCACTCATTTGGCCTTTCCTCTACTTCTCTCTTCCTCTTGGCCCTTGTTGGTTGTTCTTGAACCTTCAAAATGGACAAAATTTTTTGATGAGTCCAATTAAGTTTTTTTCTTTTTGAGGGTCTTTCTTCTAGTTTTTCTTCTTTGTTGGAGTATGTTGAGTCTTGGAGCTTAGAGTCCTTTATGATCACAACATTTCTACCCCAAAAGTTAAACCTAACAATCCACAAACTCAGTCACAAGTCCTGATGGTCACTTCCAATATGAATCTTGACTCAAATTGGAATCCAGATTCAGGGGCATCCAACCATGTTATAAATGATTTTGACAATCTTGCCATCACTGCTCTCTACACAAGTGACAACAAACTTCTAATTCGGAATGGCATAGGTATATCTATACAAAACTTTGGCTTCTCTCAACTTTATTCCTTTGAAAATCGACCTTTCATTCTCCAAAATCTATTACATGTTCCAATCATTATAAAGAATCTAATTAGTGTAAGTAGATAATGATGTATTATTTGAGTTTAACCATCTTATTTACTTTGTGAAGGATCGTTGGATTGGAACCATAATTCTCCAAGGGCAGATGCATGAAGGAATATATCATTTCCACCTCACATCATCCAAAACTCAAGCTAATTGTCTCAACACTTTACCCACTATGAACAACGCTGTCTCGGCTCTGTCTTGTTCTTGTAAATCATCCCCAACTAGTAGTTTTAGTCTACACATTTGGCACAAACGCCTTGGTCATTCGACAATTCCAATTATAAAACAAGTACTAAATGAATGCAATATTTCAGTGTCTTCTTCTCTATAACATCCTTTTGCAATGTTTGTGCTACTGGCAAATCCTTTTCTTTACCCTTCTCACGATGAACAACTAATATGTTTGGACCTCTCCATCTCATTGAATCTGACCTTTGGGGCCTTGCCGTCAAAGCTTCACAAAATAGCCATTGCTACTACATCAGCTTCATTGATGTATACTCTCGTTATACTTGAATCTATTTCCTTGAATCAAAATCACATGCGTGCTCTCATTTTGTTTCATTTGGAACAAGTATAGAAAAACTACTTGGCACATCGATCTGAATGCTTCAAACAAACTGGGGTGGCGAATTTCAAGCCCTCTTATCATATCTCAAATCTAATGGCATCACTCACATAGTCACGTGTCTCTATACCTCCCAAAAAAATAGGATAGTAGAATGAAAACATAGACACATAATAGATATAAGGTCTAACTCTTTTATCTCAAGCCTCTATACCTCTTGAGTTTTGGGATGATGCCTTTTTCTCAACTGTTTACACCATCAATCCCTTCCAACTATAGTCCGAAATGACATCAGTCCCATGGAGAAGTCATTTGGTATCAAACCTGTAACGCCCCAATATTTTTCAACATTCCAAATGGGACCTACTAAACCCAACCACTCCTACAATCCAAAAAGAATAATAGACTCGACTATGCTTCCGATGCGCTACTTTGATATGAGGACTCACTCCATACACAAGCGACATAAACAAAAACAACTAAGCCTAAGTAATTAACTACCTGTAAAATCGTGCTCGTACAAGAGAAAGGCACTACTATACTAAACAAACTTCAGAAAAAAAATATTTATTAACTTCAATAAGTCACAATTCAACAAATCGACAACTAAACAAAGCTTAAACTCTCAAAAGAATAAAGAGTTAACAAACTAAAAATAACTTCAACTTGAGCAAAGAAACAACTATCATCAACTACCAAGTATTAAACACAACCTTTAACAGGAAGCTAAACAAAACCAACCTACTAAAGCAAAGGACAAACCCAAACTAGGAACAAAAACAACTGTAACTATCCTAACTAAAAACAATAATTAGAAAACTAAGCAACACAACTAAATAGTCTTTCTAGTAAAGTCTCCTCCACTCCGTCACCATGTTCATGCATTATCTTGTTACCTGTAAAATCTGGAGGAAAAAAAAGGAGGTGAATACAGCCACTCGTACTCAGTAAGTAGCCTTGCCCGAAGGGTTACACTCAAATATCATGTTTTTCACAACATCAAACCTCATGCTCATCAATATATCAAGCTTATGTAAAAATAGAACATAAATTTACTAAACCTGCATCCTACATGCCAAGCCTAAGTCTCACATCACAGAACTTACCAGAGTTCTCTAGCTCTTTCTATATCTTTCATATTCCTCCAAGACTTACCCCTTTGAGTCGTACCGACCCATGACCCTTTTTACCCAGGGCTTCGATACTTCTCTACGACGCTTGAAATTAGACATGTGACCATTTTTTACACAAGGCTTCGAACTGTTGCTGTAACGCCCCAGGATTTTCAACATCTCAAACAGGGACCGTTACTAAAACTACCTAAAATTTTCACTTAAACAAGCTAATTAACTTCAACAACCAAGACTAAGTAAGAAAACCACCACGCTTCCACTGTGCTGCTCTGATTTTAACACTCACGAAAGCTTGAACAATTTAACTAAAAGTGCTAAAGATTAAACCAAAACTCAAATTCTTTACAGTTAATAGTTTACTAGCAACCCAACCTTATCCAAACTTTTCAACAAAACCTTTGCGAACCATAAACTATCCACTAAACGAAATTTAAACTCTCAAATACCAATGAAGTAAAATCTCACTTAAAAACAATTTGAATATAAGCAATAAAAGTTATCCTAAAAAAGATTCCAACCCCACAGTTCGATTAGCCAAACGAACCAATATTATCAAAGTGTAACAAACTGACTTCCTTTAAATAAGAAACTTAACAGGCCAAATTATTAAATCAATAACAACTCTATTACATCAAACAACTTCTATTGTCCTATGTAAGAACAATAACTAGAAACAAAACTAAGCTACGCAGCTAACGGTCCTTTCGATCAAGTCTCCTCCTCTCCATCACCATTACCATGTGTTACCTCGTTACCTGCAAAATCTGAGGGGAAAAGGGAGGGGGTGAGCACAACCACTAGTACTCAGTAGCATCCCTTACTCGAAGGGTCACGCACAAATAACATACTTTCCAAATTAACATACATCATGCTCATTAAAAATAACATGTTGTACATAAGTAAAACATAATCTTAACTTAAACATGCATCCCAATGCCAAAACCCAAGGCTCACACCATAAACCTTCCTAGAGCTCTCTAACTCCTTCTAAACTTTCCTATTGCCTAAGACTTACTCTTTCGAGTCATGCCGACCCCTAACCATTTTTACCCAAAGCCTCGACACTACTCTACGACGCTTGGCGTTCGACCCTCGACCATTTTACCCAAGGCCTTGAATTGTTGCATCGACACTTAACCTTTTTACCCAAGGCCTCTATGACTTCGAAACGTATTGGTCCTTGACCGTTTCTACCCAAAGCCCCAATACTTGTCATATTCCTCCAAGACTTACTCTTTCGAGTCATACCGATCCCTGACCATTTTTACCCAGAGCCTCGACACTTCTCTAAGGCGCTTGGCGTTCGACCCTTGACGATTTTACCCAAAGCTTCGAACTGTTTCATCGCCCCTTGACCATTTTCCCCAAGGCTTCGATGACTTCACAACGTACTTGCCCTTGACCGTTTCTACCTAAGGCCCCAATACTTGCCTACCAACTAGTCTCATCACATCGACCCTCGACCATTTTACCCGAGACCTCAACACTCATCTTATCCAAAAACTTGGCATATCGATCATCGACCATTTTTTACCCAAAGCCTTAATACCCAATAGTGACGTATCGGCCCCTTGGCCTCGATACTCACCCATTCACTTCAATAGAACATCTTTCACACACAAGTCCTGCATCAAGCTTTCTAATCCATGCCCCATGCATCAAACCACTAACAAAAATCCGGAATGCAACGTACGACACAATATTCAGCTCATAACAGTCTAGCATGTTTCCATAACCAGAATATGTATATTTTATAAAGGAAAACGCAACCAATAATATGACCAACATATGTCCAGCATAACACAATAAGATTCTCACAAATATTCAGTATGCTTTACATACAAGACCAAGCAAGCGACAACGTAACTGTTAATTTTCAATAAGCACATCCAACAACAATACACAAACAATCCTAATTTCCATCTCCTTTAGTTAGAACACATTACCAATTTCCACGTAACCAACAAGATTCAATCCAATATGTTTAAACTGATCATCATCAATATATCATGAGTAACATTATAAAGTAATATAAACCACAGACAATTATTCAACAACACTCATGAGCACACAAGCACACAAACATTTTATACATCAAAGAACAACCATCCCCGCAAGTAAAAACTACTTACAAACAAAGTCCTAATGCCATACTAAGCTCGCCGAAGGGTTCCTAAATCAACGCAACCAAACTTGAGTTAGAAACCAACTCAAAAACACTTAATTTGCATAAAAACTAAGTTTAAGTGAGTCGTTACCTACTAACTCACACTTGGGTTAGAAGTAGGTCAACAACGAGGAGGTTCGACATTGCAGAAACGACATCAAAGGGGTTCGGGCTTGCTGGTCTGATGCTGGGAGGGAGTGGTTAACAAGGATATGGCTTCGAACATGAGTGGGTATAAAAAATTGGGCTTCGAACGGGTGTGGGTAAGCGCTAAACATCATGAAACTGCCGCTGTCCACATTTTGCAGTAGAGGAACGCACCGAAACTACTTCCAACAACTTCGTTTTACTATCCATTACCACAAAACGACTTCGTTTGAGTATGGGTAACTCATATCTAACTTGAGCAAAGGTGGGTAACGTAAATGGGCTTTGAACGGAAGTGGGTAAGCACTGAACGACACGAAAATGCTGCTGAAATGTTGCCGCTGCTGCAGACCGCCTAAATTGCCGCCAGAGGGAGAAGGCAGTCCGCCACTCATGGATAGACATCGCGCCACAGATTCGGTAGTGAGATCTCACTGGAAACGTGAGCGTCGCATCGGTTTTTGTTGCAGATCGAGGAAGGCATCGGATTTCTCTGCTACTACTGCTAGGGACGTGTGTCGTGGGTCACTAGAATCTGAGGTTCCGCCACCAAAATCACCTTCAGCCGCCGTGGAAGGTAGTCGAAATGTTGCAGAACGCCAGATTGGAGCTCGGGCCACCATATTCAGCAGGTTGTGGTCATTGTTGATGTTGTTCAACTCACCGACCATCGCAGATCATGGTTGCACACCGCTAGGATGCCGCCATCGTTGTCTCACCGGAGGGAGAAGGGGTGGCCGTCGGAGAAGAGAAAATCAAGGGGGGCGGGGGTGGGTGGCGGCTGTTACAAGGGGAGGAGAAAGAGATACAAATCCTAGGCTTGTTTGTTTTAAAAATATTTCTCTTTTTTTCTTTTCTTTTCTTTTTACCAAAAAGGATAATAAACCCAAAATAAACCAAAAAAGAATAGGCTAATGTAAAGGGAGGGATTTTCTCAATTCTTTTTCATCAATAAAATCCACTTTAAAATGATTTGGAAAATTTATTTAAGAAATTAACTTAATTTAACCAACAATATCAACAAATTAGTCTCCTCCATGCACTCCCAAAGAGGCGAATTGCATGGAACACGTACTACTGGTCACATGCTGTACGAATTGTTCATATTCCCAAATGTATTAAACCCATCTGAGCTAGTCCCAAACGAACATTTCGTGGGTCTAAAGCAAACTGAGGAAATTTGTTATCTAGATGCTTCCACCTTAAAGCGTTAGTGGGATGTCATAACACACCCTCTATCTCAATTCGTTTATCTTTATCCCACCTCATTTAAGAAGCAACATATTCTAATGAAAACAACCATTTCAATCTTGGTATCAAAGGAAACTGTCATAAAACTTTTTGGGGAACTTGTGAATCTTTCCCATTAATTTTTTTATAACGAGACCCACAACATATTGAATAATTTATGCATTCAGAATATTTTTTCCAGAACAAGATGCAGTCATACTTGCAGACATGTATGAACTCGTTTGAAAGTCTTAAATCAATAGTCTCCTCTTACCCTCATAGGATGTACTAGGTATAGATGCACCGGTCGGAAATGCTTCCTTTAACAACTCAAGTAACATATCAAATGATTTATTACTCTAATTGTTAATGACCTTGAGATGCATCAACTTGACTAAAGAATTCAATGATGAAAATTGTGTACAACCTGGATACAATTAGTTAAATGCTTCATTGAATAACTGCTCGAAAGTATTAGAAGTGTCCTTTTCACGTTCGTTTGGGGGTCTCTCAAAACAAAATTGTTCCCCTTCTACATTTTCTTCTACAACCTCTTCTGCAACAAGGCATTGTAAATCATTAAGAACATCAAACATCTCATTATTTGTGACATTGGATTTTCTATTTAATTAATTATGCGAATGTTTCATGTGTTGAATAGCTACTTGAAGGGATTGATTCTTCTCCATGGTATATCCATTGAGTATATGAATGTGATATTCCATTTGTAAACAAATGTCTCTTTATTCCAACAATTGAGTGTCACTTTGCATTCATACAATATGTACCCGGACAACTTGTTTTTCCTGTATTGTTGACATGAAGTTTTGCTAGTTCTATAAACTGTTTTAATCCTTCTACATAATCTGTTGAGAATCTATCTCTAACTTTTATCCAATCCTTATTCATTCTCAATGATATTGTTCCAAGAACTTCGAGTATAAATAGGCAATGTTGAATCCTAAGAGAATGAGAAAAAAATTTAGATTCACTTTGTCATCAACATATGGATATATTTTGAAAATGGAAATTAAATATCTCAAATGAGCTTTCAAATTAAGATGAAGGTATGGGTGGTCATTTTTAAGAATGAATGGTATAATCAAAAGTAGGAGATTTGGAGTATTATCGAGAGCGTGGATAATATCCCTAAGATATATCCATTAGGGAAAAAACTAAACTAAGAGATAACTAAACTCAAATTCAAATACTTAGTTCACCTAGGTATTTCTTACCAAACTAATAAATTATATCAATCAAACAACATCAACATGCTCACAACAAAAATTAATGATTTCATAAACAATTTTTCTCATATTTGGGTTTTTGAATCGTGCTTTTAGTAGCTATTTCACATTTGGTGCATTGCGATCAAGAATTTTTCTCTTACAACATACACGACAACCTTTTGAATTGGAAAATATTTTTTAAATTCATTTGGTCCTCTAAGGGGTGGCTTCCTTTTTGTTTCTACAATCCTAAATTCAGCTAGTAAGCTGGAAATATTAATCAACACATCTAATTTTAAATCACATAAAATGTGATTTAAAATTTTAGATTTGATCTCTAAAACAGAGTGTAAAAAGATTGTATCAATATTAATACTTGAAGTATAAAAAAAAAAAAAGAAAGAATAATCAAGCATTCCAAGTGTACACAACATCCCATTGGTGTAAGTATGACAATCCAAATCCAACAACAACATCAAGTTATTCATAATTTCTAAAAATTTTAAATTAAATGATGAACCATAAAGACTTGGAACACAACTAGAGCACTTGGGAAAAAACCAAATTGCATATGAAGGAAAAACAAAGCTTATTCAAAAAAAACAAAAATTTATAACATTCAACCATTAGAAATCATAATTTCACAATTAAATATCAGAATTCCACAAAAATTTATAACATTCAACAAAGATTATGGAAAGGTCAAAATTCCACAATTAAATATCTCCAAAGGTTTAAAAACAAATCTTATTAAAAAAACACAATTTTATAACATTCAACAGCCAAAAAGCAAAAGATTGAGAAACAAAAACCTAAATCAACACATAAAAATTTTAAATCACAGAAAATGTAATAAAAAAATCATGAAAAAGAGAGAGATTACATTAATTAGGAGGAAGAGAAGCAACTGGGTGGGTGCGATTGAATGTGGAATGCGGCGCGGCCAACGACAGAGTGTCGGAAGAAGGCGAACGTCGGTGGCACTGGGAGAGAATGGGGTGGGGAACAGTGGCGTAGGGAGAGAAATTGACCAAAGGGGGCTGTTTGTTCGAAAATCACTGAGGGGGCGGGGTTTGAAACAAAAGGGAAACAAAATGTGATAAAGAAGGGGATCGAATTTTAGGGCAACTTTTGCCGACAATATCTATTTCGTCGGCAAAAGATATTGATTTCGTCGTCACAGCCATGAAACGTGCATTTCATTTTGGTAAAAAAATTTGGGCGGTCAAGATATTTCGCAATGAAATTCAAAATTCGTCACCAGAACGTACTTTTGGCAATGAAAAATTTACATTTTGTCGCCAAAAGTTTCAAAATAAAGCTAGAATTCCACCGCCAAAAATGAATCCAGAAGTTTCACGATGGACTTTTGGCAACGACATATTATGATCGTCGTCAGAAGTACCTTTCGACAACAAAATCTTGCTTGTCGCCAAAAGTCCACTATATAAATTTTCGGGCCTCCCAGAATTTTTGTTGACGACGTAATATTTTTTCACCAATACTAACTATAGCAACTACACTTATATTTTGTCGCCATAAGGTATTTATGGCATCAAATTGTATGTCGTCGACAAAAATTCCATCGGAAAAAACCTGAAATTCTCGTAGTGATATTCCATCGCCAACCATAATCCAACGTTCAATTTAAAGTTGGATAAATTACAAATTTCAAATTCATCCTAAATTTGAATTCAAAATATATTATGAATTTTAAATTAGGTTTGATATATTCCATACTTTTAAGTTTGATCCAAAAATTGAATTTGAACCATAGCCCAACATTAAATCTAAAGTTTGATAAATTCAAAACATTCAAATTCATCCTGAATTTGAATTTAAATTATATTATGACTTTTAAATCAGGTCGGATAAATTCCATATTTTCAAATTTGATCAAAAAAATTGAATTTGAACCATAATCCAACGTTTTATTTAAAGTTGGATAAATTCCAAATTTTCAAATTCATCCCAAACTTGAATTTGAATTATATTTTGACTTTAAAATTAGGTTGGATAAATTTCATATTTTCCAATTTGATCAAAAAATAATATTTGAATCATAATCTAGCCTTCAATTTAAAGTTGGGATAAAATCCAAAATTTCAACTCCGTCCCATATTTGAATTATATTTTGACTTTTAAATTAAATTCAAAGTTAAAAAAAACTTTTGAAGATAATTTAAATTTCAAATGTCTTTTAATTTAAATTGTGCATATTTATTATGGATTGGACATACAATAATATCTTGATCCACTGTCAAAGAAATTTTATTAGAACTATGACCCAAATTCATATTTTTGATCGCACAACATTTTCGAAATTC
Source organism: Momordica charantia (assembly GCF_013281855.1). Classification (NCBI taxonomy): domain Eukaryota; kingdom Viridiplantae; phylum Streptophyta; class Magnoliopsida; order Cucurbitales; family Cucurbitaceae; genus Momordica; species Momordica charantia. The sequence continues at coordinate 18,445,717 of NW_028275167.1, read as the reverse complement.
ATCCACAATTGTATTTGGCATAAATTTAGAAAATGATCATTTGTAGAACCATAAATTTGAGCCAACCAGAGACAATTATAAATTACCTCTAAAATAAAATTAAAGATAAAAAATGACAATTTCAAATAATGACCACTGTCTTTCATTGGTCATTTGGATTAGATTTATTTGGTTGAATTCGATCATACAAAATTAGCCCCGAAATAAATTTAATTCACAAATCGATTGGATGGTGTTCTGGCCCGAAACTCAAATTACTATAAGACCATTATGGTGGATTGATTTTTTAAATACAAATAAGTTTAAATCCACTTAAATAATTTGGTTGGGTCCAAAATCACCCAAGCTCAAATCTTTTGAAACTAAGCTCATATATATGAGTTGCTTTCAAAATTACCCAAGGCCAGTAAGCATATGAAAACCTATATAAATAGACAATTTTTCAGAATTGAGACAATTCACATCAAATTGAAGACTTTCTCTGAAGATTTGAAGATTCGAAAATCAAACTTGATGACTTGAAACTCTGGAAGCGTAAACTTCAATTCAAGTTCAAGAAAAAACATCTCGATCTTCGCATCAAGCTCGAGAGGAAGAATTAGAGAATAAATACTAGAGATTGAATCCACTACACTAACATACAACAACATAAAAATTCAACTCCACAAAATATAATTCCTCTGGAAATCTTGTATAAATAATTACAAATACAAATTGTAGATCCAAAACTTTATGTTAGGAGATGGTATAAAAATAATTTAAACACATTGATAATTTAGTTTATATATTTTGATACTAAATTGATTAAGTTTCAAGTCAAGAATCTACCAAACATAAAATTGAAAAGTTGAGGAGTCTATTAAACCTTACTCTCAACCTTTATGAATCAAACTTATAATTTAAACAATCAAATTTCATATGAACATAGAAGAAAAAGAAGGGAACTCAAGAAAAAAAAAAGAATGAAACTTGAAATAATAAATCTAATTTGATCATTTAAGAAGAATTATACAATTTTTATGCAATCAATTATTTAAAAATATTTGTGAGGCTAAGGCCCATGGCCTTTACAAGGGAGGTGTAAAATAAAAATAAACCTAAAAATAAAAGAAAACAAATAATTGAAAGATATTTCCCCTGCCAACTTGCCTTGGCAATCATTTCCTTAAACCAATTTTAATAAAAATCAAATAAACTATGGGAAAATCAAATAAAGATCTTTTCCTAAAATTCAAAATACTCGCTAAAATTAAAAAAACAAATAAAAAAAAGATAATTTGCTCAATTTTTCTTGTAATAAATTAGGAAAACATTCTCCTAAAACGTTCAAGAGTGGGCGACAACGGCCCATAGGGGCTGGCAGAATGGCGCGCGCAGTGAGCAGGTGCTAGGCATGCACCCAAAGGCGTAGGTGGGGGCGTGCGGTGGGGCTAGTAGGTGAGGCATACCGGTGCACAGCATGGGTGTGGTGCTGAGTAGGCGAGACGTGCGCGGGAGTATGGGTGGTGTAGACACCGTATTTGGTCCGGCCTTTTTTTTTAATTTAATTTATATTATTGTATTTTACTTTATTAAGTTTTACTTTAATTAAAAAAATAACATAGGTTTACTTAATTATTAGTTTTAATATAAAGTTTAAATTAACTAATTAAAAAGGTTAGATTTATTTAAATGTTTTGATTTTATTAATAAGAATATAAAAATAGTTTTGTTTAGATTTTGTTTTATTATTAAATAGAAAAATGGATAAATAAAATTTGATTTGTTTTTAAATAAAAATACTCATTTTGTTTTCTCTTTTCCCTCGTCAAACCTACTAACGTGGCATCTCCTCCTCCCCTTCCTTCCTCCCTCTTCTCTAGCTTTCTTATTTTAGCATATATCACCGTTGTTTTTTTCTCTTATCCCACCATCATCACTTTAGAACACCATACAGAGCAGACCGAGAAAAATTCACTTCCTTCTTTCTCTCTACCATCATCTTCTCTTCTTCTTCACCTAGGCCGGCGACAACCTGCACCCACAGTAGTCTGTCGCAAAGCTCTATAATCCCCGACCTCGAGTGCTCCTTCACGGTTTCAGACCCACGGGCACACCCAGAACTTCCTCAGTACGTGGTATAGAAAAAAGTTGTTTTAGAAATGATTTGATTTTTTTATTTGTTTTAAATAAGCTTGTTTTAAATTTGATATATTTTAAAATAAATTTGTTTAAATATGATTTGATTACTTTTAAAATAAGTTTGTTTTAAATATGATTTGATTATTTTTATAATAAGTTTGTTTTAAATATGAATTTTTTTTAAAAAAAAAACAAGTTTGTTTTAAATGTTTTTTTAGTTTTAAGGAGGTTTGTTAGAGGAATTTCAAATCTAAAATAAAATAAATTTTTTTATTTTATTATTATTATTATTATTTTCGGTTTTAGTTTTTATTTTTTTATTTTTATTTTTTTTAAACAATTTTTTTTGTAAATAAAGATTTGTATGATAAGAATTAAAATGAAATTATATATTAAGATGTTGGCATAGTGGTACGATGATTGATTTTTAATGTACATGACCCAAGTTCGAGTCTTTGAATGCCTTATTTTATCATTGTTTTTACTAAATAATTATTTTAAATAAAAGATTTCATTTATAGTTTTTTTTTGTTTTTTTTTTTTGCTAAATAATTATTTCAAAAACTCCAATGACGGGAATTGGAACCTTTCAATATTCTCGAGGTGTCAAAATTTTTATAATGGTCTTCGTGCCACTCATACCTATTAATTCATATCTTATAACAAAATGTGAATTAATATAATATGAGACATTTAAAATAAAATAAAAACATTTCTTTTAGACCAAATAAAATAATAGGATAATTTTTGACAATATGTGTACCGTTTTCAAAACGGGTGTCATAGGGTGCTAACACCTTCCCTACGCTCAGTCGACTCCCGAATCAACAATCTATTTTCGTACACCTTGTCTTTATTTTTAGGTGACCAATCACACCTCATAGATGATTGGTGGCGACTCCAAACCCTTATCTCGAAAGAGACCCTTCTGGGGATGACGTCGGCCGCTCCGCGTCGTGATGACGTTGCGACAGCTTGGCGACTCCACTGGGGTAAGCTGTAGACACCGTATTTGGTTCGGTTTATTTTTAATTTTTATTAAAAAAATAACATAAGTTTACTTTATTATAAGTTTTAATGTAAAGTTTTAATTAAATTAAATTTAACCAAAAAAATAAATTTTGTTTTAAAAAGAATTTGATTTGATTTGATTTTTTTTACTTTTATTTTATAAATTAGGTTTTTAATTTAAATGATTGTTTTTAATAACAGTTTTTTTTCTATTTGATTTTTTTCTGATCAAAGCCATGTATGTGGCCTCCTCTCCTTTTACTCCCCTTCTTTTTCTCTAACGTGGCCTCCTCTCCCTTTCATTCCCTTCTTTTTCTCTAATTCTCCCTTCTTGTTCTCTAACTCTCTTTTACCCTCTCCATATTACCGTTGCCATCTGCGTGTATTTAAGAAAGTTTAAGGGAAACATAAGAGGACACGAATAGAAAACAGAGAGCACACATAATAGAAGAATGATTTGGGTGAAGAAATTTTTTATTATTATTTTTTCTTTCCCTTAGTCTCTAAAGCCAGTGCAATAGAACCAACACACAACAAGACTTCGGTGCACGTCTCACGACCTCTATTGTTGCCTTGATACCATCCTCCGGTGAAAGACCGACGACGACGAAGAGTCCAACGACCCACTCTAACACCCACGAGCTCAGGCGACGAACGACATCAATTTTGGGCAAAAGTCTGGTGGTAAAAATCTCTACACCGTATACCCCTACACTTCTTTTAATAATAATAATAATAATAAAGTTTCTTTTTAAAAAAAGAAACCAAAATTTTCCTTTTAAAGAAAATAAATTTTTTAAAATAAGTTTTGAAAAATAATGTAAATAAATTTTCTTAAAGTAAAATAAAATAATTTTTAAATAAAGTAAACAAAAAGTTAATTTCATTTAAATAAAAAGATTTTGCATTAAAGTTTTGTAAGCTAGAAAAAATAATAAGAGTTTTTATAAACTAAATCTTGTTTGAAAAGTAAATTGGATTCTTTAAAATTTACATGGTTTTTTTTAGGAAAGCTTTTAATAAGATTTATTCTTCTTTTGTTTCATCTATTCTAATGAATTTGTTTTTTAAAAAGAGATTTTCTACTGTAGGGATTTTTAAAAAATAGAGGATTTTAAAAAATTGTTTTTTTAGAAAGTTGTTTTAAATGAAAATCTTATGTTGTTAACATTTCTAATTTACAATAGGTTGTTTAAGTTGTAATAAAACGGAAATGAAATCTTTTTTTTAAACTGAGATGGGTATGATTTTGGAAAAGATTGTTTTATGTAAAATTGATTTTTTTTAATTAGAAATAAAAGATTTTCTTGAAAAGATCTTTTTAATGTCCAAATACATAAAAAATTATTATTTTTTTTTGTTTAATTTAACAAAATTCGTAGGTTTTTTTTAAGGTTAAAAATTAAATTAAAAAGTTTGTTTTTGTAAAAGAGTACAATGTTTACATCTTAAGTTGTTGGCATAGTGGTAAGATGTTAGGCTTTTAATATATATGACCCAAGTTCAAGTCTTAACATGTCTCACTTTATCCTAAATAATTATTTTAAATAAAAGATTTGGTTTAGAGTTTTTTTTTTAAACAAAATTCAAAAATACAAAATATCTATTTTAAAAAGGATTATAATTTATATCCTAAGATGGTGGCATGTTGGTGAGACATTGAAGTGTCATCACTCATGTTGCAAGTTCAACTCTTAGTGTTTCCTAAAATTAAAATTATTTTTATTAATTATTATTATTTTTTTTGCTAAATAATTATTTCAAAAACTCCAATGACGGGAATTGGAACCTTCCAATATTCTCTAGGTGTCAAAATTTTTCTAATGGCTTTCGTGCCACTCATACCTATTAATTCATATCTTATAACAAAATGTGAATTAATATAATATGGGATATTTAAAATAAAATAAAAATATTTCTTTTTTTTTTGGACCAAATAAAATAATAGGATAATTTTTTGACAAAATGTGGTACCGTTTTCGAACGGGTGTCGTAGGATGCTAACACCTTCCCTACGCTCAGTCGACTCCCAAATCAACAATCTGTTTTCGCAAACCTTGTTTCTATATCTAGGTGACCAATCACACCTCGTAGATGATTAGTGGCGACTCTAAACCCTTATCTCGAAAGAGACCCTTCAGGGGATGACGTTGGCCGCTCCTCGTCGCGATGACGTTGCGACAACTTGGCGACTCCACTGGGGACCTTGAGAGTCAAGCCATTATTTTGTCATTTATTACCCGTTATAAAATATTTTAGTCCATTTTTTTATTTCATATATTGTCTTTTAATTATTGGCTTTTTCTTTTGCATCATTATGCATTTCACACACATTCACAAGCCTCATACCCGGGCTTTACCCTTAGGATTAGATGGGAGACTGAGTAGTGTGACTTTCGTGGAATTTCGGTTCCCATGCAGGCACATGAAATTCTCCACTCAAGTCTACCATACTGCCAAAGCATGTGGAAGATTTGAGGGCCATTATCCTATAGGATGAATTAGTACATAACTTCACACCATATTCATATTGCATTTTATGTGGGTTGTTATGTCGTTCATGGCATATTGTTAGGGTTGATTTGGAGTTTTAACCATAAGGTTTTAAATGAACCACTTTTTTAAAAAATAAAAGAAAATAATAAAAAATCATTTACCCTACTTCTTCCTAGTTATTTGTTTAAGTTTTGGGTAAGAGTGTTGCCATTGAAAGGGATTTTAAACGCCCTGATGTAGGCCCACCAAAAACTTTCGAATTTATTCACTTCTATCGAAAACTTAGAAGTTCAGCTTTATAACCCTAGAGTTTAATGTACATATTCATGTTTCTCTCACTTAGGGTGAATTAGAGTCTACCATTACATTTGCATGCATTTAGAATGTATTAATGATTGCATTAAGTATTTATCATATTCTTGGAGCAATTTGTAGCATATTTAAATAAGTTTTTTCCTTCCCGTAAGGAAAATTAAATAAAAAAAAACCTCTATGTCTTTCGCATGCATCATGTCTCATGTGTCAAAAAATTAAAAGAATATATCTCGCATTTATCATTTTACATGTCCATCGTTCTCATGCATCACTAAAAAAAATCTATATCATCTTATACATGCATCATTTCACATCTTCATAATCATTTCAAAAATTTCCCATAATTTATATCTAACATTTGCATAAAATCGTCTCATGCATATCAATTTCTATCTTTAAAAAAATCAAAATATGTGCATTCTCCATTAGAAAAATAGCTCAACAACCACATATTTCCTATTCTTTATATACAAGGTACATAAGACAGCATAACATGGAAGAACTTAATGCTGAGCTAAAGAAAATTAGAGACGAAATCCACGAACGGGTCATGGAAGAATTGAATACTGAGCTAAAGAAAATAAGATGCGAGATTAAAGAACAGGTCATTGAGGTGCATGATGTAGAGCTAAAGAAGATGAGACAAGACATTGATAAGATTCAGGGACAAATCACAGAAATTTTCAATATCTTAAAAAATATTGTTGGGGGCATTTCTCAACCTAACAATTTAGTCGAACCTCATAATAATTCATCACCTGAGGTGAACTCACCTCTTTGTCAACCAACAGAGCGCTTCCCTCAGCATAATTTGTCACATGAAGATCAACTTTTCAAGAAATGCCAACAAGCTCCTACAATCTGTCAGGTTGAATTCACATTCCAAGATGGACAAACATCACAGGCCAAATACTCAGAGAAGTTAAGAGGGAAAGAAAAAGAAAATGCTACCAATGAAAATGCTGAAGAAACTGCAGGGAAAGAAAGTGCGGAGATGGAGAGAGGCAAACGAACAACTGACAGTGCCTTTAATTGATAAAGAGCCACAAAATAAAAGCTTCATTAAAAGGAAAAATAAAGTCCAGGCAGTAATCTCGAAGCACAAGTGGAGGTACCAACAAGGATCTGTGGTATACAATCCGTCTACAGTACCCATAAACTCATCGGCTCTGCAGAATGACCCACATCTAAGATTTTCAGCATTACCTAACAATCATAAGAGTAGGAGGCAACTAAAGCAAGAAAGTTTTCATCCAATCCCAATATCCTATACCGAGCTGTTATCAGAATTATTTCAAAGTCATCTACTAGCTCCGGTGCCTGTAGAACCATTGCAGCCACCTTATCCAAAGTGGTACGACCCGCAAGTCCACTGTGATTACCATGCAGGAGCTGTAGGTCATTCAAATGAGAACTGTACTTCACTAAAACATAAAGTGCAATTTCTAATGAAGGCAGGATGGCTAAAGTTTTCAAAGGAAGATGGTCAACACATGAAACACTAGAATCATGAGTGTACAAGATTATCAAAATCAATGTTGACCTATTGGTTTGCATTCTCAATAATGTTTATTTCTGCTTTGAAGTCATCTTTAAGATTGCTTGCTAGTGTTAAAACGGCAATGAAGCTTTAGTCACCCATGATTTAGCTAAGTACTTGTAAAAAAGAATGTGAGTGTGTGGGCATTGAGCTATTTTTCTTAAAAAAAATAAGTAAAATCAAAGTCATAAATTCAATCATGCATCACTCATATCATATCATTGGTTGAAAAAAAAAATGTTTTCTTTGAAAGGCTCTCGATAAAAAGGAAATTACATGTTTTGAAATTTCTCAATAATATTTTTAATATGGTCTACTCTTATCATTCTTGTTAGTTGAGACTTTAGCAAGAATCAAACAATCATTGTAAGTCACTTGGAGGAAACGGGAAAAAGTGGAAAAATAAACAAAAAAGAAGTGGAAAAAAGAAATGAAAAATGGGAAAAAAATGAAAATGCGAATGCCTTCAAGGTCCTCAGTGAGATATAATTTTTTTCAAAACTCAACCATTTTTCCGAACTTTGTTGTCGGGCTAAATCCGTAACTCAAACCTTTTTTATCTTGGTCTTCCTATTGCTTCTCATGTGCTAACCAGCAAACCACCAAATTTCATATTGGGGCAAGCATGCCTATTAAGGTGAGGAACCAAAATTACTCACTCCCTGTAAAACCTTGAGCTTAGCCTGCTTTAAGCCTAATCTACCTTCAGTCTAGCTTACCGATATATGGTAAATATAGTCAACATTGAGAGTTGACCATTTACTGCAAAAAAAAATCATTTGCTCAGCCCGTCACATACAATTTTTGTGAGGAATATCAATATTTGCTTACTTACCATAAAGGTCTTTTCCAAACCTGTCACATCTAATTGCGTGGTAAATATCCAAAATTATCCACCTAATGTTGCCCTGAGAACTTTGAAAGTAAAAAAATAACATTGGGCTCTTACGATTGACTGCTTCATGAATTGGTACTTGTAGTTGCTCACAAATTTCCCTACTAATACTACATTCTTTCACTTTCTATTTCATCTTATTCTCCTATCACAATTCTTAGTCTTTTATCTTCTTTTGAATAAAAGTGATTTCAAGATTGAGGATAGTAGTTTTGAAAATTGGGAAATTAGCGACCTGACAAATAGTCTCAAGATCTCAGTCTCCTTTGATAAGTTTTGATTGGGATCAGTTTCATCATGATACTGAAGCAGTGTCTACAAAGAAATAATTTAGAACAATGGTCAGGGTTGCAAAAGGCGACTGTGGTTGACTTCTTTATATGTGATTGCACCATATTTTGTTTGTAAAAAAAAAAATTATGTCTCACAAAAAAAATTGTGAAAAAAATGAAAAAGAAAAATGAAAGAAAAATGAAAATTTGCAAAAGGAAAAAGAAAAAAGAAAAATAAACAAAAAAAATGTCTAAGGTCGTGACATTTCTTTAGTTCAATGACTGTGACAATCAACAGAGATCTACAACAACAATTTCAAAGGCTTCAAGGTCTTCTTTGCAAATCTCCACACTACGGCAAATTTGATCAATACTATATTGGGGCAAAAGCCGTCATTTGCTACACTGGGGCAAAACTATCATTTTCAAGCTGGGGCAAGGTCATGAGACGAAGGCCATCCTGAGAAGATCTCATTTCTCTTGCAGGAAATCTTTCGATTTTTGAAGGTCATTCACTTCACAGAGTGGGTTGTCTGACAACATTTCCATGAAAAACTACCCTTTGAAGTTGAAGGAAGGAAAGAGAAGTCATTTACATTCAAAAGTGGATTGCAACAACATGGCCGTAAAAAACTATTTTAAAGCTTAAGGCGGAAAAGAAGATTTCAATCAAGTGTCCCTAGCTAAGCTCAAAGGAGTGTGGTACATGAGATGAACTCGTGGGGAGTTACGCAACCAATTCTCAAGGCTATTTGTCTAAAGAAATTGGATCACTTTTACTCTTTTATCATAATCTCTCAACAAAGCTTTTAAAAATGTATTCCAGTCTCTTTTCGTTCAAGAGATTTGACAAAATATCCATGAACTCTTGGTTTCCTATTCTTTAAAAAGGAAGCTCGCTCACTTTTCTCATCGTTAAGCTTGATGGAAAATCATGATTTCCATCCTCGTTTGTTCATAAAGCCAAATCTATTTTCTTGTATCCAACATTCTTGTCAACTACATGGCTGAGTTTACGAAGCAGTTTAATCAAACAAGAGGTACAATGCTATGAATTACTTTTGATAGTTCTTTAAATTGGCACATGAGATACATATACAAAATCATCCCCGCCAAACCTGATATGGTTGAGAAATTACCCTTATGTGTATATCTTTTATCAGGTGAAGGTATTCATTAAAAAAAAAGGACAAAAGAAAAAGAAAAATGAAAAAGAAAAAGAGTTGACAGGTTTCCTCCAATGTCGACATTACTTTTTCTTGTTTGATTCTTTGCTAAATAATTGCTAATAAGAAGGATGCGAGTAGACAAGAGAGTAATATTTTTGCAAAATATGGAAAAACTTCTATATTTTCACTAATCATGCATTCACATCACTTGCATACATATTCTTCAAACAAAAAAAAAAAAGGTTGTCATATCAGGATTAGATTATGAAAATTTAAGAATCATACATTGTGCATTCATAATCACATTCTATTGTTTGAGCCAAAATAAAAATGAATATCATACATACATGATGGAACCATCTAGGATTGCATATACATTATTGCAGCATGCGTCGAGGGTCAAATTCATTGGTTAAACAAAATAAAAAACAGATCATATACTGTCACAAATTGTCAAATAATAAGAATAAATGGAAAGTAAAATGGAGCATCATTTGTCATTCATGACATTGGGGCAATACACATTTGTAGATGCACCATCTGTCCTAAGATAATTACACCAGAGGTCGCGCAGCAGCTTCCCGTGAAGCCTCTTACAGATGTCTTTAGTTTTTCCTCGGCCTATAGAGTTAGAGCTAATTCATAGGCCACACTCAATTGTTAGCGACAGGGTGCCTGCTATTCGTTAGCTATTTCTAGCAGGAGCTCTTTCGTTTACAAGGGGACGCAATTTAATATGAGTACAACTTTCTGCTGCCTCCATTCCTATCCCATCCTTTATGATCTTTGGGCATTCCAGTTATTGACTCCTCACGCCGCTACGGGCCTTTCTAGGACCGACCAGCGCCTCACCTGCACAGGTACCTACGTAGTGGTGTCGGTTTGTTAGGATGAATTGGATTGATCTAACCTCTCGCTCGGATGTAATATTTCGCTACGATAAGTACTCCATACTGCCATTGGAAGTTTGCATTAGCATGAATACGTGGTGTTAGTCTTATCATCTTGCGCCAAGTGCATATCTCATGCACTTAGCAAGTTTAAAAGAAACTCTAAACCCTACACTTAGGTGGCATATCCTTATTAGAAGAGAAAAGTTTTATCACCTCGGTAATTCCACTATCTACTGAGCCAACGCCCGTTATAGCCGAGCCAACCATGATCTCCTTTGGTCTCGTTCCCATTCTTTGTTTGAACCGACCTAGCGTGTCTTGCTTAGCCGTATATTTCAACAAATTCCACGACAGCACGCCACAATTCAAGCTTACCTTAAAGAGCCGTTGAGGCCTGGTCGGGAGTCCTGTCCGTGCCTATATATAGAAATCATTTGCTTTTATCCAAGGTAGGCGAACACTGTTTTTTCCCTCGAATACAACTCAGATTCTTCCTAACTTGGGCATCAGAGTGTTTTCTCTTACAAGTCTCCTGCTCAACAAAATTCAGCTAATCCTCAAGGTCATCATTCCGTCCAAGCCAAGCTCGTAAGCTTCGTAATTTTTGTGATCAAACATTTATCTTCGGTTAAATCAAACCCGATCCAAGTCGAGGTCGAAGCCTGTTGTTAAATCCAAGTCCGTCGCATTTTATCATTTGGTCAAATCGAACTCGATCCAAGTCGAAGTCGAAGCCTGTTTTATAGCCAGGTCCATTGCATTTTCTCTTTCGGTTAAATCGAACCCGATCTAAGTCGAGGTCGAAGCCTGTTATTAAAGCCAGGTCCATTGCATTATCATCCGGTTAAATCGAACTCGATCCAAGTTGAGGTCGAAGCCTGTGTTAAAGTCAGGTCCATCGCATTTTATCATTCGGTTAAATCGAACTCGATCCAAATCGAGGTCGAACCCTGTGTTATAGCCAGGTCCATTGCATTTTCTCATTCGGTTAAATCGAACCTGATCTAAGTCGAGGTCGAAGCCTGTTGTTAAAGCCAGGTCCATCGCATTTTATCATTTGGTTAAATCGAACCCGATTCAAGTCGAGGTCGAAGCCTATTGTTAAAGCCAGGTCCATCACATTTTCTCATTCGGTTAAATCGAACCCGATCCAAGTCGAGGTCGAAGCCTGTGTTAAAGCCAGGTTCGTGTAGCATTTTATCATCCGGTTAAATCGAACCCGATCAAAGTCGAGGTCGAAGCTTGTTGTTAATGCCAGGTCCGTTAAATTTTATCATTCGGTTAAATCGAACCCGATCAAAGTCGAGGTCGAAGCCTGTGTTATGGCCAGGTCCATTGCATTTTCTCATTCGATTAAATCGAACCCGATCAAAGTCGAGGTCGAAGCCTGTGTTATAGCCAGGTCCATTGCATTTTCTCATTCGATTAAATCGAACCCGATCAAAGTCGAGGTCGAAGCCTGTGTTATAGCCAGGTCCATTGCATTTTCTCATTCGATTAAATCGAACCCGATCAAAGTCGAGGTCGAAGCCTGTGTTATAGCCAGGTCCATTGTATTTTCTCATTCGGTTAAATCGAACCCGATCAAAGTCGAGGTCGAAGCTTGTTGTTAAAGCCAGGTCCATCGCATTTTATCTTCGGTTAAATCGAACCCGATCCAGGTCGAGGTCGAAGCCTGTGTTATAGCCAGGTCCATTGCATTATATCATTCGGTTAAATCGAACCTGATCTAAGTCGAGGTCGAAGCCTGTTGTTAAAGCCAGGTCTGTTGCATTTTATCTTTGGTTAAATCGAACCTGATCCAGGTCGAGGTCGAAGCCTGTGTTATAGTCAGGTCCATTGCATTATATCTTCGGTTAAATCAAACCCGATCCAAGTCGAGGTCGAAGCCTGTTGTTAAAGCCAGGTCCGTTGCATTTTCTCATTCGGTTAAATCGAACCCGATCCAAGTCGAGGTCAAAGCCTGTTGTTAAAGTCAGGTCCGTTGCATTTTATCATTCGATTAAATCGAACCCGATCCAAGTCGAGGTCGAACCCTGTTGTTAAAGCCTGGTCCATTGCATTATCATTCGGTTAAATCGAACCCAATCCAAGCCGTGGTCGAAACATGTTGTTAAAGCCAGGTCAGTTGTATTTTCTCTTTCGGTTAAATCGAACCCGATCTAAGATTGTGGTCGAAGCCTGTGTCAAGCTAGGTCCATCGCACTTATCATTCGGTTAAATCGAACCCGATCCAAGATCGAGGTTGAAGCCTGTGTCAAGTACAGGTCTTTGCATATTGAGATCCCGCCTAGTGTCAAACTAAATCCATCTCTATCTTGCCTTGTCTGAATAAAATTTTCGCCTTCCCAAATACTTTGTCTTTTGCCTTTGTCTACCCTTTTAGTTCAGCAAGGATACACAAAGGGGGGCAAGATGTAGACACCAGATTTGGTCCGGTTTATTTTTAATTTTTATTAAAAAAATAACATAAGTTTACTTTATTATAAGTTTTAATGTAAAGTTTTAATTAAATTAAGTTTAACCAAAAAAATAAATTTTGCTTTCAAAAGAATTTGATTTGATTTGATTTTTTTTACTTTTATTTTATAAATTAGGTTTTTAATTTAAATGATTGTTTTTTATAACAGTTTTTTTTCCTCTTTGATTTTTTCCAATCAAAGCCACGTATGTGGCCTCCTCTCCTTTTACTCCCCTTCTTTTTCTCTAACGTGGCCTCCTCTCCCTTTCATTCCATTTTTTTTCTCTAACTCTCCCTTCTTTTTCTCTAACTCTCTTTTACCCTCTCCATATTACCGTTGCCATCTGCATGTATTTAAGACAGTCTAGGGGAAACACAAGAGGACACGGATAGAAAATAGAGAGCACACATAATAGAAGAATGATTTGGGTGAAGAAATTTTTTATTATTATTTTTTCTTTCCCTTAGTCTCTAAAGCCAGTGCAATAGAACCAACACACAACAAGACTTCGGTGCACGTCTCACGACCTCTATTGCTGCCTTGATACCATCCTCCTGTGAAAGACCGACGACGACGAAGAGTCCAATGACCCACTCTAACACCCACGAGCTCAGGCGACAAACGACATCAATTTTGGGCAAAAGCCTGGTGGTAAAAATCTCTACACCGTATACCCCTACACTTCTTTTAATAATAATAATAATAAAGTTTCTTTTTAAAAAAAGAAACCAAAATTTTCCTTTTAAAGAAAATAAATTTTTTAAAATAAGTTTTGAAAAATAATGTAAATAAATTTTCTTAAAGTAAAATAAAATAATTTTTAAATAAAGTAAACAAAAAGTTAATTTCATTTAAATAAAAAGATTTTGCATTAAAGTTTTGTAAGCTAGAAAAAATAATAAGAGTTTTTATAAACTAAATATTGTTTGAAAAGTAAATTAGATTCTTTAAAATTTACATGGTTTTTGTTTAGGAAAGCTTTTAATAAGATTTATTCTTCTTTTGTTTCATGTATTCTAATGAATTTTTTTTTATTTTTAAAAAAAGATTTTCTGCTGTAAGGATTTTAAAAAAAAATAGAGGATTTTAAAAAATTGTTTTTTAGAAAGTTGTTTTAAAATAAAATCTTATCTTGTTAACATTTCTAATTTAGAATAGGTTATTTAAGTTGTTATAAAAGGGGAATGAAATATTTTTTTTAAACTGAGATGGGTATGATTTTGGAAAAGATCAATCTGTTTTATGTAAAATTGATTTTTTTTAATTAGAAATAAAAGATTTTCTTGAAAAGATCTTTTTAATGTCCAAATACATAAAAAATTATTATTATTTTTTGTTTAATTTAACAAAATTCGTAGGTTTTTTTTAAGGTTACAAAATAAATTAAAACTTTTGTTTTTGTAAAAGAGTACAATGTTTACATCTTAGGTTGTTGGCACAGTAGTAAAACTTTTGTTTTTGTATATTAAAAGCCTAAGTCTTAACATGTCTCACTTTATCCTAAATAATTATTTTAAATAAAAGATTTGGTTAAGAGTATTTTTTTTTAAACAAAATTCAAAAATACAAAATATGTATTTTAAAAAGAAACATAATTTATATCCCAAGGTGGTGGCATGTGGGTGAGATGTTGGAGTGTCATCACTCATGTTGCAAGTTCAAGTCTTAATGTTTCCTAAAATTAAAATTGTTTTTATTTATTATTATTATTATTTTTTTGCTAAATAATTATTTCAAAAACTCCAATGACGGGAATTGGAACCTTCCAAAATTCTCGAGGTGTCAAAATTTTTCTAATGGCTTTCGTGCCACTCATACCTATTAATTCATATCTTATAACAAAATGTGAATTTATATAATATGGGACATTTAAAATAAAATAAAAATATTTTCTTTTACCAAAATAAAATAATAGGATAATTTTTTGACAAAATGTGGTACCGTTTTCGAACGGGTGTCGTAGGGTGCTAACACATTCCCTACGCTCAGTCGACTCACAAAACAACAATCTGTTTTTGCAGACCTTGTTTTTTATTTTTAGGTGACCAATCACACCTCGTAGATGATTGGTGGTGACTCCAAACCCTTATCTCGAAAGAGACCCTTGAGGGGATGATGGTGGCCACTTCGCGTCGCGATGACATTGCGACAGGTTGCATGTCTGCAGGTGGGTACACAGACGAAGGTGCTGGGTGGCATGTTTCTAGGCGGGCACGCAGATGAAGGTGGGTGCACGGCAAGGGGCGTGCACATGTGGGCGCGGTTGAGGCAGCATGTGGGTGAACGAATGGAGCGCTCGAGATAGATGCATGTATGCGTGTACGTAGTGTTGGTGCGTGCAGAGATAAACAATGGAGCGAAGGCGTGCGCATGGAGGGCGAGCTTTTGTGCGGTCAGTGCGTTGATGAGGTCGTATGCGTGCATGTTTGAGACCTCGAGCATGCGATGGTGTTGTCCTCGTGTCATGACTTGGTTCAAAGAAGTTGTTGTCAAATATGATCATATTAAAGAGATGTGAACGAACTACACAATTTCCATAAATATACTAATGTTTTTTAATGTTCAATTTCTTTTTGATTAGCAGAAGTAGCAGGTTGACTAAAAGTTAATAGAATTAATTAGAATTTAATATTAATGTGATAGACCATCAAAATCTACCAATTTCAGGTCTAAACCAACCACGGTTGGAGTAAAACCTACCGCTATTGATTTGTAATCATGTTAAAAGAACAAATTTTGATCATCGAAGATGTTATTAATGAGAAAAATCCTTATTTTCTACAATTAGAATTCCTTCTAGTTAAGGAATTCAGAGGAGAAGATATTTTGATGCCCTCAAGATTTCCCGTATAAAATATCCTAGTCACCCTACGGTTTTTCCTCTATATATAGAAGGAAAATACTCATAATTTAGGGATGTTGGAAATATCATACTCTTCTTATTTGACTATTTCGATTCTGACTTAAGCATCGTAGTTTGTGTGCTAGCGCCACATCGGGTATTCAGTGCCATTTGGTTTCGTAGGTTTGCGAATAACTTTTTATTCTTGAAGATTGGTGCAAATTTGGTATGTAACGACTCGACTTTTTCAGACTTAAATTGTCTAGGGACGTTACTACATGCATGCTTTCAATATTTTGAAAACCTAAAAAAAAAATACTAATAATAAACAAAACAAAATACAATCTCATGACATATCTTTATAAAATAGAATTAAAAAAAAAAACTTTCTTTGGATGCCATAGAAAGTTTTACATAAAAAGAATAATATTAAGATAAATAACTCTTCATACAATAAAAACAAAACATGAAACTGATGCATAAGTGATAAATAACTCTTCGTCATATATATTGTACATCTCTGTAATTCCCTAAAAAAAAAGGGAAATGGGTGACTATTAAAAATACTCAGTAAGTAACCAATCTAATGGGATCAGACATGCATACACATACACATAATGTAACATAAACATGTGGGCCTAAAACTTTATCACAAATTCTTTTTCTTTTTCTTTTCATTTCCTTTTGGCCAATGTGAACAATTAACCCAACCCTACACAGACAATACCAAACTCCATTATAATACGTAGGTGTGTTTCTTCGGAGACTCTACCCTAACTGATGGTAGTTGGCATGTAACGCCTCGAGTTTTCAGGTTATTTTTATTTTAAGATTTAAATTGAGCCTTTGGATTTTTCGATAATTTTAATTCTTGGATCTCCTAATTTTGGGTAAATTAGAATTTAAGTTTAATTTCATTAGTTAAGATAAATTAACTTTTCAAATTTTGGAAAGAGATTTTTAATTAAATCTTAATCCAAAGTTTTGGAAATTTAATTCTCTTTTTTTTTATTTTATTATTGGATTTTAAATATAAGTTAATCTCTTAAATTACTTTCCCAAATCCATTTAAGAGATAGATTTATTTTAAACCAAAAAGAATTAGTTCATTAGTTTTTGGTTTAATATTATTATTTCCTTTTTGGTAAAAAGAAAAGAAAAATAAAACAAAACAAAGAGAAAAGATTACCTTCTTCTTGTCCCCTTTACTATCTCTGTTGCCCTGGTCGCGACCCAACCAACCCCACCCTATCAATTTTTTTCTCTAGCAACAGTATCTCATGACGGCAACGGTGGCGATCGACGACACTTATCCATTCGGCGAACCTGTATCAGTAGCAGACCTGCACCGGCGTTCCTCGAGCAGCAGCAGTTTCCCTTGTTGATTTTCGTCGTTCCTCGAGTAGCAGCAGTGCGATCTTCAACGGTGGCAGCCTCGTTCATGCTTGGTTTCCAGTGTCAACTTTCCCCTAAGCGTCGATCTGTGGCGTCTTCAAGCATATGCGACGTTTTTTACACCGAACCCGACACCCTACAACAATTCACGAACGACAACCCCGTGCGTGAAGCATCTCCAGCCACGCACGACCCACAGTTAACACGCATTTTGTCCATATCTGTAACGCCCCGGGTCCCTCAGGTTAGTTAGTCTCGAATCAGGAGATTTTTTTTTCATTTAATATTAAATTGATTGTTAATTAAATTTATCTATATTTATCGGGCTCTAAAAATCCAATTAAATTAATATTTACCGAACTTTGTATGTTGGGTCTTGTTTTAAGGGAAATGGACTCCTTCTTCTTTGGGCTTGGATGGTTGGGCCTTCATTGAGGAAAAATTGGTTTTAAAACAAAACAAAAGAAAAAAAAAACCCTATCTTTCTTCTTCTTTCTTCAACCCAGCCCCCCCGATTGTTCCTCTTCATCTTCCCAACCCAGCCGCCCCCTTGTTCTCATTTTCCGGCAACTCCGAACGGCGGCGCGACATCGACGTGAGCGACTCGACGGCGGCGACGGCGTAGCAGCTCCACGAACAGCAACCCCTCGGCGGCGACGAACTGCAGAAACTCAACTCTCTTCTCCAGCGGCGCACGCGAACTCCGGCTACGGCGGCGGCATAGCAGCTCCACGAACAGCGACCCCACGGCGGCGACGAACTGCAGAAACCCAATGCGACGGTCCACGAGCAGCGAGACCTTCAAGCGGCAATCGACGGCACGAACGCGCGGGTTCTTCCAGCGATACCCAGCAGCGGCGCATTTTCCTGACGTCCCGGCGATCTGCAGCAGCGGCGACGCGTTCCCCGGCGGTCTGCAACGAACCAGCATCGCTCCTCCTCGCGGCGGCGCACGGCGAACGGGTTGTTACAGCGGCGAACCAGCGGAATCGGTGCGTTACAGCAGTGTTTAGGACGTTTGGCGGTGACCCACATTCGTTCGAAGCTCGATTTAGGCTACCCACACCTTGGCGAGCTAGATCTAGGTGACCCACACCTATACGAAGCCGGTTTTGGTGGTAATGCGTCATTCGAACCCTTTTAGAGTTGAATTTCGGAGGCTAAATAGGGTGCGTAATGTGCTGTATTTTCTGTTTTGGTGTGCTTAGGTGTGAAGTCGGCGCAACACTTAAGGGCGCGGTTGTGTGTAAGTAGACAAGGGGCGTGTGCGTGCGTTAATGTATGCTAAATGGACTCTAATGTGCTGGTTTTGTGATATTTAATGCTAATTTTGTGATGTCATTGTGCTGAATAATTTTCGTTGTGGTAGTCGGTATACTTGGAATGGTGTTGGGTATTTGTCGATGAAAAAATGGTGAGTTTTCTGCTTTGCTAAACTGTGAGTACTGCTGTGGTAATGTTTGTTGCCTGGATATGTATGTTTTGTTCGGCGTGTTTAGTGAGCTATTATCCTTAGTAATACCTGTTAAATACTGATGTTGGATATTGAGCATGATTGAGTTATCATTTCGTTATTAGAAAGTTGATAAAGTTGTGAAAGCATGTTGAAGCGTACTTGTGAGTTGAAAGATGCAGGGTTAGTGGTAAAAGAAAGTATATAGTAAGACTATGGTGAAAGTTGGTTTTTTTTTTTTGGAAGGAATGAAATAGTGGGTGTCAGGGCCTCGGGTATAAATGGTCGGGGGCTGATACGCCACTAGAGAAGTGAAGGAGTGAGTGTCAAGGCCTCGGGTATAAATGGTCGGGGGATGATACTGTTGGCTTTTTAGCCTTAATCTCAAATTAATTAATTTTAATTAATTAATTAATTAATGTTTTGATGATAACAAACTTAATTTTATTTATTGACATTTTTTGTATTTTAAAGTGTCCACAGTGTAGAGCTCGTTACAACAATTCCAACCACTGTTAGATCATCCAAATCGGAGCTCAAACGGAGAAGTTACGATCGAAACAAATTGAAAGGAAAAATACACGAGAAGATGACGTGGACAGTTCGTAAGTTGACAAGTGACAAACTATATATATATATATATTGAAAAAGAAAAGAAAAAGATTAAAATAAAAAAAAATCAAAAAGAAAAAGTCAAAAGTTACCGTTCGTAACTTTGTTAAAAAAAAAAGTCACTCCGCATTAAATGCTGTCAGTTTAAAAAAAATAAAAAAAAATTTTGAAAAGTTACCGTTTCACACACACACACACACACACACACACACACACACACACACACACACACACACACACACACACACACACACACACACACACACACACAATTAAAATAACTTGTCACATCACTTTTATATATATATATATATATATATTTTTTATCTTATTTTATCATTATTATATATATATTATTCTTATTTTTTTAAAATTATCTCAACCTTTCATTCTAAATGATTAAGATCTAATGGTTTAAAATTAAACTTGATTTTTTTTACCATTTTCTTCCCTCTATTTAAACTAAACTTCTCATTCAAAATTTAACAACAATTCTCTTATTCTCAATCCTCCATAACTTCAAAATTTTCATTTTGCTAATCTCTCCAAGTTCTCAATTTTTCTTTCCATCTTATTTGTGAGAGAAAATTATTGTTATGAGGATTGAAATTTTTGTGAGCTCAAATTTGTATATTTACTCTATTTGAGAGTTTGTAAGTGTGTGTTTCAAAGTCTTCAACTCATTGTAACGGTGTGATCCTCACCATGGAGAGGATCGTCTTTGCTCTTGTGAAGAGCAGTGTACCGGTTTGACTCCTATCGTGGAAAGAGTCAGAATTTCAATTTACAACCCAAGAGGTGCTTGGGAAGTGGAGTAGGACAGTTGTGCCGAACCACTATAAAAATTCCCGGTGTCAAATTTCTCTAACTCTCTCTCTTATTTATTTTTGCAATTAATCTTAGAATTTGATTGTTCACTTCGGGATAGGTGCCTATTTGAGTTTTATTCCATTTATTTAGATTCATATAGATTGAATAATAAACTTGCCTAGTGAAGTGGTTCACGAATGTTGTTGAATGTTGTTCTATGAGATTGATTTATCGATAAATTTATGAGGATTGGAACTTGATTGTATATGTTCGATTGCATAGGAAGTTGGCAGGATGTAGTCGGGGTTAAATTTAATTAGTTGGGTAGTTAATGTGACCTAGAGGTGTGCGGAAAATTTTGGGTCGTTACAATATCTGACCACCCCGAGCCCAGATCTGTGATGCCCAATCTAGATCTAAGTTGATTTCTTCGTTTCGGCAATATTCGGTATTGACCCACCCTCATCTAAAGTTGGTTTTGAGTTACCCACCCCCTTTGGAATTATTCGGCGTTACCCATCACTTTTCGGCATCGGACCAGTAAGCCGAAGGCCATTTGAACATGGTTTTGGGAGCCTGAACCCCTTCGGCATTACCCACTCCTAACCCAGTTCTTTTAGTGTGAGTTAGTAGGTAACTACTCACCTAAACTCGATTTCAATTACATTTAAGTGTTTCTAATTTAATATTAACCTCGAGATCGTACTCCTTTTGTTTTAAGAACTCCTCAACAAAAGCTACCAGAAAGTTGCCGAAAAACTCTAGTTAATGCCGGGAATGATTGAGGAAGCTTATATGTAAGATTCCAAGTTCCATAAATTGATTCCAACTTCCCTAAGTTGTTTTTGTAACGCCCCGCGTTACTCAGGTCAGGTTACCCTCGAGTCCCGGGGGTTTTTTCTTAGAGATAATTTTAAATTTATTTAATTGCTCTATGTCACTTATTTTTAACTATTGCGGTAATTGTTGTGAGTTATTGGTGTTATGTATGTATTTAATTGTTTTTTAAAATGAGTGGTTTGCCGTGGCACTTGTCCTGAGTCGTTGGGTCGGTTGCTTAATTGTATTAGTGGAACTAATTAAGTATAGGGAGGTGAAGACTACAATTTTAATCATTTGGAGTCCATGGATCTTGTTTTCTTTTAACCAAATTATTAGTTAACTGGGCTTTCCAAAAAGCCCAAAACTTATCCAAGGTAAGGGCCATGTGTTGGATTAATCAAATTTCTAAAACTCTAACTATTTGGAAACTAAAACAAAAAGGGGAAAAAAAAGGGAAAAGGAAACCCTAGCCTCCCCCACCTTCACGTGTTGTCTTCTAGGAAAACAAACTTCCTTCCCTCGTGCTGCCTCACAACCATCACCGGCGGGCCTTCGACGACCGCACCCGGCGACGGCACGACGACCCAGCCCACGGCAGCAGGCGCGGCAGTTCTGTTCGGGGTAGCAGCATGCAGCAAAGCGGCACTTCGCTTATGACAGCGGCGTGCGGTGACGACTCCAATTCATGGCAGCAGGCGAAGCGGTTTGTTCGGGATAGCAACGTGTAGCGGGCGACGTTCCGTTCGTCGTAACGGCGTGCGGCGGCTCCGTTCGTGACAGCGGCGTGCGGCGGTGACAACAGGGGATTGCCTGTTCGTGACAGCGGCATGTAGCAGGTGCGGTGGCTCCGTTCGGACAACGGCGTGCGGCAGTGACAGGGGAAATTTCAAACAGCAGGTTTTTTAGTGTTCGGAGACTACCTACGTCTGTTAACAGCCCGATCTATGCAACCCACGCCCCATCGAGTTGGATTGGAGCTACCCGCATCTGAACGGAATCGTTTTTGGCGGTAACGAAGCATTTATAGCACCTTAGAACTAGTTTCGATGGCTGAAATTTCTGTTTTAATTGTGATTTTTTTTGTCTCTTGGTGCTTAGGTGTTGAATCGACGCGTGTTTTGGAAGCCTAGCAGTGTGTAAGTAGTACCAGGGGGTGTGTATGAGTGATTGTGTGCTGATTTCCTTGGATAAGTCCTTGTGTTATTGTCTACGTTAATCTAGATTTGAATGTCTGTTGTTATTAGTTTTGGTTGTTTTATGTTTGTTGAGATAACTCTGGATGAATGGATTCTATTATAATGGTCGACGTTAGATTTGGTTATGCTAGAATGTTGTCTGTTGTTGCTGAACTTGTAGTTGGGTTGGCTAGAATGTTGTGAAGCATCTGTGGGAGTTTATGTTTCTGAGTGTGACTGTTCTGACTGTGAGTTGTGAAATATTATATAAAAGAAATGGAAGGAAATGGTTATTTGGTACGTTATAGAAGAAGAGGCAAGTGAATAGTGAAACAGAGAAATAAAATACTAAATTTCACATGAGGTACAAGTGGTAGTATTTAATTGTAAATAAATGTATTTTTGGGTTATTATTTAAAGATAGGTGGTGTTTGATAGAATGAAATATAAGCTAATATGACGATGAATATTATTATTTTAGGTCAAGCATATCGAAATGATTTATAGACTGAAATTCACGAATTAATAGCACACTGAGTGGTTATTTTATTAAGTATTTTATCTATTGTAGTAATTGTTGAACTTAAACTTGGAAATTAAAATTAACTCATGTTGATTTAGTTATTGGAAACTATAGACATTTCGAGGTATTTATGATTATTTCGTAAATTACCTTATTTTAGTAACCAATTAAATGTTGAAGTATAAAGGGATGAATTATGGTTAATGATTTGATGTTATGACTTAACATTATAAAATTCCAAGGGATTGGTATTCACGAATGGATTTGATTGCAACGGCCTATTTCAAAATTAATTGAGTTTGCAAAGTGTTTTGTTGATAGAAATTCCATGATGTTAACCTATTGACGTGACTACCGAACTATGGTTGAGCTGGTATACAAGGTTCAGAATTATTATAAGCCAATTGTAACGCCCTGCGTTACTCAGGTCCGGCCCCGTGTTACTCAGGTTAGGTTACCCTCGAGTCCCGAGGGTTCTTTCTTAGAGATAATTTTAAATTTATCTAATTGCTCTATGTCAGTTTTTTTGGACTACTACGATAATTGTTGTGAGTTATTGGTTTTATGTATGTATTTAATGGTTGTTGACAATGAGTGGTTTGTCGTGGCACTTGTACTGGGTCGTTGGGCCGGTTGCTTAATTCTGTAAGTGGAACTAATTAAGTATAGGGAGGTGAGGACTGCAATTTTAATCATTTGGAGTCCATGGATCTTGTTTTCTTTCAATCAAATTATAAGTTAAGTGGGCTTTCCTAGAAGCCCAAAACTTATCCAAAGTAAAGGCCATGTCTTGGATTAATCAAATTTCCAAAACCCTAGCTATTTGGAAATTAAAACAAAAAGATAAACCCCCCCCCCCCCACCTTTACGTGTTAGCTTTTAGGAAAACAAGTTTCCTCCCCTTGTGCTGCCTGGCACGACGATCCAGCCCACGGCAGTAAGCGCAGCGATGACTCCAATCCACAGCGGCGGGCGCGGTGGTGTGTTCGGGACAGCGGGCGACGTGCGGCGTTTGTACAGCAGGGTGTGCAGCGGGCGCGGTGGTGTGTTCGGGACAGCAGGCGAGGTGCTGCGTTCGGGGGGCGGCGTGGCAGTGGGTGCGACGGTGTGTTCGGGACAGCGGGCGACGTGCAGCATTCGGACAACGGGGTGTGCAGCGGGCGACGTTCCGTTTGTGGCAGCGACGTGCGGCGGCTCCATTCGTGCTAGTAGCGCGCGACGGTGACTACAGAGGATTGTCGTTCGTGACAGCGGGGTGTAATAGGTGCGGCGGTGACAGCGGGAAATTTCAAACAACGCGGTTTTTGGTGTTCAGCGACTACCCACGTCTGTTAACAGCCCGATCTACGCAAACCACGCCCCGTCGACTTGGATTAGAGCTACCTGCACCTGAACGAAATCGTTTTTGGTGGTAACAAAACATTTATAACACCTTAGAACTAGTTTCGATGGCTGAAATTTCTATTTTAATTGCTGGTTTTTTTGTCTCTTGGTGCTTGGTGTTGAATCAACGCGTGTTTTGGAAGCCTAGCAGCGGGCAGCGGGGTGTGCAGCGGGCGACGTTCCGTTCGTGGCAGCGACGTGCGGCGGCTCCGTTCGTGCTAGTAGCACGCGGCGGTGACGACAGAGGATTGTCGTTCGTGACAGCGGGGTTAGTAGGTGCAGCGGTGACAGCGGGAAATTTCAAACAGCACTGTTTTTGGTGTTCGGCGACTACCCACGTCTGTTAACAGCCCGATCTACGCAAACCACGCCCCGTTGAGTTGGATTGGAGCTACCCGCACTTGAACGGAATCGTTTTTGGCGGTAACAAAGCATTTATAGCACCTTAGAATTAGTTTCGATGGCTGAAATTTCTATTTTAATTGCTGTTTTTTTTGTCTCCTGGTGCTTAGGTGTTGAATCGACGCGTGTTTTGGAAGCCTAGCAGTGTGTAAGTAGACCAGGGGGGTGTGTGTGAGTGATTGTGTGCTGATTTCCTTGGATAAGTCCTTGTGTTATTGTCTGCATTAATCTAGATTTGAATGTCTGTTGTTATTAGTTCTGGCTGTCTTATGTCTGTTGAGATAACTCTGGAAGAATGGATTCTATTATAATTGTCGACGTTTGATTTGGTTATGCTTGAATGTTGTCTGTTGTTGCTGAACTTGTAGTTGGGTTGGCTAGAATGTTGTGAAGCATCTGTGGGAGTTTATGTTTCTGAGTGTGACTGTTGTGTCGATGTTTCTGAGTATGTTGGACGGTTTCTTAGGGTCATCCCTAGTTGAGTGATTTGTACTGGTTGTTGTGGCTTCGTTTAGAATGAACTATGTAAATAAGGCATGCATTATAGTTGCTTGCTTGTAGTTTGATGGGCTTGTTGCATCTGTTGTATGGTAAAAATTGGTGTGTTGTGCTAAATGTGTGAGTAGGATGCCTGACCTTATGAGAAGACTGATTGTGGTTACTATGGTCTAATCATATGAATATTGGAGCTTCCTTAATGTGAAGGTTGCTGTGACAAGCATGATGTGATATTGTGAGCTGGAACCCCTGTTGGAAGCGAGGGGTGGGGACGTCGGTGTTGGTTGGTTCGGGTAGGATGTTGGATGAAGGTTACGCCCCGTGAGTAAAGAGTCGGGGTCTGATACGTCTCTATGGGGTGTCGATGCTTTGGGTACAAAAGGTCGGGGGTCGATACACCATTTTTGGTTGAGATGAGTGTCGAGGCTCCGGGTACAAAGGGTCGGGGGTCGGCATGATGAGTCTAATTGAGACTAGTATTGGTTCCATACGGGGTGGAGGCCAAGGACCAATACGTTGAGCAGACGTCGGTACCTTCGGGATAAATGTCAAGGACCGGTGTATAGCTCAAGACCTTGGGGATAAATGGAAAGGTCGAATACCAAGCTTCTGTAGAGGGATGTCGGTACCTTGGGAATAAATGTCAAAGACTGGTGTATAGTTCAAGACCTTGGGGATAAATGGTAAGGTCGAACACCAAGCTTCTGTAGAGGGATGTTGGTACCTTGGGGATAAATGTCAAGCGCCGATGCACCTCGAAGTGTTAAACTTGGAGTACTAACTTAGGGTTTAGTACGAATTGTATGTTGAAGGAGTTAGGGGCTAGCAGGTCGTGCAAATCAAAGTCACGAGAGTTCTGAAGTTGGTTGGAGTGTCGAGATGTCACTTTACTGTTAATAGTTCTTGATGCTTATTTCTTAAATTGTTGAGTATGATGTCGCTGTGATTGTGAGCATGCTGTTTGGTGTCTGTTTGGTGAGGGCTACTTACGGAGTATTTTATATACTCACCCCCCCTCTATGTTGTTGGTTTCAGGTGTGAACAAGACCCTCGATCGTGGTGATGACGTGGAGGAGGCTTGATCGAGGAGGGATCACTAATTACATTTTGTCTAGGATAGTTGGACTGGGATTTCCTTGCCCTTCGCGTTAGAGACTTAGTGCTAGTGGTATCAGATTTTGGTTGACTCATGAGACTTTTTTTTTCTTATTTCATATTTGTTCTTTTACTGAGCTGTTAGTTGTCCGGATTATTATTATTGTTTAAAACCAGGGCGAGTTGTTGAATTGTGGAAACAAATAATGTAACTTTCTTTAATTGGATTATTAGCCATTGAGGCAAATTATGGATTTTCTAGGATCCGGTTCTTTTCTTTATTTGGGTTATTAGCCATTGAGGCCAATATGTGTTTCCAGATTTTCGGTTGCGACAGAAACCCCACGAGTTTTTTTCCCGCCTTATGTTTGATTAATGGAAAAAGGGGTGAATAGTTATGGCAACGGTACCCCATTCCTTGTAGTGAATTTGGGGGCGTTACACCAATTGTTGGGTATTTGTGTTTTCAATGGTGACGACGAATAATTGAATTTATGTTTTAAAGATTATGAGACGTCGATATGTAATAATTATGAATTGTTGTGGTTTGAGAATATTAAAGCTATTCTAGAATTTGTTTCAGAAACACTAAATGTTGTACATATGGTTATTTCTTTGTACACGTACGTCTGTTTTGGTAGTGTATGCATGACCAGTTTTGTTATGCTATGCATCTTGAGTTAACTCGACGTGTAGTATGACCAGTGTTGCTCTGCTATGTGCCTTGAGCTCGCTCAATACATAGTATGACCGGGATTACTCTACTACGTGTCTGGAGTTTGCTTCATACGTAGTATGACTATATTTGCTCTACTATACATTTCGAGGTTGTTCAATGTATACTATGACCAATTTTGCTATGCTATACATCTTGACGTTGTCCGATGTATAGTATGACCAGTTTTCCTCTACTATGCATGTTGAGGTTGCCGATGTGTAGTATGACCAGATTTGCTCTGCTATACATCATGAGGTTGCTTGATGTATAGTATGACCAGTTTGCTCTACTATACATCTGGAGGTTACTGGATGTATAGTACGATTAGTTTTGCTTTGATATACATGATCATAAGGTTGCTCGATGTATGGTATGACCGGTATCACTCTACTATGCATTTTAATATTACCTGATGCATAGTATATCACCAGTTTGTTTCGCTCCATGCGCGGTTTGTTTCGCTCCATGCATTGAGATTTCACGTACATAGTATGATCAGGATGCTCAAATGTACGTAATGAGTTTGCTCTGTGCCAGTATGACAAGTTTTGGGTGTATATTTAAATGAAAAGTTTATTTATCCCATGACTATGTTTTAAAGTTGATGCTTGTAAGGATCTCCTACATTTACGTTTTTTGAGTTATTAGTTTCTCAGCATATTCATAACAATCTCATAAATTATGGTCTATTGTCCTGCTTGTTAACGGTTTTGAGCTTGTCAGTTTACTATTTCTCCTTAATTTTTTTTAGGTAGCATTGAGTCTCCAACGAGCCTTCTAGGATTGAGATCTGCCACAAAGTTCTCTAAATTGCATATCTTTTTGAATGGAATTTTTTTATACTGTGTTTTATGGTAACTAGTGTAGCTAATATTCCTCTTACGACGTACATTACTTTCAAATTTATATGGTTTCGATTAGGGGAATAATTCTTTAAATAGTGTGCAAAGGAGGCACACTTTATTGTCATTGTTGCTTAAATATTTGAAATATAAATGTTTTTTGTTCCAGGTGTGTTAGTTCCATTTTTCAAAGAAAACTGTGTCAAAAATTTTATGATTTTATATGAGTGGTAATTTGCTAGTCACGATTTGATATTCAAAATGTCCTAACACCTCATGTCAGTGGCAATGGATTTCTAGAATTTAGTTGGAATCTATTGTCAGCGCGTCACGTCCTAAGATGGTTAGGCTGATTTGAAACAGGTCGTGTCAGTGAGTATTACGGTCAGAGGCTAATACATCACTAGTTGGGTATTGAGGCTTCGGGTAAATGGTCGAGGATCGATACATCAACTTTGGACAAAGATGAGTGTTGAGATTTCGATTAAATGTCGAGGGTCGATGCGATGAGTCTTAGAGGAAGACAAGTATTGGGGCCTTGAGAGGAGAGTACAAGGGCCAATATGTTGCAAAGTCATCGATGTCTTAGCTATGTGTGGTTAGGGGTCGGTGCAATAGTTCAGGGCCTGGGGTAAATGGTCAAGGGTCGAACGCCAGGCACTATAGATAATCGTTGAGGTTTGGGTAGATGGTCAGAGGTCGATACGACTTGAAGGAGTAAGACTTAGCGGGATAGGAAAAAGAAATAGTGAATTGTGATGTAAGGCTTGGGTTTGACATGTAGGTTGCTTGTTGGGTCAAGCATATGCATAAACTATTCTGTTTTATTCACAACATAATATTAGTAATGAGCATGATGTTTTGATGTTGCGTAAGCATGTTGTTTGTGTATGACCCTTTAGGTAAAAGCTGCTAACTGAGTACTAGTTTTTGTACCCACCCCCTCCCTTTTCCCTCCAGACTTTTCAGGTAACGAGGTCACTCACAAGAATGGTGATGGCGAGGAAGAGACTTGACTAAAGGACCATATAGTGCTGCGTCATTTTATTTTAACTAGGATCGTTGGAGTTGTTTCTTTTTAGTTTGACTTTTTATTTGATCAGTAGTTGGTTGGTTTAAGTTTTATGTTTAGAGGATGTTTTAAGATGCCAATTAGTTATTCTTTTGAGAACTCTAGATATGTTTAGTTATTTGAGTTATGCTATTGGAACTTTTCGAGATAATAAAGTTTACTTTTATGAAATTGTTGAGCAAAACGTATATATTTTATCTTGTTGATTTTGAGCTGAGTTGGGGGTTTTAGTAACCCCCATTTGAGTTGTTTGAAATTTGGTGCAGTGCATTACTGAATGGTAGCTGTCACAAACTTTTATATAAAAAAAAAAAGAAAAGTTTCCCGATCAAGATCATGCATGAGGTCCCCTGATTAAATTTTCTATAATGTAGCACAACAATTCACATAACAGTCAATTCATAAACAACATCCATCACATAGCATTCAAAATCATATAAAATTTTCAACCTAGCCCTAAGGCATTCCGAGAGCATAGTTACTTACCTTAATATCGATCCAAAATAACTATTGGCTCAATCTACGAAATTTACTAGCCCGATCTAAATCAATTTCCTAAAAAAAACTAAAATTAAAAACAATAAAATTTAATTGATGAAATTTAATAGTTGCTATACGGATCACAAAACAAAAAATTTAATCGTGACTAACCACTAGGGAGTAATTGATTCACGTTGAATGCGTGTGCACGAGGGAGGAGAAAAGAAAACAGTTTTGTGACAGAGAAAAGAGAAAAACCTATGACAGCTTATCAACAATATAACCTAGGGTTTGTGACATATATTTTTATTAACTAATTCTAAAGCTGAGCCCATCTTTACTTCTTTTTTTTTAATTTCTTTTATCTTTCTTTCCTTTTATTTTTAAATTTTTAAAATTTTTAAAATTTTTTTTAAAATTTTATTTCTTATTGTACTTTATCTCATCCAAATCTACCTAATAATTCATTTTTTTAGGAAAGATAAGAACAAAGAACAAAAAAATTAAATTAGAAATCTCTCTGTGGTAAAGAAAATTTTTAAAAAAGAATTATCTTGTCTATGGATTTAAAATATCATATAAAAAATACGGGGCATTACATGGTAGATCTCGAGTGGCAAATTTCTGCATCAATAGAAGATGTAGCCGAATCCTGAATCGACCAACCAAATCCCAACAAATTAAGATTAGGAGAGAACGACAAAAAACTATAGTTTTGAGATTCAAACTATTTTAAACTTAACCATGTCATATACTTTTCAAAATTTCATTTATATGTAATTTTCCCGTAATATTTTATTTTACTGTCAATTTTTAGTTTAAATTAATTATTTCGTATGTTTTATAGTTGAGAAAATTTTTGTTTGACACCTTAAACAATACCTCATCGAGTGGGGGCTAGGTGAATAACTATTGTACAACAAGACTAACCAACTCGAATAGGGACGGACCAGAAGTAGGGCAATAAGCTAAAACTAGTCAATGAAATCGAGGAAGATCAATAGCAGATTAAGCCTAAATGATCAAAAGCCCAAAGGTGCTGAAAAAGGCAAGTGAACGAGCTCATCAAGCTTAAAACTGAAGTTGGACAAACGAGCCAAGCAAATCAATGAAACCTAAGGTATAAAACCTTTGACAAAAAGCCAAAATAGTTAGAAACACAAGGTGTTGAAGGCGAGCAAACCAGCCCAACTAAGTTAGAGCCCAAGGCGAACAAAAGACTAACAGTTAAATCTAATTAAGAGAGTTGATTCAAAGCCAATCTAATTGGGATTTCTACTCCAACTATTAGAAAATCTACACCTAAACCTCATCTGAATTAACATACTCTCGAAGCAGAAGACCGTCATTTTGACTAACTCATTATCTTCAATTTTGAGAGTGGGGACAAATGTTATCGATGAGAAAAATCTCTATTTTCTACCATTTGAATTCTATTTCATTCTAAAAGATAAGATATCTTGATGCAGGGGCGAAGGGGGCTTGAGCCCGAACTTCTCACTATATAGAATAGAATCTCCCATTTTCGAACCAGCCTTGGGCATTTTATTTACTTTTACCATGATTTGTGATTTTTTCAAAATTTCTATTTAATTTTCCTTGAGTTTTATATAAGGAAAAAATTTCGCAATTTTACTTTTAGATAAGGAAAACATACATTAGTTTAAATTTTAAAATAAAAAAAGAGATAAATTACAAATTTTCTATACAAATATGTTAATTTTAAAAAAATAAAAAGTAAAAGAATATATAAGTTGGTCGGAAAATACTCTTTCAAAAATATACAAAAAAAATATTGAATTTATACATCATTTATGTCTCTTTTGTCTAATTGTTGCCAACAATTTCAAGGCTTATTTTTGTTTTCAATTTATACGTTGTCAATACATATAGATAATATTTTATCTATAAATGATTGTATTGATATATTTTTTTCTTCTCTTAAAATCATCATTTTGGTGTCCAGTTCTTATTTTATATAATTTTTAGATTCAATTTTGCATAATCTAAGGAATTGCACAATTTAGCTAAAAAAAACTCCACAATTTGGAGATTAATTGTCTAAGGTATATTTTTATTAACTTTACATCATATATTAAGAATTTGACTATTCTAGGTTATTTTAAATATAATGATTGGTAAAATTTTGGACAAGCATATAAAATTGTCACGTTTGAATTACTTTTATACATATCTTTATTATCATTCTTATTTTATTTTATAGCTTTTTATTTTATTTTTACTAATGTTTTTGTAGATTTAATTTGAAATCTAAATGAGAGATACTATAAAAGAATATTAATTGGTTCATCGTCAAGAAAATTAATAGTAGTTTTAATTGATATAATTGTTGATTATAATTTTAATATTTAAGACTAAATTTGTAGAACATATTACAAAAATGACCTTGTCATCCTCAAAATCACATTTTTATAAATTCTTGGAATGACTTACTTGAAAGGAGTATGAAGTCCCCTCAACAAAATTTATGGATCCACCCCTTTATTGATGGCCTTAGTATTCCAAAAAAGATATCTTATATTTGACTATTCTAGGTTATTTTAAATATAATGGTTGGTAAAATTTTGGACTAGCATATAAAATTGTCACGTTTCAATTACTTTTATACATATCTTTATTATCATTCTTATTTTGTTTTATAGCTTTTTATTTTATTTTTATTAATGTTTTTGTAGATTTAATTTGGAATCTAAATGAGAGATACTATAAAAGAATATTAATTGGGTCATCGTCAAGAAAATTAATAGTAGTTTTGATTGATATAATTGTTGATTATAATTTGAATATTTAAGACTAAATTTGTAGAGCATATTACAAAAATTACATTGCCATCCTCAAAATCACATTTTTACAAATTCTTGGAATGACTTACTTGAAAGGAGTATGAAGCCCCTCTCAACAAAATTTCTGGATCCGCCACTTTACTAATGGTCTTAGTATTCTAAAAAAGATATCCTACATTGAAAAGAAGAAGATATCCTAATGGTCCCAGGGGTATCCATTGATTAAAATAAGATATCGTAGTGCGCATAGGTTTTTCCCTCTATAAATAGAATGAAAATACTCATAATTGAGGTAGGCAACAAATTTCTACTATTTGTTACGTTTCACAGAAAACTTCACACATCAGTGCATAACCTTTCTATTCTGAAAGTCTGTGGAATCTATTTTTATTCTTGAAGGTTGGTGTTTGTAGATCCCGAAAGGCCAAATTTCTACATCAACACATACATTTGTCAACTTAGAAGGGGATTTAAATTTTTATTAATTCGAAATTTGATTTCCACCAATTACATTTTATTTATTAAAATTTATAATAATATTTTAGTCTAACTTTTAGTATTGCTAAGAAATATATATTATAAAATTTCATAACATAATAATAATAAAATTATACTCAGAATGTATACTTTATTGTGGTAGAATTATGGAATAAAGTTTTTTTTTTTTGGAAATGGAAAGGTTTTTTGTATTAATTAATAATCGTCATTTGAGTTACACTTGATGAGATGTCTTTTTCGACAAAACTCAAAAAGTCAACGAATGTAAATGAAATATCCATAAGTCGGTTTCAGAAGTCAAAATACCCCTATTTTATAAAGAATTTGCAATAATATTAACCTGGCGGGGCAGGCAGGAAGTCTATCTAATCAAAGGAAAGAGCATGCAATTTTATATTGAAAACCTAAGTGTACTCTTATCGTTCAGTTTCGATTTCTCCATTCGTGGTTTTAACCAATGTGATAGAATATGATTCAACAAGAAGACGAGAGCAATTAATTGATTGTGCAAAATTATTTCCTTCCACTCTGGATTAGTGGGGAAATGTACCGAAGGAACAAACTTGGTCCAAATACTCTTGGATCGATTGTAGTAAAGGAGTGAGTAGGTTGTTGTTTCAACCTTAGAGTAGCAAAAATGGTAGTAGAGTATACATGAAATTTGGAATATAGAATCATCATTCTTTGAATAAAATAACTTTAGCTCTAGTGAATTTGACATTAAACTCATGGCATTCAAATAACTTTGAAAGTAATAAAGTAGTTTAAAGTGTGTGTATAAGGTAAGCATATGTACTATTATAAATCTTTTAAAATTTCAACACTATGACATTCTTAAATTAAATATAGTGTAATTAAAGGTAATAATTATTGCATTAATTTAAGTAAAGATATTTTAACTTTTCAAATCACATTCAATTTTAAATTAAATATATAATTTATTAATTAATAGTAATTAATTATAAGTGACATATTTTCTAAATTCATTGAAACTCAACTCTGATGCGGCATGGTTTGAAGATCAACAAAGTGGAGGTCCTGGTTAGGTGATTCGAAATGGGGAAGGACGAATCATTCACACTCGATTACTCAACTTAGGGGAAACTTTAGTAGCAAACATCTAGACGCTCTGGCTATTCTCGAAGGTCTAAGAAATTTCAACAATATAGATGATATGAATATTCATTTAGAGACAGATTTAGTCGAAGTGGAGAAGATGATCAGAGATAGAGAAGCTGATCTATCTGAGATCTTTTGGATAGTTGAGAAGAAATTCGAACCTTAATGGAGAGGAAGAAGGTTGTATTCATTGCGTGAAGCTCCATGGGGGAAGATTGTTGGGGGTTTGGGCCCTAATCTAGTGAACGATTGGGGCTGAGAATGATTTGTTTTGTTCAAAAAAAAGTGACATGCTTTTTAAATTTAAAATCTATCAGCGATAAAATCGTCTAAAAGTATTTTTTTAGATGGTAGATTTTTAATATATTGTACCATGTGCAAGTACACGTCATATATCTTTTTGCTTTATTTTATTTTATAATAAAAATTCAATTATATTCCTTATAAAAAAGTAATTAAATATATGAGTTTAAATTTATCAAAAGGTCATAATTCCTTTATATTAAGGATCTATAAATATATTTCATTATTTATATTTAGTATATTTATAAAAATATAAGATTCAAATAACTATTATTATTGATTAATAAAATAAATTTAAAATGAAAAATGCATGAAATATATTAAGTTCATTTTGGTTAATATATATTGATGCAATTTTTTTTTACAATGATAAAACTAATATTTACATATAATATATGAATTGCATAAATTATTAATTATTATGATTTAATTTATATCTTATTTCAAAATTAAATTAATTTTTATATTTCTAATTTGATGTTTATTTTATCATTAAATCTTCTTAATTATTTGCGGCATAAGTTTTAATTTTTTTTTTGTTAAAAGAGAATATTAAAAATGTCATAGAAAATAAGTTGAAGAGACAAATTTATAGTTGAAGGGAATGAAAGAATTATAAAATTTTTGACCTTCCATATTCTATAATTAAATATAATTATATAAAAATATTTAATTGTAGAATTAATTTATGTAAACGTGGAGGAAAATCTTTTATTACTTTCTAGTAGCTTTTCACGTTCTATTCACTTTTTAATAAATTTTTGGTTACATTTTATTATTTTTAATATATCAACGGGATAAGTATATAAATATTTTAAAATTTTAATTTTGAGTAGGTAACTTTACATAATTTTGGCCCATAATTTTTTTAGAAGTATTTATTAGAAATTTAAAGATTTTCAAGCTAGTTTGTTTATATGTATATATTTTTTTTCTGAACTTTTCAACTTCAATATAACTTATTTTTCAATCAAGATTGTTATTGTTTTTATTTTAGAAGTTTATAAATGGTTATAATTTTGAAATTTAATTATTACTAAGTTTTTAAATTTATATATGTAATATGAATTATACATCAATTTTCTCATCTACTACTATTGAGATATAATGAAATTTTCTTTTTTTTGAGTTTTTTCTTTAATAAATGACATATTTTTAGTATTTATTAATTTAAAAAGCAGCTAAAAAGAATTTTTATCTGAATATAAATATTTTTTTTAAATATTAAAAAAAAATCTCTTGAGTTAATTATTTAAAATATCACTAATAATTAGATATGTTTAATTTAAATTTTAAAGTCCGTTTTTTCTCATGAATTATAAATTTTTATAACACATTAAAATTAATATAATAAATCAAAAGTGGATTAAAAATAAATATTATAGTAGTATAATATATTATTTTATATTATAATGATTATTATATTTTATTAATTAAATACACGAATCAATATAATATAGATTTAAATAAGTAAAACTAAGTTTTAGAATGTAAAATTATGAGCATTTATTTTAAAAAATGTTGATAAGTTGAAAATGGTAAAAAGTAGAGAAAAAAGAAGTAATGAAATTCTTATTAAGTAAAACATTGTTGAAACTTAACTCTTAACTAATAAAATTTTAAATGCACCAAATCAATAAAAGTGTGAAATTTATAAATTTTGAAGGTGAAAAGTTGTCATTTCACTATTTTGAAATATTTTATCTTTACTTATAACTATTAACTATAAAGCTTTAATTGAGTTTAAATTTTAAATATTTAACTATCTAATTTGAACAGGATAATTGAATTACATATCTATTGATTTATCATCATTTTGTCAATGAATAGTGACATTTTTTAATATTGTATGGTGAAGGAAAAAGGATTACGTGCATTTGCACGTGCTAATACACTAGTATTTTAAAACTTGTACCTTCATATTTTCTCCAAATTAACTTTTTAGACACCACTTATTTTGATATTTTCAACAATGCCACTGTTCCACTGAGTTTATTTTTGTAATAATATTATTAACCTGACGTATTTTTTTTGCCTGTTGATTTTTATTTTATTTTAACCTAACTGTACCTATTTTTCTTTACAAATTTAATTCCAAAATTTCCAAACCTATCTCTCAATTTCTAACTAAATACTAGATTTGGTTATAAATCATCAATAAAACATAATTAAGCAACATTTAACTTCAATAATATCATTCAAATTACTTCCATCAATCTTCAGTATCTTGTTGACCATAAAAATGAACCATTTCCCATCATTATTAGCTAAAAAGACTTACATATTCTTAACGTATAACATGCATAAAATATTTCTAGATAGTTTGCAATATATGGTACTTTAGGAAAAACACGAGAAACATGTAGTCAAAGTTGGAAGAAAATCACGAAATTCTGTTTTGCAAAAAAAGCGCCTGACACTTTTTGACATGGTCAAACTTACAACGTGTGTTTCACTTAATGAAGAGCAATGAAGTCGTTTCCAATATGTTTAAGTGAAGCAAAAACAGTGAGTCCAAGTCAATGAGAGGTTGTTTGGACAATCTCAACCTATTTCCTCCTAAAATGGTGGGAAGTTCAACCTCATATATAAGGGAATCTATCCCCCAGTAGCAAATCATCTCATTTTCATCTTCATTTGTTTCATTCTTAACTATAGTTCTCGTTCATAAGCTTTGGAGTTCATAGGAGTTATGTTTTAGTTGTTCTTTCCTTGTATTTTCACATTTTTACTTATTGTGTTGCTTTTAATTCAAGTTCTTACTTTCGTTCTTCATCTATTATGTTCTTCTAAAGTTCTTAAGCGAGTTTACACTCCCCTCACGCTCTAAATAGAAGAGGGTTAAACTAGAGCTCCCTGTATGTCGTTATTATTCATTTAAATTCAATGGAAATTCCTTCGTTTATGTTTTCGTGCGTTTTCTTTCCCTTAATTATGCACTAATTTATTTATCAACCTCTCTATGGAATGCCTTAGCCAAAATGATTTGATTTTCAACATGCTCGAGATTTGCCCAGATTGTGCCTGGCGCAATCTTGTATTGGTTTCTAAAAATTTCTCTTTACGTCCTTTTTCCATTTTGCCATTGGGAATTTGATTTATGCACTAAAGCCCAATTCTGAGAAGGGTGAGTTAGGTAAAATAATAGGAAGCCAATATGGGATGTAACTTAGACATAAGTGCATAAAACATGGTCCTAGACATAAGACCTTTGACCCATAAATGCAAATGAGTTGATAAATACTTTCTAGGATTGTAATCACACATAGAAATATGATTGTAGGTTACTCTAGCCTCTACAGCAACCAAAAGCGGTTCATGAAATAGTAGAACTCATATTCCAAAGATTAGCCAAATTGAGGCTGGCGCAATGTCCCCAACGTGTGTATCTTCCATATTTTCCATCAAAGCTAAGGTAGGAAGTAGAGAGGCTGTATTTTATAACATTGCTTGATATTTGAAATCACAAACAACAACTTTTTCATCATTTTCTTCATAAACCACAATTGCATCTTTGAACCATTTCACTTATCAAGTACAAGTCCCTGAGCATTCGAGCTTTGATTACTCCCAAGTATTACTTGTGACGATGTATGCTTGCACGTGTCTCTTATCTTTAAAGGTAGAGAAAGACCCAACAGAGCTCACCATGGCGCATGGGATACCACCTCCAAAGGCTAAACCTTTGCAAAAAGGGTCTACGGTGTGAGCCTAGCTAGGGGACCACCTAAGGCAAAGCCTAATGAACTAGCCTTTCCTAAAATAGCTCACCTCAACAAGCCCATGTTGGGAATAACATTATAAAACAAACATTTTGCCATAAATTGTCTCACATGGAAAGATTATCCCTCAGGAAGAGGCTTTATAAGCTAAAGCCTTGTAGTGGATTTGTAAACATGGTTTCAGATAAGCCTAAACTATGGGCTACACGTGCGTCGGTTCAACTACTCGGATATTGCATATGCTATGAGTAGATCGAGTAGATGTACACATACCCATGGTAATGAACATTTGACTACTCTACATCGTTTGTGAGACATGGAGCTGTGAAACAGTTACTAAGAGATAAATCCATAGCCTTTCTTTTGAGTGATTTGTGTATGAACTTGATAGATGTATTTAAGCATTATGTAAATCCATAGCTCTTCTTTTGGGTGGTCTGTGTATAAACTCGATCGTAGTAAAGTGTTATGTGAATCCATAAGGCTTCTTTGGGTAGTTCTTGTATGGACTTGATGGATAATGTTCAAAGTCTTCCTAGCTCAGGTTTTCAGTGGTTTGTCTATGATAGCTAGACATGATGAAGCAATAAACATGATTGTGAAGGTGAAGCCGCCTTATTTGAAAGAGTTGATGAGTCTCTTTCTAAAGCTTTCACGATGACACAAGGTGTTTATGTGCATGGTCAATAATAGCACTCGACGAATATCACATAATAGAAATCTAGGATAAAAACATGTTGTGGGACTCTAACCATAATTACTGGCAGTTCAAGAGGTAACTAACTTTCATTACTATTGTTATTGCGCTACTTCACTATGGATTAATTCAAATTGAAACACATTAATGTTTAAGTATACTACTTTCCTTTTTGCTTAGAAAATCGTTTTTCTCTCTTCACTTATTTTACTATTCGTCATTCGTGATGGATTTTTTGGATTGACATTGTAAAGTAAATCTTTAGCTATGAATTGTCTTACATGGGAAGATTATCCATTGGGAAGAGGCTTTATAAGCTACAGTCTTGTAGTAGGCTTAAAAACATGGTTTGAGGTAAGCCTAAACCATGGGCCACACGTGTACTACTATTGCTGTTCAACAGCTTGGTGAAACGTACGTGGTAGAACATTGACAGTAAAAGGATACGTGGAAAGCTTAGAGGGTTTAGATTTTTGAGGTTTTTATTTTTTTACAAAATCAAATTCCATTTTGGGTCTTTCCCACATTATACATTCAGTGCTCCCCAGCTACTCTTTTAACATATCTTCCTCTTCTCTCCCTCTCTCCTCAATCTGTGTTTTCTTAAGGTTTTTCTGAGCTGGTTTGGTTCCACTCCATTTCGATGAATGCATGTAGGAGTCAGAGATCGTGTTAACCTTAGGGAGCCTTTCGAGAGTACAATGATTTAGCACCAAAGTCGTGTTGATTTTTGCTTTCAAGATAGTGGTTCTGTCCATGATATAACGACACTTACATATTGTTCCTATTTTGTCC
Source organism: Momordica charantia (assembly GCF_013281855.1). Taxonomy (NCBI): domain Eukaryota; kingdom Viridiplantae; phylum Streptophyta; class Magnoliopsida; order Cucurbitales; family Cucurbitaceae; genus Momordica; species Momordica charantia. The sequence continues at coordinate 18,406,483 of NW_028275167.1, read as the reverse complement.
TTCTTTCAGCAGCACAAACGATGAGTGGATGTCAAATAGCTCATCTTAGCACAAGTCGTAGGACCACCCCAAGGTTGAGCCCAAAGGATGAGCTATTCCTAAAGGAGCCCATGTTGTTGTAAAGCCTTAGGACCACCCCAACGTAAAGTCCAACTAATATGTCCTTGCCAAATGAGTACACCTTGTAGAAGCCTTGAAGACCACTCCAACGAAAAGCCCAAAGAATGAGTCCTTGCAAAATGGGCTCACCTCGGCACAAGCCTTAGACCACTGATAACTCTAAAAAAGAGAGTTATTCTAGTGTATATTTTGGGGTTTTTATGCAAAGAACTGTCAAAGTGTATCCATTTTAGCTCTTAAATATCATTGATAATATTAGAAAGTAGAACTCGAGCTAAAGTCCCATGTCTTGATTGCTTTGGCTAAATATTGAGCTAAATGCTCTTATTTATGACATAAATGTACTTGTTTTGAAGCAGAAGATAAAACATGAAGAGAGTGCTAAGCCCAGAGAAGAGTGAATGAAGCATTTGTAAGGCAGAGTAGACGAAGGCTGGAGCGAAGCAATGCTGCATGGAGTTACGACACAGTTACTAGCCAGACACGGGAATTTACCATGTTCGTACAAACTTCAACTGGGTGTTCGAAATACCGGATCCGATATAAAAGGGACATGTTACCCTAGTCGACACACAAAGATCTCAAAGGAGACACGTTTTTTAGAGCTAAAACGACAAGGAGGAGGAATCTCTCCATTTTCGGGGGAGAAAGCTGACGACAGAGGGGGATATTCGACTGCTGCATCAAGCTGTCATCTTCTTTCTCGGTTTTCTGCTACTTCCCTGAAATGGGTTGTCTTCTTCCTTTGCCCATTGCATTTTCTTCTCTTTCCATGAGCTAAACCCCACTTCGGGGGAGATTTTCATGTTGTAACTGATAAACAACTGAACCTCTAGCTGCTTCATTTGTTTCTAAATAAAGTTGTTTCTATTTCTTAAATCTTACCTAACATTGTTGGCCATACTGTTCTGTATGCTAGCTTCTATATTGACCTGTGAGGGCTTACGGATTAGCGATTTGCTTTGTTTGTCATTAGTACTTTTTTATAGTAATTTGTGGATGCTCAGGAATCGTCTCCCCTAATCATGCTTAGAACTTGTTTGTATTGCTTGGAAACTTAGCAACAAGAGTTGTGGGTATCCATGTTTGAGTGTCTCGGAAGGGAACCATGTCGAGTTGAGCACTAATGAATGTTGTCTTGCTAGGGGTGGGTTAAGAAGTCAGTGAAAACATGTTAAGTTTCCTCAACTTTTCCATATCTATTATCCCACATTTTCGCTATTCTGTGCTGTAACTTTTTTCTGTTATCAGTTTTTCGAGGTGTTTGATGTTGAGATCATTTACTGTTTTGTTTATGAAATTTCTTTTACATATAATACAATCATCTATATTTCTTTGTTTTTACATTTTAGTATCTGCGAATATAGTTTAGAATATAATCCAAAGTCCTTATGAATTCGACCTCGTTTCGTGCTACAATCGGCAATTTCGTGTATAATCGTACGTGTTGTCAACACGGTTGTGTGGATGCAACAACCACTCTAAGACAAAGATGTTCGAATTCGCAGTGCATAAATTGCTACAAGTAATATAACACTATAAGAAAATTGACTTTTAGTTTAAGTTCTCAACTGACATCATATATATACAATGTTAGTTTCGCAAACGTCATTAACTACGGCGCCATTGTAGCTTACAATGTTCGTTACTAAATCATGTCAATTGTGAATCGACATCACATTAACCTACATTTTAGGTCAACGATATCTTATTTCAATGTCAGTTCTCAACCGACATTGACATGTTGTCATTGTAGCATACGATGTTGGTTATTTATAATGTCAGTTCTAATTGAGTACATTGTTTTTACAAAAAATAATAAAATATTGTATATGTCATATCAAAATACCTATAAACCCTATATCAAATTCATTCAAACAAACAAAATAATACAATAATCTTGAGAGAAATAAAAGTTCAACAGTCGTCACATTTATACATAGGTTTTATAAACTACAAAATTTTATTAAGTAACAAAACATTTAGTTTATTGAAGTTAAACGAGCAAAATGATAAGTAGCTCATTGATACAACTAGCACATATGTATATCTATAGTATATATAAAAGCTAGGATCTGGAGAAACTTTTTTTTTTGTCATTTTTGCCCCCTTTTTTTTACCATTTTCAATATAAATTTGGAGATATAGTCATTTTATATGCAACTATTGGATTTCCTATAATTATAAATAGATGTTTATTCGAATAAATGACACAATAACACAATAAATAAAAACAATCTCATTTCAAATTCCAACATCGGAATTAAATTCCCCGAGTCAAATTTGAAAGGATGAACATGGTAAATATTCCATGAATTTTGTCATTACATATATATAATTACCCATACTATTATCACATGCAATGCTAATAAGGAAACAAAACGGTCAAATTAATTACAAAGCTTTCACCCTTAATCAATTACTCGTAAAAACTCTCATAAATCTCCATCTTATTTCTTCCACTATTTAATCAAATTCAAACAAACAAAACATTAAATTAATTAAAAAAAATCCCACCCTTAATCAATTACTCATAAAACTCTATAAATCTCTCTCTTATTTCTTTCACTATTTAATCAAATTCCAATGATCTCATTCTCCATTTTTACACCCCCAAACAAAAACTCATATACGGCCGTTTTTTCTCTATCTACTCTCTCTCCTCTTATTCTTTGCCACCACCGATTATGGCTTCTCCGTCAAACTCATCAACTGAGATTCCTCAATTTGCTGTTGTTCAACTCTTGGAAGACCCACTACAACCGCCTCACTGATGCCCCCATCCGCTCTATCCGCTGTCGATTATTTATTCTTTAGTGGTTTTAAAATGTTCCCGTCATGAACCATAAGTTTGAAACAATTTACTCTAATTTATGATAATTTTGTCATTCCATTTTTTAGTTGCATGTCAATTGTGCCCTTGATGTTTCATCTTCCTTTTTTTCATTTATTTCATGCCCCCACACATTTAAAATAAAACTATAAAGTTTCACATGCATCGCACGTGTTTCTTACCAGTAACATATAAATGGTTTAAAGTTGTAAAATAAATCATAGAATGGGATGAGGAGAAACTTTTTCATTTATTGACCAGTGTATAGAATATATAAAAGGTTGGATGAGGAGAAACTTTTTTTTGTCGTTTCTGTCCTTTTTTTTTTAACTTTTTCAATATAAATGTGGAGGCAAATTAGTCCTTTTACATTACATTATATGGAATTTTTTAATATAATTAATTGAGGGAACTAAATTGTGGTATAATTATTGCATGAGGTGAGATTACATGCTAAGGAAATAAATCGTTTTTCTTCACATGCTTTTATCATTCTCTCTTTCCTTTCAAAATCCTTAAGTTAAGGGTTTTTTTAGTACAATATGTGGGGTGGGGATTTGAATTCTCAACCTTATGGTTGGATACACGTGCCTCAACCTTGGTTGACAAATTAAGAGTTTAATTTCGGGATAATTTAAGATTTTATTTATTGTTTTGGTTTATGTAAATAAAAAAAATCAAAGATGAATTTGTATGAATTCGAAAATTGAAATTTTATAAAATATGACCAATTAATGCTAACGATTTTACCTCTCCTTCCCAACGCCTGTTTCTATTTGTTTCGCTTCAAACTCCTTGAATTAAGAGTTTAATTTAGAGATAATTTAGGGTTTTATTTATTTATTTTCTTTAAATTAAATAAATAAAATGGATTTGTATGGATTTGTTTAAGAAAATGGAATTTTCTAAATAACTGACCATTAATGCCAACATTTGAATTCATTTTTTGTTCTTGTATAAATCTCAAAATTTATGCCTCTTCCTCTAGCATTTATCCTTCTCTTTCTCTTCCACTTCCAAATTGAAAAGGGGAAGAACAATGTTGTAGTGGAGAATTGGGCAACATAGGAAGGTGATTAAAAACGCACAGTAGATGTAAGCAACGAAGGGCAAAATCGAGAAATCGAGATCCAAAATAAGAGATAACTAAGTTGTTTGAGGGAGAGGTTTATTGAAGCTATGCTGTAGAGATTTACTGTAGATGCAAAGACCCACCGTTACATCTGAAACAAGTGAGCCATATCAATGCGTGAGTAAAGATATAAACCAAGTTATGAGTGGCGACCTTACCAATCATGGTAAGGTCGGTAAGGAGAGTGAGAAAACTATGTGGGTGATGGTGAGGAGAAGGAAGAGAGATGAAATATTAATGTTTTTTCCTTTGAATTATTTTGTTGCCATGTCAATAAAAAAAAACAACTATTTGTATCACTCTCACTACATCGACAATTTTATTATTGTAATAAAACGAAAAGTTTATTGTTTTAATCCCACACAATCGTATCATTTTGGTCTTGACTTATTGTTAAGTGAAAAAAAAAAGCTTATGATTCAAATTCAATAACAAATAACAAATAATAATAATAATAATAAAATTCACTTAAAAAGATTATTTGAAAACAAACCAAATGAATCATAATATTTTATTATTAAAAATAGGAAAGATTATTAGCAAATATGTTTAAATCAAGTTATTTAAATTTGTATTATTTTAATAATTTACTTTAAATTAAATTTAAAACAAACCTCTTGAATTTAAGTAAAATTAATTTATGTTATAATTCTTAGTTATCTTATTATTTTAATATTTTTTTTATACACAACAAATAAAACTACAAAATTTCATGTGCATCGCACGTATTGCTAACTAGCCTTTCTAAATGAAGTTTGCAACATATTTAACACACTCATCTTGTACCTAGTCACTAGAACTATGTATATGACTTTTTTGAATTGAATTGCATGAAAAAACAGTGATAATAATATTATTATTTTAAATATATAAAGTATTTTCAATCATTTCAACTTAATTATAAAATGTAATTATATTTCACTATATAATTAAACATTATGTTCACGTGTCTTCAAATTTTGGGAGCAAATAAACTTTAGTATTACGCATGTCAATAGAACATGGACAAAGAAATGTGATATTGTTAGATTTTGGCAAAATATTGGAATGAAAGTTGTCCAGCATAGGAAAAGTACAAGAATGGTCTCTTAGTGCTAGAAGTTGTCCCACATTGGAAAGGTATAAGAGGAGGATGTGTTCCAACTACGACTCATGACCTTGGGTTTTAATAATTCTATTTGAAATATTTTAAGCCTGGTATACCAGCATTAGTTAATTGAGCAGTATTTGCTTTGAGAGAGTGTTTTGTATAATTGGGATTGGGGAGAGAAATTTGTGTGATTGTAATAATTTATCACATAGTGAATTTTTCTTGCGGGCTATGCTTTTTTCTCCGGTTTGGAGTTTTCCACATTAATTCTCATGTTTCTTTATTTTATTTCGTTCTTTAAATATCTCAGTTATTTTCTTCTTATTCTTATGGTAGAAGTAGAGGATTTTCCCCATCAGGTGGGATTAGAGCTGTAGGTTTGTAGTTTTTAGAATTCGAAAGTATGCTCTGTGGTTGTAGCATTGTCTGAACCTTCACATCATAAAAGATTTCTTGAAACAAGCTACGGTTCTGTAAATAGTGTTTGTTCACTATTTGCAGATTCGCCAAGAGTGTGGAGCAAATATTGTTGGGTATGTTGCCCTAAACTCGTAGTTTGTATTTTGTAAAAACAAATGTCTATTTAATAAAATTTTATTCAATAAATTTGTTGTTGAATCATAGCTTTGCATTGTCCAAAATCCAATAAACTAAACATCCAAGGTTATTTTTGATGTAATCGGGACAGTATATATACTGGGTATATAGTTGATATACGGGGTATATATTTGATATACCTCTGATATATGAATGGATAATGTCCCGTGAATAACCTAAATAGTCTATAGTATATGGATAAGGCTGGGTACCTTATCCTGGCAACACTATGGATACGGCCCACTCTGTAAAGGTTACAGACGACTCGATCCAGGTCGTTCGTGTGGAGACATGCGAGTGGGGGTATCCTATACAATGAGTTTGTATAAGACCGGACCGCGAAATAGGCAATCTTTAGATGTAACACCGTTAACTAATAGATTGCTATTTCTTAGGATGACCAGACATCTCATTCTCAATCTTGAGTGAGTTATGGACTCCTGCCCGTGAGGGCTCGTCCTTTGATCTGTATGGGTGAGAGTGGCCCGAGTCGCTGACTCAACATTCCTACCATTTTGGGGACGAGACCGAGTGGGGAGCTGGGAACATAACTTCACAAGATAGAATTCACTCCTCTCCGACTTTCGGGGAGCAGATGAGTGTTCCCTTAAATGCTGACTCCGGGACTTGAACAAGGGGCCCCACCCTCTCATTGGCCGAGAGGGACTTCCGGTTATTGGTTGGACCATAACCGGGTTGTTCACTAGAGAAGCAGTGGTGCTTAAGGAGTAAGATGTAACTCAGGGGTAAAACGGTAATTTGACCCAACTTGAGTTACGAACACTCGTGAAGTATTGACTCGTCATTAATGGTCGTATATCCATGAACACGAAAACATTCTGCAGTGAGAAGAGTGCAACTGCGGGTCTTTAGTGGAATGACCCGTAGTTAACGACTCTAGATTAACTCGGTCAATGAGTTTGACCGATTAATCTTGCATCGTTGGAACTTCGGATCTATAGGTCCATTAGGTCCCCTTGCTAGCTCATAACGGATAAAACAAGGATCAAATTTTTTGAAGAATTTGAATTGTTCAAATTACTTAAGGGATTATATGTATATTGATACATTATAATATATGTAGTTGTAAATCAAAACTATATATTATGAGAGATATTATTTGAATGTGATTCAAATAGAATTAATATGAATGAGATTCATATTAAAACTATAGATTAAAAATAATGCGCATAAGATGTACATTAAAACTGTAGGTTATACGAGAGAAATGTTTTAGAATATGATTCTATTTTTATAATAAATAATTAAGTGTTAATTATTTATGTATATATATTTATTAATTATTAATTGGATTAAGAATTAATTATATTAATTAATTTGATAAATTAATTATTATATATATATGTACATTATTATTATATATATTTTTTAATTATTATTATATATTATATATATATATATTAATATTAATATTAATATTAACTACCCTGCAAAACTGCAGGCGAGTGAGGGGTGGCTAGTTACCCCACGTCATGGTTGTTCTTCTTCAATGGTTGAAGAAAATAGGACATTTAAAAAAAAAACCCATTGATTTTCTCTCAAAGATCAAGCTCTTTCTCTCAATTTTTCCCTCTCGTTCCAAAGGTGCTACCACAAGCACGATCCCGAGACCCAAGAGGATAGCGAGGAAGATCCGGTGGTGGTGTTCGAGGGGAATTCACTGAAGAAACGTTCTTCAAAGGTTTGGAATTTCCCCTGTATTTTTCTTGTTTAGATTTCGATTTTTTGTCCCAAAAAATCAGCAACGAAAATCCGCTTCCGCTCCGGGATTAACATCCCTTCAATTGGTATCAGAGCCAAGTTGTAGTTCTGATTTTTTTGGGACAAAAAACGCTGGATTTATTGGGTGATTTCACATTTTCGAAATATGGGTTTGCGGGTTGGAAAATTTCCGGTTTTTGGCATTTAGATAGCGTTTTTCTTCGTGATTTGATTATGTAAGGGCCCGGTGTTTTGGGCATTAAGTTTCTGCATTATTTCTGTAAGTCCGGTTCGCTCGAAAGTTGTTCGTGGAGTCGAATTGGTTAAAAGTTGCAGAAAATAGCGAAGAAGACGAAGCAGACTGCACAGACAGCGCCATGGCGCTGCGGGACAGCACATAGCGCCACGGCGCTGCACTGTAGCGCCGCGGCTCTGTGCAGCGCCATGGCGCCATGCCAGGGCGCCACGACGCTGCCCTTAGGCGTCGAGGCACTGTCTCGGGTGTTTTCGACACGGTTTCGAGGCTCCGGTTCGCGGTTCGAGGGTGGATGCAGTCGGTTTTCTTATTTTTTATTATTTCGTTTTCTTAGGGTGACAAAAACTGTTCCAAATTTGCTATTTAATTATTTTATGCATTATGTATGTATATTTTAATTAAAATCATATAGCATATTGTATGCCATATAGTTTTAAAATCCCACCATAGGTTATATGCATAATATGTATGTTTGATATATAGTTTGTATGTATGGTCATGCATCATATAGTTATAAATGTTATAATGTATGTATGCATGTTTTATTTTCATAATTAATATAAGTGTTGTATTAATTAGATGAAAATAAAGTTGCATTGAGCATGACATTATTTTGGATAATATAATTGTTATATTAATGTATGCTTTCAATGCATGTTTATAGTTTTAATTTCTTAAATTTTATAAGAGTTATAAAATGTGGTAGATAGAAATTAAAATCTATAATAAAGAGTTGCATGCAAACATAAGGTCTAAGTTAATTAATTTTAAAGGGATTTAAAATTAATTAGACCTTAGGTTATATCTTCTAATGTGATTAGGGGGTAGTCTTTTATTTTGTTTTAACTAGGTTTCAAATGAAATAATAAAAGACTAAATATAAAGTGTTGTCTATAAGGGAACCCTGTCTAAGGAAGGTTCTGTCTAGGTTGAGGTATTTAAGCTGACCGTAAGAGAACACCTCTACCTGGGAATCGACCTGGGGGTTGAATTAGTCAATATTTTATATATACAAGCAATAATGTCATTGGTTTATTAAAGTGTTTAACGAACTAAAAAATTATTGTACAACTTCTGATATAATAGTTATATTGGGCCAACTAAAAATTCACTTAGTTAATTTCACTAAGCCGGGATTTATCTAAGTAATATACCCTAGTCTTAGAATACTAAGTGGGAGCAAAAGAGAATATGTAATATACAGCGTATATATTTGATATACAAAGTATATATAACATACTTTACTCTCTCTCTCACGTTCTCCTTTAAATTCACGCTGTGAGTTCCATGCTCGGCCTCGTGTCGCCCTGGGCGCGGCCTCCCTACGGAAGTTGTTTGCATGGTTCAATATCGAGGTGAATTGAGATAGTGTTCATAGTAAGTGGGAGAAGGACGTGTGACAATCAATCCTGCGTTTCCGCCATTGGTTTGCACCGTGAGGTTTCATACATGACCTGCGTGTCGTCCTGGAGCGACCATCCCTACGGAAGGTTCATTGTATGAAAATCAAAATCAAGGCAAACTCCAGAAATAGATAGGAGTCTCTTAGGTTTTGCTCCAATATTTTCCTTCCCTACGGTAGGATTATTGGGGTGGATCTCTGAGGTCCGAAAATGTTGGGTCACACTTACGAGGAGTTGTTAAGTCAGTTAGCAATTTCCTGACCAAATAAACGATGACTAAAATTTATAGGAATAAGAGTTATTCTAGTGTAAAATTTAGTTGAGAATGTCTCAATTCAGTGAAGGGGTACCTATCCACTAAGGAGATCATGGACTCGCTGCAGAGTATGTTTGGACAACCGTCCTCACATGCTCGACATGAAGCCCTTAAGTTCATTTACAACTCCCGCATGAAGGAGGGTTCATCACTGCGAGAACACGTTATCAACCTGATGGTCCACTTCAACGTGGCTGAGTCGAACGGGGTCGTCATAGACGAGCAGAGTCAGGTCAGCTTTATTCTGGAATCTCTTCTGAAGAGTTTCCTTCCATTCCGCAGCAATGCGATTATGAATAAGCTGGAGTACACTCTTACCACGCTCCTAAACGAGCTGCAGACCTACCAATCTCTTATGAAATGTAAGGGACAAGAAGGGAAGGCAAATGTTGTCACCTCAAAGAGGTTCAACAGAGGATCGTCTCTGGAACCAGGTATGCGCCATCTTTTTCTGGAAGTAAGACTTTTAAGAAGAAGAAGGCTGCTGGTAAGGGGTCTAAACCTGACTCAGCTGTTGCTGCTCAGAAAGGCAAGGTCAAGGTTGCAGAGAAAGAAAAGTGTTTCCACTGCAACATGGACGGGCATTGGAAGAGCAACTGCCCAAAGTACTTGGCCGAAAAGAAGAAAGCCAACGAAGGTAAATATGATTTACTTGTATTGGAAACATGTTTAGTGGAGAATGATGACTCCGCCTGGATACTGGATTCAGGAGCCACTAATCACGTTTGTTCTTCATTTCACGGAATTAGTTCCTGGAGGCAGCTTGACGCCGGAGAGATGACTCTCAAGGTCGGAACGGGAGAGGTCGTCTCAGCTGTGGCAGTAGGGGAGCTCAAGTTGTTTACAAACAAGAATATGTATATATTATTAGATAATGTGTACGTTGTTCCTAAAATTAAAAGGAACTTAATTTCAATTTCTTGTTTGTTGGAACAGATGTATTCAATTTCATTTCATTTAAATGAAGCGTTCATTTCAAGAAATAGTGTTAATATTTGTTCAGCTTTACTTGAAAACAACTTGTATGTGCTAAGACCAACCAAAACTAAAGCAGTTTTAAATACCGAGTTGTTTAAAAATGCTAGAACTCAAAATAAAAGGCAAAAAGTTTCTCAAAAGGAAGATACCTATCTTTGGCACTTAAGATTAGGTCACATTAATCTCAATAGGATTGGAAGGTTGGTTAAGAATGGCATTCTAACTGAGTTAGAAGACGATTCTTTACCACCATGTGAGTCTTGTCTTGAAGGCAAGATGACTAAAAGACCTTTTACTGGAAAAGGTTATAGAGCCAAAAAGACCTTAGAACTTATACATTCAGACCTTTATGGTCCGATGAATGTTAGAGCTCGAGGAGGGTATGAATACTTCATCTCTTTTATCGATGATTATTCAAGGTATGGTTATTTATACCTAATGCAACATAAGTCTGAAGCCCTTGAAAAGTTTAAGGAGTACAAGACTGAAGTTGAAAATCAATTAGGTAAAACCATTAAAACACTTCGATCAGATCGGGGTGGAGAGTATATGGACTTGAGATTCCAGGACTATATGATAGAACATGGAATCACGTCCCAACTCTCAACCCCTGGTACACCTCAACAAAACGGTGTATCAGAAAGGAGAAACAGAACCCTGTTGGACATGGTTCGATCAATGATGAGCTATGCTCAGTTGCCTAACTCGTTTTGGGGTTATGCAGTGGAGACTGCAGTTTATATTTTAAACGTAATTCCATCAAAGAGTGTTTCTGAAACAACCTTTGAGTTGTGGAAGGGTCGTAAACCTAGTTTACGTCACTTTCGCATTTGGGGATGCCCGGCACACGTGATCATGACTAACCCGAAGAAACTGGAACCTCGTTAAAAAGTATCCCTATTCGTAGGTTACCCTAAAGAGACGAGAGGTGGTCTCTTCTTCGATCATAAAGAAAACAGAGTGTTTGTATCGACAAATGCTACATCTTGGAAGAAAGCCATGTTCGAGATCATAAACCACGGAGTAAGGTAGTAATTAACGAGATTTCCGAAGAGGCTACAAACACGTCAACAAGAGTTGTTGATCAAACTGGCACTACAACAAGAGTTGTTGATGAAGCCAACACATTGCGTCAGTCACATCCACCTCAAGTGTTGAGGGTGCCTCGACGTAGTGAGAGGATTGTGTCACAACCTGACCGCTATGTGGGTTTAACTGAAACTCAAGTTGTCATACCTGATGACGGCGTCGAGGATCCATTGACCTACAAAAAGGCAATGGAAGATACTGACAAGGACAAATGGGTCAAAACAATGGACCTGGAAATGGAGTCGATGTACTTCAATTCCGTTTGGGAACTTGTAGATCAACCTGACGGGGTAAAACCCATAGGGTGGAAATGGATCTACAAGCGAAAACGAGACGCCGAAGGAAAGGTACAGACCTATAAGGCGAGACTTGTGGCAAAAGGCTACACACAAAAGGAAGGGGTGGACTATGAAACCTTCTCCCATGTAGCTATGCTTAAGTCTATTAGAATACTTTTGTCCATTGCCACATATTATGACTATGAGATATGGCAAATGGACGTCAAGACTGCTTTTCTGAATGACAATCTTGAAGAAAGTATATATATGTCTCAACCCGAAGGGTTCATTGAACATGGTCAAGAGCAAAAAGTTTGCAAGCTTAAATGGTCCATATATGGACTCAAACAAGCATCTCGATCTTGGAACATAAGGTTCGATACTGCGATCAAACCTTATGGTTTTGACCAAAACGTTGATGAGCTTTGTGTATACAAGAAGATCGTCAACAACACCGTAGCTTTCTTAGTGTTGTACGTGGATGATATCCTACTCATTGGGAATGATGTAGGATACCTCACTGACATAAAGAAGTGGCTAGCAACTGAGTTCCAAATGAAAGATTTGGGAGAAGCTTAGTATGTTCTTGGCATCCAAATTCTAAGGGATCGCAAGAACAGAACGTTAGCCCTGTCTCAAGCAACTTATATCGACAAGATGCTTGTTCGATATTTGATGCAGAATTCCAAGAAAGGTTTGTTACCCTTCAGGCATGAAATTCATCTGTCTAAAAAACAATGTCCTAAGACACCTCAAGAAGTTGAGGATATGAGACGTATACCCTATGCTTCAGCAGTGGGCAGCCTGATGTACGCTATGCTGTGCACTAGGCCTGACATTTGCTTCGCGGTAGGGATGGTCAGTAGGTACCAATCCAACCCAGGATATGATCATTGGACTGCTGTTAAGGGAATCCTCAAGTATCTTAGGAGAACGAGGGACTACAAGCTCGTGTATGGCGCTAAGGATTTGATTCTTACAGGATACACTGACTCTGACTTCCAAACAGACAAGGATTCAAGGAAATCCACGTCGGGGTCAGTATTCACTCTTAACGGAGGAGCGGTAGTTTGGCGAAGCATCAGACAAGGATGCATCGCAGACTCCACGATGGAGGCGGAGTATGTTGCAGCTTGTGAAGCAGCAAAAGAGGCGGTTTGGCTTAGAAAGTTCTTGACAGATTTGGACGTTGTTCCAAATATGAACTTGCCCATCACAGTTTATTGTGATAACAGCGGTGCTGTGCCAAATTCTAAAGAACCTCGAAGCCATGAGAGAGGCAAACACATCGAAAGGAAGTACCACCTTATATGGGAGATAGTGCAGCGAGGAGATGTGATTGTCACGAAGATCGCTACAGAGCACAATATTGCTGATCCTTTTACAAAGGCACTCACGGCTAAAGAGTTTGAGGGCCATCTAGAAAGTATAGGTTTACGAGCTTTGTACAGTTAGTCTAGGGCAAGTGGGAGAAATGTAAATGGGTATAGTGTATGCCCTAGTTTATTGTATTTTCCCTTTGCTTTATGATAATTTACACCCCACTCAAGTTTAGTTCAAGTGGGAGTTTGTTGGGTGTGTTGCCCTAAACTCGTAGTTTGTATTTTGTAAAAACAAATGTCTATTTAATAAAGTTTTATTCAATAAATTTGTTGTTGAATCATAGCTTTGCATTGGCCAAAATCCAATAAACTAAACATCCAAGGTTATTTTTGATGTAATCGGGACAGTATATATACTGGGTATATAGTTGATATACGGGGTATATATTTGATATACCCCTGATATATGAATGGATAATGTCCCGTGAATAACCTAAAGGGTCTATAGTATATGGATAAGGCTGGGTACCTTATCCTGGCAACACTATGGATACAGCCCACTCTGTAAAGGTTACAGACGACTCGATCCAGGTCGTTCGTGTGGAGACATGCGAATGGGGGTATCCTATACAATGAGTTTGTATAAGACCGGACCGCGAAATAGGCAATCTTTAGATGTAACACCGTTAACTAATAGATTGCTATTTCTTAGGATGACCAGGCAACTCATTCTCAATCCTGAGTGAGTTATGGACTCCTGCCCGTGAGGGCTCGTCCTTTGATCTATATGGGTGAGAGTGGCCCGAGTCGCCGACTCAACATTCCTACCATTTTGGGGACAAGACCGAGTGGGGAGCTGGAAACATAACTTCACAAGATGGAATTCACTCCTCCCCGACTTTGGGGGAGCATATGAGTGTTCCCTTAAATGCTGACTCCAGGACTTGAACAAGGAGCCCCACCCTCTCATTGGCCGAGAGGGACTTCCGGTTATTGGTTGAACCATAACCGGGTTGCTCATTAGAGGAGCAGTGGTGTTTAAGGAGTAAGATGTAACTCAGGGGTAAAACGGTAATTTGACCCAACTTGAGTTACAAACACTCGTGAAGGATTGACTCGTCATTAATGGTCGTGTATCCATGGACACGAAATCATTCTGCAATGAGAAGAGTGTAACTGCGAGTCTTTAGTGGAATGACCCGTAGTTAACGACTCTAGATTAACTCGATCAATGAGTTTGACCGATTAATCTTGCATCGTTAGAGCTTCGGATCTGTAGGTCCATTAGATCCCCTTGCTAGCTCATAACGGGTAAAACGAGGATCAAATTTTTTAAAGAATTTGAATTGTTTAAATTACTTAAGGGATTATATGTATATTGATACATTATAATATATATAGTTGTAAATTAAAACTATATATTATGAGAGATATTATTTGAATGAGATTCAAATAAAATTAATATGAATGAGATTCATATTAAAACTATAGGTTTAAAATAATGTTCATAAGATGTACATTAAAACTATAGGTTATACGAGAGAAATGTTTTAGAATATGATTCTATTTTTATAATAAATAATTAAGTGTTAATTATTTATGTATATATATATATTTATTAATTATTAATTGGATTAATAATTAATTATATTAATTAATTTGATTAATTAATTTTATATATATATTAATTATTATATATATATTATTATTATATATATATTATTATTATATATATATTTTAATTATTATTATAAATTATATATATATATATTAATATTAATATTAATATTAACTCCCCTGCAAAATTGCAGGCAAGTGGGGGGTTGCTGTGACGTGGGGAGTTATTCTCATCATGGTTCTTCTTCTTCAATGGTTGAAGAAAACAGGACACAAAAAAAAAAACCCCATTGATTTTATCTCAAAGATCAAGCTCTTTCTCTCAATTTTTCCCTCTCGTTCCAAAGGTGCTACCACAAGCACGATCCCGAGACCCAAGAGGATAGCGACGAAGATCCGGTGGTGGTGTTCGAGGGGAATTCACTGATGAAACGTTCTTCAAAGGTTTGGAATTTCCCCTGTATTTTTCTTGTTTAAATTTCGATTTTGTGTCCCAAAAAATTAGCAACAAAAATCCACTTCCGCTCCGGGATTAACATCCCTTCAAATATGTCGTTATTTATGAGTACAATGAAGATTGACGTGAAGAAATTTAGTGGATGGTGGTCTAATGGAGTCCAACAGTGATTCCAACAGAGGTTATAAGAAGTCCAGCATGAGTGATGAAGATTGGGGGAAAATATATTTGAGGGCTGCAAGTATGATACAAACAAGTTTAACTAAGAATAATCTTGCAAATGTGCATGGATTTTCGACAGCCAAAGAACTCTAGGATAAGCTTGAAGCGTTGTATCAGGCAAAAGGCATCTAAAATCAATTGTAGCTAAAGAAGCTATGTCACACGGTCCGAATGAAGGAAGGTACATAAATTTCAGATTATATGAGTAATCTCAATAGCATCATCATTGAGCCAAAGGTAATCGAAGGAAGATAGATGACGAAGGTACTCAGGCTCATCTTATCACTTCCATCTTCTTATAAACACATAAAGCCAATCTTGATGTATGAGAATGATATTTTCAATTTTGCCGAGGCTACTAGTAAACTGTTGTCTGAGGAAAGAACGTTGAAGAGTGAAGGGCATACTTCAAATAAAGATTCAGTACTAGTAGCTAGCAATTGAAAGAAGAAGAAAGACTTCGTACTGTTAGAGTTGATACGATGTGGTTCCGCTAAGTGGTGTTCCTTGATTTTTTTTATTTTCCTTTATTTAAATGGTTCCCTCAATGTTAATAGGTGTAGTTATTTTTCAGTTTTGCTTCCTTAATTTTTGGAATGAGGCTTCGTGGTAGTTTCTGTCTCTCTCTATGTATTATATATCCTGCTGTTTGCTTATATAAGTTAGGAAGATTTTTCTGAAATTGTATCTTGGTATCAGAGCTCTTATGCTCACGGTCAAATGGCTTCCAGTGAAATTGAAAATCCATCATCTTTTCCACAAGTTACTACCAATGTCTTTGTCTCAGCAATAAGTCTTCCATCACAAATGAATACCACATTTGGCCATCCCCAAGGGACTATGTTAACAGTTACATTTGATGACAAAAATTACTCTATTTGGAGAGGAATGATCCTTGCTGTGTTAAGGGACCATAAAGTTAATGGATATGTGTTAGGTACCATAGCAAAGTCGACACAATTTCTAGTTCCTCCAGAAATTGAAGGAACATCAAAACTTGCAATGAATCCTGAATGTGAAGAGTGGCAAGCTGTTCATCAGGCTTTGCTTGGCTGGCTTTTGGATCTATGATGCCTTCCATTGCTTGTGATCTTAGAAGTTCTAGACCTTAGAAGTTCGAGGGAAGTTTGGAAAGCTCTTGAAGATCTGTATGGAGCAACAAGAAAAGCTCGTATAAATGAATTGAGAAATGTTCTTCAAAACACCAATAAGGGGTCGTTGAAAATGTCCGAATATATGGAACTTATGAAACAAAAATATGAAAGTCTCAAGTTAGCAGGTGAACCTGTTATTATAAGTTATCTAATGTCTTATGTGTGGACAGGTTTAGAAGCAGAAAATCTTCTAATTGTGTGTCAAATTGAAGAAAAAGAATCAACCTTGTTGCAAGAACTCTATGCTACCTTGGTGGCTTTCAAAAATACCTTAGTAAGACTCAATATTGTTCCCTCTATTGATGTTACCACTGATGGAAGTGTTAATTATACATACTGTTGAGTGTGTAGTCCTAAACTCGTAGTTTATATTTATGTAAAAATAAATTTATAGTCAATAAAGTTATATTCAATCAATTTTTTGTTGCATTTACAGTATTGCATTGTCCAAATCCATTAATCTAAACATCCAAGGTTATTATCATGTAACCGGGACAGTATATTTATTGGCTTCCAAATTAGTGCTTCCACAAGCATTCCCAAAGAGTAGCCGGGAAGATTTTGGTGGTGGTGTACGTTTGAGATTACTTGAAGAAAGGTGCATCAAAAGTAAGCTTCTCTTTTCCTGTATTTTCCTTTTTTTTATTGTGGTTCTTGTTCCTTAAAATTTAATAACAAGATCGTCGTTTCCACCGAGGGATTAACGTACTTTCACATACGAAACAAAATTATGTGGGAAATAAACAATTCAACCACTCTCAAGATAAAGGAGGACAAGGTAGAGGGAGTTACTCCTCTAGTAACAACAAAAACAGTGAGCAAGGAAAGGGCCGTGGCAGGTTCAGTCCCTACAGAAGAAATAACTCCAAGTAAAGCTGTCAATTGTGTGGTAAATATGGACACACCGCAACAGTTTGCTATCGAAGGTTTGATGAAACCTTCAAAAACTCAGCTAATAGTTCGAAGAGTAGCCAGAACTCAGCATATATTGCGACGCCTGAAATAGTTGGTGAACCTAGTTTGTTGGCTAATAGTGTAGCTACTGACCATGTTACTTCTGATCTAACAAATCTGAATATCAAGTTTGATTCACTGGTAATGGTGCACTGCTTGTTGGTAATGGCAATAGGTTAGAGATTTTACACCTTGGACATACTTGTTTGCAAACCAAATAAGTTGTTCCTCATAAATTTCAACTCAAACATTCTTCATGTTCAAAAAATTAAAAAGAACCTCTTGAGTGTTGCTAAACTCACTGGTGATAATAATTCTTTGTCGAATTTCGTTCCACTTGTTGTTTTGTGAACAACAAGGAAACAAAAAAGGTGGTGCTGCAAGAACTCTTAAAGATGGGCTATATGAAACGAAGTTGCCTCTCCAAATCAACAAGCAAAGTCCAAAATCACACCAATGTCAAGTTTCATTTGCTTGAAAAAATTCAGCTGGCAATAGTTTGCACTTGAATTATACCAATAGGATTAATTATACTTTTGTTGTTAAGTCTTCTGCTTCAGTTTGTAATGTTTTTTTGGATGTCTAGCATAAAAGACTAGGTGATAAGATGAAAATACACACATATTTTATATATTTATTTTACATTTTATTAATTTATTATGTTTAAATATTTGAATTTAATTATAATTTATCATTTTGTGGTTGATTGAAGATATTCAAGAATAATAATTTAAAAGACCAATTTTAGAGGATAATGCATACTTCACCAAATTAGGGAGAGCTCAACGGATAAAATACTGACACAATTATTATGGCTGGATGCTTCAATTTGAGATTTATGGATTTTTAGGATATTTTGTAAATAAAGAAATATAATCAAAGTAGGAAACATTATCCTAAATTGATTAGTTACTCTTTTATTTAATTTGTTTTCTTTTAAACAAGATCTTCCCAATTAGTCAAGAATTCCTTATTAGAGATAATTCATCTTTAAAAGAGAATAAAATTAATCTTTATAAATAGAGAAGCCTTATTGGGAGATCCATGATCCAAGTTCCAACGAAAATAAGTAATTATTTTGGAGGGCCTCGACAACCCTTACCAAAATTGGCGCCGTTGTCGGGGAATCATTATTATTTTCTCATTGTTCAATTTAACTGTTTATAACCCATTCTTCTCAGAATATAAACTACAATTCGACCCTGAAATTGAAAGGACATTGTGGCAGTTAAGAAGGGAGGGAAGACTATGTTTGGAATTCAACGAAGAAATGGCGGATAGAACACTAAAATAGCTTGCGGCACCAGATTTGAATCATCAACCTCTTTGCATAACTTTTCCTAATATTGAAAATGATTTTAAATTGAAATTTGGATTAATACACTTACTTCCTATTTTCGTGGATGTGCAGGTGAAGATTCTCATAAAAAATTGAAGGAATTCCATATTGTATGCTCTGGAATGAAACCACATGGAGTGACTGAGGAGCAAATCAACCTTAAAACTTTTCCCTTTTCTTTAAAGGATCAAGCAAAAGATTGGTTTTATTATCTACCTTCTAGATCAATCACAACATGGAACGATATGAAAAAACTGTTCCTAGATAAATTCTTTCTTGCATCACGAGCTGTAAATATTAGAAAGGAAATTTATGAAATCACGCAGATCGATGGGGAGACATTGTACGAGTATTGGGAACGATTTAAGAAATTATGCGCTAGTTTACCGCACCATCAAATCCCTGATCAACACCTCATCCAATATTTTTACGAATGATTATTACCAATGGATAGGAGTATGATCGATGCAACTAGTGGAGGAGCTTCGGTAGACAACACACCAGAAGCAACCAAGCAACTAATTTCAAACATTGCTGAAAACTCCCAACAATTTGGATTTAGAACGGGAAAAGCTATTACACAAGTCAATTAGGTAAGTGAACTTAAATGTCAAATATTTGATCTAACTGCTTTAGTTCGTCAAATTGCTGTAGGAGAAAACCACGTGAAATGTACGCTCTTCAAGGACATCCTACAAATACATACTCTCAATTTCAGCAAGATTCCATTCAGGAAGCCAATGATAGGGAGATATTCTAGTCCTCCACAAAGAAACTATGATCCATATGATATCATTATAGTGAGAATGGAGAGACCATCCAAATCTAAGCTATGGGAATCAAAACTTTATTAGACCACCTTCACCTCCTATGCAAACTCAAGCTTCAAACTCAGGTATGTCTCTAGAGGAAATTGTTAAAAATCTTGCTAATATTACTCTTCAATTTCAACAGGAAACCAGGGCTGGTATGCAAAATTTGGGCAACCAAATTACCCAACTGGCTACATCGGTGAGTAGATTGGAAGCTTCAAGTTCTGGAATGTTAACCTAAAAAATAAAAGTGAATCCAGAAGTGAATCAACTGGAGAACTTAATGCGGTTATGCTGAGAAATGAAGAGGATATTCCTCTAGTATCAATTCCAAGTAAGGAGAATAAGCTGAGGAAAGAAAAGAGAGAAACTTCTCCTAACGTATCATGTAGAATAAAAGTTGATCCTCCTTTATCTCTTTCATCTTACACTATTACCTCCTTTTCCTAGTAGGTTTTATGAACAAAAAAAGGAAGATAATGAAAATGAGAAAGTAGAGGTATGTAAGAATCTGTCAGCTATCATGAAAAATAATTTACCAGAAAAATACGAGGATCCAGGTATGTTTTCATTACTGTGTGTGTGATTAATAATAACAAAATTGAACACGCCATGTTAGATTTAGGAGCTTCCATATATATCATGCCATTTTATATTTATCAAGAGTTAAAGTTGAAAGACTTACAAAAGACTGGTGTAGTTGTTCAATTAGCTTAGCATTCTTACGTTAACCCTCTCAGAGAAAATTCAGTATGTTAAAAGGTCGTTGGGCTATCTTAAGAGGGTAGTCATACTATTCGGTAAAGATATAATCTCGAACAATTACAGGGTGTTGCCTTTTGCATAATCTCATACAAAAAGAAATGTGGTTGATCCATATGATGAACGAATTGAAGATGATGTTTTAAGTAAGAGAATGGATGGTGAACATATAACTTTTGTAGAAAGTTCTAGTGAATGGAGTCCTTTGACAGATTAATAGGCTAAAGAAATGTTTAATGAGTGGCAGAGCTAGTAATTGACTTTTGTAATATTATGTTTTTGTTTTCTTGTAATGTTTGATGTTTAGTTTGACCCTATGTTTTAGTGCACGTATGAATCATTTTAACATTTTGATTTTTTGTAGTTACTGTTTTGAGCTATTGTATCTAATCTCTTGAATTAATTATATCATTTCCATATAAATATTTGTGGTTATATTTGAACATGTAGTTACGAGTGACAAAAAAGCAGCTAGTAGTAAAAATCGTCATGTGTGGACATATTTTGAAGATATGAAATTGTTGGAATGTTTGTGTTGGAGCTTGTCCATGTTGGAGGATAGCGAGGAGATAATGGGACATTTAAGGCTGTATATTTGCAACAATTGAAGAGATGGATGAATGAATAAATTTCTAGTTGCAATTTATAGGCAACACTGCAACTTGAATAAAGATTGTAATGCAATATTTGAAATATTAACACATATTTGATGAATGAATGAAGGTAAAATTTTATTTAATTGACTTATTTATTTTCTCATTTTTTATTGATCTATTTGTATATGTTCATAACACGAAATTTAATTGTTTAGTCTCATCCTAGTGCAAAAAAATTGAAAAACTAGTCATTTCCATAACATGATAATTTGACACTTATATTAGGGAACGATAAGGCCAATGGAGTAGGCACTCAAGGACCTATGGACATGCCTAATGTTCACTAGTAGACATTCGGGCTTCAATAAAAACTGACATTAACATAATTCATGACAGTTATATTAAGGCAATAAGGAAGAAGAGAACGTGACATTTATTGAAATATTATCATCAATATAATTAGAACGACTGTTATAAACTATCACGAATCGATCACCACAATTTAAAGATGTTACAAATTACTTATTTATTGATAGTTATAAACTAATCTCTTGAATTGACGACAATTTATAATTATCACAAATAATATTTTTATGACAACTAATAAATGTCATGAAAATGTTTATAATGACAAATTAACAATGTCATGGAGCATTAAATAATGATATTCTATACATGTTACGAAAAAATGTATAACGACAATTGAAACTATCATGGTATATTTAATAATGACATTTTATTTAAAATCACGAAAAATTGTATAATGACAACTTAAAAAAGTCATGGAACATTAAATAATGATATTCTATACATGTCACGAAAAATTTTATAACGACAATTTCAAATTATCATGGTATATTTAATAACGACATTTATTTAAAATCACAAAAAATTATATAATGACAACTTAAGTGTTTTCGACAAGGGTTTAAAAATGTCAATAAAAGTTCGATAATGACAATTTTTAATTATTATGAAATGGTTTTCAAATATTTCTTTTTTGTCATGAAACCTATTTTGTTGACATTTATAAATGTAATTTTTTCATATAAACTTGTTTTGAAATGTTTTAAGAAACCGCTTCCCATAATTGTACATAGTACCTATCAATTGAGACGTATTTTAGATACAAAAACATATATATTTATTAGTACAGCAACCCCATACAAATACAAAATGTGTATACATATAGTAAATTATATATACATAACATAAACAAATAATATTCAAATGTACATCAACATGCACATAAACAAACTATATTCCAAGTAACTGCTATCCCAACAAAAAATAGCCCAAAAGTCATTCTTCACTTCTAAGCTCGTCATGGTTCTCCAGGCTTTTCTTACAAGACCTAAGAAATGTATAAAAACCTAAAATATTTGACAATAGTATCCGTGAAATGTCAAACTACAAAATGTAGTTAACATATTACTATTATATGTTGTTAGAATTCATACCGCGTAAACGTGAAAGTACGTTAAGATATTTTCCTTAACATGGTACAAAAACTCTCACTCCTACTTTCTTGAACCTTCGCTCCCACAAACTAAACATATTCAAAACAAAAAATTATGAAAACATGAATCTAGCTAAATACATTGGTTTGTCCATAATGAACTCTCGCTCCTACTTTCTGAACCCTGGCTCCCACAAACTAAACAACATATTCAAAACAAACAATTAAGAAAACATGAATCTAACTTCATACATTGGTTTGTCCATAATGAATACTCGTTAAAATAATTAAATATCTTTTTCTCTTACCATACAAACATAACATACACAAGACAAAACTATTTTTTTTTTTTGGGGGGGGGGGGGGGCATGGTGATGTTTGGGATAAAGTACAATATTCAGATTAACTCGTGCACTCTAACGAGCATGCTATTCATAAATCATAAGATATACTTAGATAAAGAATAAAAACAAATTTATGACTAAGTATCATTTTTTAGATTCAACACATGTACCAAAAACACTAATTTGAACTAGGTATAGCCATAATAATTATATTATATTCTTCATTCCTATAGAACATAACAAACATGATGCATAACTAATTTTATGGGGGTGGTGATTGAGACAATATACGATAAGGATATAATGTCTACAACGAATAATTCCACTCTGACCAACACATGCTTTTCAATATCATAGGATATGTTTCAGCTCAATAATATAGTCAATAACATGAGACATGAATAGTGATCAAGAACCATACCTCAATAGAACATTACAATATATATAGTTGATAGCAACGGTATTGCCTAAAAGTAATCAATCAAATCTTCCATGCAACAAAATTTCAATCTTCTACATGCGGTGACCAACAAAATGCAAGATTGTGTGAATGCAGAAGCCATAAAATAACAACTACATTTGTTGTTCCTATCTCCATATGTGTTCACACCATCAGTTGATAAACCCCAAACGTAAATTTCTTGATTCCAAACCAAAATCTTTGACTAACCTCCAAGAGGGAGAGTCAACTGGATGACACAAAATCTCATATATTTTCCTACCTATACTATGACATGTCAAATTCTTAGTATGATCGAAGCTCCTAAATAGTCTAATGAATCTTGGAATTATCGGAAAGTACCACATCTGCTTAGTGGGAACTCATTCTCTCTCCTTTGTTGTATTCTTACTTAGTTTCCATCTAGGCAAACTACAGTAAGAACATCGGTTCATGCGTGCATATTCTTTTCTGTACAAGCAACAATCATTAGGACATGCATCAAATTTCTTGTAATTCAAACCTAGAGCACACAATGTTTTTTTCTCTTTGTACATGAATTTCGACATTTCATTCATTTCTTGTAGAAGATCACTTATTACAAGTAGTAGTTCTGAAAAAACTCGAATTGCTATACCTAGATCGTACTTTCAAGCTGTATAATCTGACTAGAGTTGACAACTTCGTGAACTTTTTACATCCAGGGTATAATGGTTTCTTAACATTATCAAATATGTTTTCAAACGATTTTGATACATGTAAACTTCCATCATAAACAGTCTGAACTATGTCAATCACATCAAACAAATCATTATCATCTTCATCATTCTGATTGAACTCATCATTCAACTTATCCTTATCTGTTCGAGGTGTATATTATTCATCATGCCAAAACCATACCCCATAGCTTTGATCAATACCGAGTTCGTACAAGAGATTTCTAATGGTTGCAGCATTGTTAGCTATATAATTTCAACATTTCAAGTAGGGACAACGAATAACATTAGAACCACTTCGCATGGCGAAACCCAAATTCGATGATTGACTCGATTCCTAAGTCATAATCTTCACACAATCTATGTTTTTCATCCATGATTTATCCATTGTCTTGATATTAGGCAACCTATTTATTGATGACATAAATAATTCAAGTATCATGATAGTGTGATTAATTATCTTGCTCAAGTAAGTTAAATAAATAACAAAAAGATACTAAAAGAAATTATTATGTTTCCTTACAAAACTTTTGTAGGAGTTGATTAATTGAATATATCACTTTCTTAGTTAAAATCCCTACCTAGCAAGAAACTAAGTGTCGACCGCTTATCGACGATATTCTATATATCGTCAATATATGGTCAAAATGTCGAGAAAATATCGACATTCCAGCAATATAATCCAACATTTCATTAAAAATTAAAAAAAAAATTAACTAAAACACTAAACCCATAAGATAGCCCTAGCCCATCCACTATGTATAATGATGGAGATGAGTGAAGGAAAAGGGGGAGGGGGAGGGGATCGTATAGGATGCGGTCCCTCCCCCTTGTAATCTTTTCGATGTGGGACGGGGGCTTCTCTCTGCCCTGCTCCTTTCTTTTTTTTTTCCTTTTTTTTTCTTTTTTTCCCCTCTCTTTTTCTTATAATAATAATATTATTATTATTTAAATTTATTTATTTATTTTAATTTTTACTATTGACTCGTCTTCTTTTATTCTTGTTGATTGTTTTTAATCTTAGACCTATTTTTCTTTTCAAATTTAATTATAAATTTTCAAACTTATCCTTCAATTTTTAATAACCCAATTTAATCCTCATGATATATATACATTGTGTGTATATATATATATATATATATATGAATATTTCATATCTTTTGTTCAATTATGTAACTAAAAACTATATTTGGTTATAAATTATTAATAAAACATAATTAAGCAACATTAGACTTCAATTTACTAATTCAAATTATTTTCATTAATCTTCGTTATCTTATTCCGACATTTCTATCAACATCGACAGTTTCATAAGTAAGTTACTCATATTTTTCCATATGATAGATATAAGTGATCAATTATACTTTAATTAAGCTATAATTAAAGTTTTATTTACTAATTAAAATAATTTTTATTAATTTTCACAATTTCATGATTTTTTCCCAAATATCCGTCAACATTGACATGTCCATTATCATGTCCGTAAAATCGAGACCTCGCCATTTACATTGACATAGACATTTCGAACCTTGCTACCTAGGGAAGCATTATGTTTTAGATGTATACGTACATAAAGCTATGTGGAATAAGTAAAAGAAAAAATAAAAATGTAAGCATGATTTTAATAGTGATTTGTCTTTTATTGGTATTCGACTAGTTGCTGATTCAAATCTAATCCCTATTAACGCATATTAATTGACATGATAAAGGTTAAAATGTCATGTTATTCTCTGTACTTTGAAACTTAATATTATATTTCACTACGTGTATTTTCGAATGTATAAATTTAGTCACTCTACTTTGAATAGGTCTTCAAAATGAGGTTCTCAATATTGTTAGTATGCAGGTGAAATTAATTTTTTATGAGTTGGCAAAATAATACTAATAATTTTCATGCAAGAAATAGTTTAGTGGATAAAGCACCTATTACCATCTTTAAAGTCAACGGTTCAATCTTCCACATGAAAATGTTGAACTAAAAAAAAGGAAAAAATAAAAACTAACGATCGAGACTAATTTTAAGGTTTATTCAAACTACGTCAACTATGGAGATGGACAATATGATTAAACTTGTCTTGAAATTGCAAGAGCAGGAGATCATCCCATGAAGGGCATTGTAAGGAGGAGCATCCCAAGAAATAAACTACCATAAACTCATTGAAAGAAGAAGTTTTCTAGAAACAAATAAACTTGCAATCTATTGATGTGCAAAATGATAGTAATGGTTCCGAAAATTGGTCCCTAAAATCAATGTTTAGATATGGATGCTAGCAAAGATCTAAAAATAGTATTTAACTTGGTTAGTCAAACAATTAGACAACTCTAATAAGGTATAATTAAACTAAACCATCATGAAAAAAACAAGAAGGTAGGCAATAGGCAAAGATTTTGGCCATTGTGGCAAACCAATAAACTAACTATCAAATTGAAAGAAGTGACTCGAAATAAAAAAAGTAAGATAATTGACCACAACTATTGAGCATTACAACATTCAATTTCTTATAAATAAAACATATAATAAATGAGATTAATAATAAACAAATAAATAAAATCGAAGTTGTTCCATTTACTTCACTCTGCAATCACCATCTCATAAAACAAAAGAACTATACGAAATAAAAGTAAAATAATATTCTATTGCGATCATCTCCACAACAATCACCAAGATCTAAAGCACAACCAACCCTAGACACCATTATTCGAAATCAACAAAAACAGATTCAAACGTTGAAACAGAAAACAAAGAAAAGGGGGGCATCGTACCAAGAAGCTGAAATTTGTCTCTGGTCCAGCAATAGCAACTGAATTCTCAATAGTAAATCCCAAACAAAGATCACTCAAGCAGGTGATGGCACTATCGAAGTCTTTGCCACATTCTTCAAGGGCTATCACATGCCTTGCAAATTAAAACTTAATAGGACCACTTCAATTTCATGCCCAACTAAGATGAATAAGTTGATAATTAACAATTGAGGCGTATATAACAGGAGAAATGGAATAATTCAATCTTCCTAGGGTGTATATCACAAAATTCTATAAAGAATCATGAACCCTTTTCTCCCTTTACAACAAACACTGCACACCCTTTTAAGTCTCTTAGAGAACGTTCTAAAGCCGTGTCAATTTAGTTCACGTACTTTAAAGAATGCTAGTTAATTTAGTTTTAAACTTATAACAATTTAGTTCCTAAAGGATTTTAATATTGCTATATACCAAAGATTGATACAAATTATAATATTCAAAATTTGGAGACTTAATTTAACAATTATTTATAACTTAAACTTATAAGTTGTTACCATCATACTATACTTCTTGAGTCAAAGAGACACATTTTTATTACAAGTAAACACATAAATTTACTAGAAGAAATTTATATATTACTCTATATCCAATGAATCAAGGAAGAAAAAAGAGACAAAATACAAAACAAAGAGTCATGTTTGTAGGCTCTTATATAAAAAAAAATAGGACAGAAGCCGCTTTTTAACAATAGAAGAAACCCTAATAAACAGTCATTAAGGATCGTCACAATTTCAATCTAATCGAAGAGAGATCTTTCAATTTCATCTCCAAACTATATGGATTGAATACCTTTAAAAAAAGGAGGAAAAATTATTGAGTAAGAAAAGTACCTCAAAGTTGGAATAGAGTAAGTTGGGTTTGGAGGTTCTATCACTACAAGAAATATAGTTATTTATAGCTCTGTGAGATAGCATTTTGAAAAATAAGCTATGGTAGAAATAAAAAAAAAAAAAAAGGCGGACAGACTAAAAAAAAAAGGCGGCCAATTTTTTCCAATTCTCCCGTGAAATTTGTAGCGTCACCAATGTGAAGAGCAAAACCCCCTTTTTCTTCCCTCATTTTCCCCTCTCGTGAAAAAGTATCGTATCCTTCATTCGAACATTCTCTCAGTGCAAAGCAATCCACCTCTTCGTGTTCGGCTGTTTGCCCACGCCATCGGGATCTCCAAGTATCAACACGCTGCTGCCGTCAAGTTCTTCGGTATCCGCACGTCGCCGCCACTGCTTCTACAGGTATCTACAGGTTCATCGTCGAGTTGTCCAAGTTCGCACACCCCCTTCACTTTACTTGTTTTGTTTGTCGCTTCACTCTCCTTGTTCCATGTCCAATGTTCCAAACTCTTCAATTTATAGTTTAGGGATTTTTTCGCTTTTGGTGTAAAAACATATTGCATTTTTAAGTTTCAATCTCTAATATACACCTCACAACTGTTGAAGGAGTCGTGCAGGGCGTCTCAGAGAAATTGCTCGTATTCGTTCTCTTCGAGTTCGTTTCTCTATTATTTTTGCTTCTACTACTAATTTTGACCTCTGTCGCTTTTCTATTTCCCAATCTTGATTTGTTTCTTTGATTTGGGTTTCCAGATTATATGTGTGTGTTTGACAAGTTGGTGGCTGATTTTTCTTTTTTGTGTTTTTATGATTTTCAAGCGGTGGATGGTTTCTCTAAATGTGTGGTGACTGGCTTGCTTTTTTATGGGTTGGAGTGTTGTGTTCCCTTAAATGGTGTTGTTTTGGGTTGTAGTGGTTTTTTATTCATCATTCTTAAAATATTTTTGAGAGATTTCTTAGAGAGGTAGAAAGAATTTGTAATAATGCGACTTTCTTTTAAGATAAATACGCGTTCTCGTACATTATCGATTCTTTACCAAAGTCAACAAATAGGTCACCATCAGAATAAGAGATTGTGGCAAAAAGAAGACAAAGGGATTTTGTTATATATGTAAGACTTAAGGATGACAAATCATTGAGAAAAAGGAGGCTGAGACTTTAGGATTCTTAAATTGGCATAAGCAAAATGAGGGCTGAAACAAAACAGCTAGTTACTGTTACTCTTGCGATTGGGAATAACACTATTAAAAAAATAGAGGATGAGCTAGTGTAACCCATATACCTTTAAACTTCTCTTCTTTAGTAGTACCGAGCGTAGTGTTAATAACCTAGGTTTGTTTAGGAGGGAGAGTAGGTTCACTGTAGTTTCCTTGAGGTCTCCATTTTCTTTTCCCTTTTTTCAGTGTGAGATTTTTAAAGGTTTGACTCAATCTCTTTTGTTTGATTGTGCTAAAAATATTATTGATTTGTATTCTATTAAAAGTTTCCATTATTGTGCAGAAAACCGTTGAGTAGTGGCCTTCATATTCTCCTTGGAGGTGTTTGTGCATTAACAGTAGTGATTTTCTTCCGTTTTGTAAGTAACTTGCAATTTATATGGTCATGCTTCTGAACTTGCGTTGTCTGGCATTTAATAACATATTTTACGTTGGCATCAATGATTTTATCTATGAAACTTAACGTTCACAGGCCTATTAAATGCTCAACTTCCTGAATTTTTGTTGAATGTGTATGTCCCAAATGAAAAAGGACTTTGAGTTTTCCCCTGGACTTGCATTTGTGATCTTAAAGAATTTGTGTTTTGCCTAAACTCTATCTAAACAATAAATAATTATCATAGGTAGAATTTAATTGATTAGCTAGCTAAACATGATCTCTTATTATATACTTCATTATTCGGGCATAGGATTTGGATACGTTATTAGATATGCTCTAATTATTCAACTAATGGTCGTAGAACAAATAAACACCCACGTACCAGTTTTTATTTGCTTGATGGTGTGCAAAATCTTGGGCATCTTTGACACTTCCTATTATCTCCAAATCAATATGTTCGCTAAAAGCTTCATTTTAGGCCAAAAATTGCAGATAGATCACATAAACAGGAGGTGGAAGTAGCTCTGCTAGTTGGTGTTGATTTACCTTCTTTGTCTGCAATATTCCCAACTGATTCTGTACAGGGAAGGATGCCTTTTTCAAGGACTTGAGGTACGAGGGAAGACTTGACAAGAATTTCGTTCAGAAAATAATGGTCATTGTGAATTATTTTTCGTATACATAATTTGTTCCCTTGTCATTTTTCTTTGCTAATTCAACAAAGATAAACATCTTGACAAGTAAAGGGGAGTGTTTTTTCCCCATCGATAATGGTTTATTATTGTGTTGTCCTATTTGGATAGAGATTATGTTTAGACCGAGGTAATTGGCTGAATGAGGAGATGATGGTTAGATTGTTTATGCAATGAAACATTTATGAGCTTTTTTGTAAAATATAGATTATTATCTAGATAATGTCGCTAAGATAGCAAATTGTTTCTAGAATTTTTGTGAGAGTTATGCAATTTATGTACTTTCCTTGAATTCTATTCATGTGCTCATGATAGGGAAAAAATAAAAAATTACTGATATGCTCTATGGTATTGTGTGGCTTATTTTTCTGGTATTAAATTACTAGTTATGTGTTTTGTTATCTTTATTATTTATCTATTTCTACCTTAATCTGGAGTGTTAGATTTGAAGAAGATGGGTTTAGAGGAGAGTTTGATTTTTTAAACTTAATCTAGAGAGTGAGATTTGTGTTATTGGTTTGAGTTTTTTATGCCTTCATTTCCTTACTACAGATTAAGATCTAATGAGAATATTCTACATCTGAACCTATAATTTACATGTCCTAACTTTTCTGTTTTCGTGGAGTTCAGATCTTTTACAAGTCCTTCAACAAGAGTTTTGAAGGCCGCTGGATCGTGTCCAAGAAGGACGATTATCAAGGTTAGGTTTTGTCTTCTTTTTCAAGATTATTCCATGATATTATTACTACAACAAATAATACTTTTTATAACATGGGACTGATGTGTTTCTAAATTGTCAGGTTAACCTGATTTCCTTGGATTATTTTCCTTCTTAATGCCAAACTTTTTGTTGTCTTTTATTTCTAGACTCAAAATTATTTACTTCTTTGCTTTGGTTTGATTTTGTTTGTAGAGGCTAATTGATCTGCACCATTGTACCTAGTACCCAACATCAGAGGAGTTGAGTATTGAAAAGCAAAATTCAAGGCATTTGATTTTTGGGGACATCAAATTGTTTATAGAGTCAAGAATGATTATTTTGCGAAGGTAATGAAATTGTTGGATTATGAATTAGAATGGCAAGTTTGGATTATGAATTTTGTGTCTGTGATGAAGTGAATTAAGATATTGGAACTCTTTTGTATTATTTTGTCCTTGTTGCAATTTTGTCTGGAAGAATGTTTGATAAAGATTGGATTCATTTGAACATGTATGAGTATATCAAATATTAATTAGTAATAGCTTGAACAAATTGGTTATATTAATTTGTTGAGTTTTATTTATTAATTTATAGAGCTACGGATGAATACTTGCGGGGTGCATGAAACTTTGTCGAACAAGTGAAAAGTAAGTCGGATGGGGTGGACAAAATATTATGTCCCTGCAAGTTATGTAGGAACATGAATCACCAAACCTTTGATTCTGTGTATGAACATTTGGTTATTAAAGGTATGGATTTGACTTATAAGATTTGGTATCATCATGGTGAAAAATTGCCTTCAATTGGATGCCAGTATTTATTTAATGGTGAAACTTTTAGTAATGCTTCACCCATAGGAGACGAACCAATAGATGAACCTCGACCTTCTACAGACAAGGCTTTCACCAAAAAATTTTCTAATGCGAACACTCCATTGTATCTATCGTGTACGAAATATACAAAATTGTCAGTTGTCGTATCCTTATATAAGATTAAGAGTGCTAATGATTGGACTGATAAGAGTTTTACAAGTCTTTTAGAGCTCTTACATGACATTCTACCCCCTGATAATATCATCCCCAAGTCTACCTATGAAGTGAAGAAGTTCTTAAAAGTATTTTATTTAGGATACAGAAAAATTCATGCCTGTGGGAATGACTGTTGCTTATTTACTAAGGAGAACAAAGATTTGGATAGTTGCCCAATTTGTTCGCATTCTCGATGGATGGTAGATAAATGCACCAGGCGAATGAAATGAGGTGTTCCTGCTAAAGTGCTAAGGTATTTTCCTCTCATCCCAAGACTTAGACGAATGTTCAGAACTCATGAAGTAGCTGAATTAGTACGGTGGCATATAGATCATAAGAGCAATGATGGAAAGATGCACCATCCAGTTGATAGTGTGTCATGGGAGTCAGTTGATGTAAAATGGCCAGATTTTTCTAGTGATTCACGCAACTTATGATTTGGCCTATCCAGGTTAACCCATTTTCTGGCATTAGTAGTACATATAGTTGTTGGCCAGTAATGCTTGTGACATACAACTACCTCCATGACTATGTATGGCAAAGGAGAATATAATTCTGGCATTATTGATTCCTGGTCCCAAGCAACCTGGTAACAACATTGATGTTTACTTGGAACCATAAATTGATGACTTGAAAAAGTTATGGAAAGGAGTTAAAGTTTATGATGCAGTAAGCAAATCAAAATTCAATCTAAGAGCCATTCTTATGTGGACTATAAATGATTTTCCAGCTTATGGAAATCTTGTCGGGTGCATAACGAAAGGCAAAACTGCATGTCCTATTTGTAGGAAGCACACACAAGCTGAATGGTTGTACAATAGCAAGAAAGTATGTTTTATGGGCCATAGACGATTCTTACCTTCGTCTCATCCATATAGAAGGAAGAAGTCCTGGTTTAATGGCAGATTGGAAGAACGGCAAGCTCTTAGAATCATGAACAGAAATGCAATTTATGGTGAACTTAAAGATTTTTTCAACCATTGGGGGAAGTGTGAGAAGAAAAAACGAAAGAAACATAAAGGGATAAACGAATTGTGGAAGAAACGATCTATATTCTTCGAGCTACCATATTGGAAGGTAAAAGCATCTTTATACTATCATTGTATATTTGATCTAACTTGAAGACATACATCGTTTACTAACTTCATTTGTTGTCGACCAATATAGGAACTTGTGTTGCGCCATAATTTGGACGTAATGCATGTTGAAAAGAATGTATGTGAGAGCATTGTTAGTACATTGTTAGATATTAGTGGAAAGTCGAAAGATGGCCTCAATGCTCGAAAAGATTTACAAGATATGAATATACGACATGACTTACACCTAGAAGAGTGTGGAAGTCGAGTTTACCTTCCTCCGGCTCCACACAAATTGTCAAGATCTGAAAAGCAATTATTTTTAAGGAGGTTATTTGACTTGAAGTTACCTGATGAATATAGTTCAAACATTTCAAATTGTGTTTCATTAAAAGAGTGCAAGATAACTGGAATGAAGTCTCATGATTATCATGTGTTAATGCAACAACTTCTACCTGTTGTAATTAAAGGAATGCTTCCAAAAGGTGCAAGACACTCAATCACACGATTATGTGCATTTTTCAATAAAATTTGCCAACGTATGATTGATAGAGAAAATATGTTGGAGGTTGAAAAAGAAGTGATTCATGCATTATGCCTTTTGGAGAGGTTTTTTCCTCCTTCGTTCTTTGACAACATGATTCATTTGGTCGTTCATTTAGCACGTGAAGTTAGATTATGTGGGCCAGTTCAATTTCGTTGGATGTATCCTTTTGAAAGGTATGTTATTTATCACATTCTAAACTTTAAGTGTCCATGAGTTGGAAATTTGAGCATCTTACATGTATTGTGATATTTTTAGATACATGAAGACGTTGAAGAGGTATGTTAAGAATAATTCACGTCCAGAAGGATGCATTGCAGAGCGTTATTTAGCTAATGAGTGCATTCATTTTTATAAGAATTGTGTCAAAGATTCAACGAAACTTGACAGCAGAGAATGTCGTAATGAGGAGTTCAACAACGATGTCATTCTTGAAGGCCGTCCTATATCATCTGGATCCCAAATTATATTATCTGATGATGTACTCCAAATAGCTCATCAATAGTGTTGTTCAACTCAGCCATGGTGGAACCATATATAGAGTGAGCATTTTATTTGCCCATTAGCATTGAGCGAATGTAATACAAATATTAATGTGTGGTTCATCAATATATATAAGGATGCATAAAACGAAGTTGTTGAGTTCGAATAGAAGATTGAGTGCTGACAACAATCTTCTAATGAAGGTTCACACAATGGAATTTCCACTTTGGTTGAAAGACAAGGTAATATACTATGCGCTTCCACGGATAGTGTAGTTATCACTAGTGATTCTAAATATGTGATTTTTTATTGGAATAGATTTCGTTAGATTCTGATAACACGATGCATTCAAATTTATTAAAGTGGCTTGCCAATGGACCACGGAAGAGTGCGATGTCTTATTCAGGGTACATCATAAATGGGCAACGGTTTCACATAAAGAGCATTTAAAGGTCAACTCAAAATAGTGGTGTTTCTATTGAGGCGACTACGTTATGTAGATCAAGTGCTACAGATGGAGTTCTGATTGTTGATCTAGTTACGTATTATGGAGTTCTGACAGAAATTCTCTTACTAGGTTATTATATCTATCGACTCCCACTATTTAAGTGTGATTGGGCAAAACTCCATAATAGAATTAAAATCGAAGATGGATTTACATTGGTTAACTTGCATCAAAGTCAAAGTCAATTTGAAAAAAAGAACCGTTTATTCTTGCATCACAAGCGAAACAAGTATTTTACGCCAGAGAACATGCCATATCTAATTGGTATGTTTTATTAAAAGCACCTCCTAGGGGGTTTTGTGAGTTAGACAAGTATGATGAGAATGCACACACAAGTTTTGTGGGTGAAGGACAACAATTTGCTACACTCAAAGAAACTGATGTAGATTTTAAAGAATGCAACTATACACGAGATGATTGTAAAGGCACCTTTATTTGATAACACTAGTGACCATTTTGTAAACTTGCACAAATGTAGTGTTATGT
Organism: Momordica charantia; assembly: GCF_013281855.1. Classification (NCBI taxonomy): domain Eukaryota; kingdom Viridiplantae; phylum Streptophyta; class Magnoliopsida; order Cucurbitales; family Cucurbitaceae; genus Momordica; species Momordica charantia. The sequence goes on along the minus strand of NW_028275167.1, from coordinate 18,371,734 downwards.
CACAATATTTGTAAATTTGCAAGACTAATGACCATTTTGTATATGATAACACTAGTGACCATTTTGTAAACTTGCACAAATGTAGGATTAATATGTCATATTTTGATAACACTAGTGACCATTTTGTATATTGGCAAGTTTGTAGGTATTTTGTAAAGGTGAATATGAATATGATAATTTATTTGTGTGTTGTTTTAACTCTTATTATGTCATTTAGTATTTTCTATTTCAGGTAAAATTCGTAGGCCCAACAATTCACAATTTGGCATCATGAAGACAAATGCACCGGTAAGTTAACTTTAATCGTTTTCCTATTTATGAAATTAGTATATACTAAATATTACTTTTTTGTTTCTTTAGGACTTGCTAAAAAGGAAGGGCATTATCAAGAAATGGAAGAGGTCGTCAACTACAGGACCATATGTCGTTGAACCACGACGTTCTGAGCGCAACGCTGAAAAGAATTTTTGGAGATTTGCAACGTCCTTTAGTATGGACTTAACCGACTGTGATGACAATGCATCATCCATTCAGACATCGTCAAAGAGTGTTAAAAGAAAGATAGTGGATGACGTAAATATTAGGGAGTATAGTGGAGTGAGAGAAAGTGAGATCCCACTTGTTTCTGAAAACCCAAATCATGAAAATGGTACGGATAGTCAACCCATGACTCCTCCCACACACATACATGAAGAAAGGGAAACTCATGTCGATCATCCCAATCCTAATGAGCTACACGAGAACCCTACAAGGCAACCTAATGTACTAGATTCTCCTGCTACTCGAACAAGGGGAACACTTCGTAGGTTAACACCTATCAAGGAGGTTCATATTGAGACAGAGGAAAATGGAGAAGGGTCTGAACCTTCTACCAAAGAACTAGAACCTAAAAGAAGAAGAAGACCTACCAAAATGAAAACAATAGCAGTTGAGCCACAATCAAAGCTAAGCATATCTTTTAATAAGTTTGGACAAACCTGTTGGTGATGCATCTGTTGGGTTGGCTTCATTTTTGGGTTCACTTGTTTGAGAGGTAGTGCCAATGAATCTTGAAACATGGAAGAAGCAATCAACAAGGCAGAAGAACGAATTATGGCATTCTATTCAGGTATTGTATTAAATATTTACGCATTCAATATCGAAGAAATTATTTATATTATTTTGCAATTAATATTGAATTATTTTACTACTATAATGAAGTATACTTTTTGCATAACTATATTATTTAGGCACGATATAATATTCATGAAGCTTGGCAGAAGAAATATTTTTTTGAGAAGATAAGTGGGCTATGGAGGGAAAGCAAATCTCAATTGGTAAGTCAAATTCAAACTGCTTCAACTAATGAGAAGTTGGCTAAACTAAAGCCAGACAATATTTCTTCAATGGATGATTGGATGGATTTTGTGAAGGAGAAGACAAGTGCTAAATTCTTGGTATGAAAACATATTGTTTCTTTGTTTCTTATTCACATGTAGGTATGTATTAACACTTTAAACATCATTATTAGGCAAAGAGTGAAAAATTAAAGGAGATAAAGAAAAAACAGCTACCACACACTTGTAGTCATAAAGGATATGCTCGACTGGCAGAAGAGATGGTATTAGATACATAATTTTGATAATTAGTATTACATATGACATAACTAAATAACTTTTAATTATTTATACATGTAGAGAAATATCTCTTCTACTCCAAATAAGGTTACGTGGGTAATAGTGTGGACAAAAGCACACATGAGAAAGGATGGACAGCCCGTTGACTCAGAAGTTGCTGAGACCATAGTATGTAATAGTGTATCCATGTCTTATGATTACCCTGCTGAGACCATAGTATGTAATAGTGTATCCATGTCTTATGATTACCCTCCCTCAAATGAACTGTCATTGTGAATATGTAGTTCATCTCAATTAGGTGTTTTAAGTTTATTGCATCTAGATGTTTTTATTATGACCTCCTCCCCCCCCCCTCCATAGACTATTATTATGCTATCTTTGTGTATGACTGTTCTTCTTTGTGGAGTTCACTATTAGTGGTAGTCTTGAGTTTGTTGTCTTCTTATGGTTATGTTGAGTTTGTTGGTATCATTAGTTTAAGTTTATTGCATCTAGATGTTGTTGTCTTATTGTGGTTATGTTGAGTTTGTTGGTATCATTAGTTGTGAATGACTTTTCTGAATATGGAGTTCATCTCAATTATATGTTTGAAGTTTAGTGTATCTAGATGTTTTTATTATGGCCCCCCCCCCCCCCCCCCCCCCCCCCCCCCAGACTATCATTGAGTTTGTTTTCTTCTCGTGAGTTTGTTCATTGTGTGGTTTTGTAGATATAGAATTGATATGTATTATTGAGTGTGTTAGTTTATCCATGGTAGTCTTTGAAAGCTATTTAATATCTTTAATCTTGTGGATGTTTTGAAACGTAATGTTAGGAGCGTTTGGATCAGAATACGAGTCATGAAGGTATGAGTACTAACACTAATGTGGTAGATGATGCAATCGGTAAAGTATTGGGTCATGATCATGGTTATGTAAGAGGATATGGACATGGAGTGACAAAATCAAAGTTTTTGTCTATGAGTCAAAAGGATAATACTATTACTTTTTTTCCAGAAGAATGCGACCGAATGACATCAGAAATGACTGAGTTGAAGTATTTGGTATCTTCCCTACTAGCAGATAAGGTAAAGTTACTTAGTGTTTGGTATTTTAAATGATTCTTTCAGACTCCATCATTTCTATACTTTGTACATATAGGCCAAGTCAAGCGAACAAAATTCCAATCATACTGGAAATGTACCGACGTCAGCACATGTTCCACCAGCAAACTTAAGTTCTCCACCGGTATGTTTAGTATTATATGTAAGTTTGTATTGAACTAGTACATAAATTTATTACTCTTTGAGATTTCCTTTATTGGTGAAATTAGAGTGTTACCATCAATGATAATGCTCCACGAAAGTGCATGTTGCTCGACTGGATTGGTTCTGGAAAAGTAATTGCTGAAGGAAGATGGTCTTCCAATGATCCATCAGTACTTGTGCATCACATCCCTCTCGGTCCAAATGTTGTACGAGTGTGGGTTGATACAGTGAAAAAACCAAATTCGTATTTATGGAGGCCCACATCTGATATGATGGTTATTGATAATGCTCTAGGTACTACGATTGCTTGGCCTGCTGATAAAGTAAAAATATAAATATGTAAGTAAATTTTTATTTGAGTTTAATTTCGTTTAGTTTATGTGGAAGCAAAACTAAAGTTTGATCTTACATATTTGTGTTTTGTTTTTTTTTAGGTGGGGATATTTGGCACTCATTTGCAGTACTTTTTGGGTCATGTTTCTAATTATCTATTCAGTTTTTCAGAATAAATGTCTGAGCTACATTCATGTATTTTATTTAGCTTCATATATAGTTTGGGATCTAGACTTAATATATGAACTTTTTATGATGCGTACGTTCTTGAAATTTGAAGATTTTGTATTTATGTACTTTTCAGAATATGAAATTAGGTTCCCTTTATGCTTAATTATGAAAAATATCTCAAATTAGGTTCCTTTTTGGGAATGTGAATATTATGCTGCAAATGTAAATAAAAAAAATGCTATGAAAGCATTTCTATAGTATTTTTGCAAAGTTAAAAAAATTTTGTCACACCACTTTATGACAGCTATTAAAAATTAATAATAACATAATTATGTAATATTTAATAGCGTTTAGCATAATTACAAAAAAACGCTATAAAAGTCAGAAACTTTCCATAACATCGGCTACTGCATCGTTTGAAAAAACGTTATGAAATCTTTATAATATCGTAAAAACGATGCTATATAAAATGCTATGGAATATCAACTATAGCGTACATGACAAGCTATAAAACGTCTTTTAAAAGCTATATAAAGTTTATAATAGCGTTTTCATTAATGCTATGTAAAGAATTTATAACATTTAAAATATGTAATTAGAATTGAACGTTGATCATAGCATGAAAAAAAGCTATGGAAAGTCTCAGACTTTTAATAACATCGCCTACTATCGCATCTCAAAAACGCTATAGAAAGTCTATGATAACGTTTTTTCGATGCTATCGTATATGATATTTGTTGTAGTGTATTTCGAGGGGGGGGGGGAGGGGATAGGGAATGGAGCAACAGCGAGCTTGGACGACGGACGACGGAGCGACGATGTTGGCAGCTTCGAGAGAGAAGGAGATGAGGAAGAGAGTTCAATTGGGGGAGAAGAAAAGGGGATTTAGGGATTTTAAAATCCGTTCTCCAACAATTTATTTAAAATTAAAAAAATGGTAAAAATCTTTAATTTGGTAATTATTTTAAAAACAAAAATTTAAAAACTTTTTAATTTAAAAACAAAAGTATATTTTTATAAATAATATATCTCCAGACTCTTATATACAATCGTTGGCCAGTAAAATTCACTTTTTGTGACTATTTTTCTAAATAATTGAGTCGTAATATTTTTTAAAAAAACTAACACAATAAAAATATTATTAAAATATTTAAAATAATCGGAAAAGTTCACTTTTCTCGACACTTTCTCAAAAGAGTCGTGAGTTGTAGTATTTAAAAAAAATTAAAAATAATATTACCGATGCTTTTTTAGAATGGTCGGAAATATTAATATCTCTCAACTATTTCGAAAATAGTAAGGAATTGTAATGTTTGAAAAAAAGTAATCCAACAATTTATTAAAATATTGGTGTTAAGTCCTCTTATGCCAACTTTTTCTAAAACTATTCGGGAGTGATCATTTTAAAACAAAATTAAGAACAAATTTTTGTCCGACTATATATTAAAATAGTGACGAATATAAACATCTTTTGTCTATTTCAAAAACCGTTCGGAGTGGTAATATTACCCGACTATTAGGCAAAAGCGTCGGTAAGACTAACTTAAAATAGTTGGGAGTTATATTACTTAAAAAATTATGAAAGAATAATATAGTCGGATGGGTTTTAAATAGAGTCAGGATATGTATTACTTTCTTGATTATTTTAGTCAATAGTCGGTAAAGTCCCAACTATTATTCTTTAGTCGGGAGAAAAATGTTTGTCCAGTGTACATAATAAAAGCATAGAAAAAACTGATAATTCTTGTAGTGTTGGCAATCAATTTTGTGAACTATTTGCACCATCTAGGTAACCGATCTTGAACGACGGAGCGAGGAAAATGACGGAGCGAGGAAAATGAAGGATGATGGTGAATGCAAAATAGTGCAAATGAGATGAATAAACTTTAGATTTTTTTAAAACAAATCGAAAAAATAGGAGGAAGAAAGCAGATGGCAAAAGGACTTCACTTGATTTAATTTAATTTACCTAGAATGAAAAAATCATTATTGTACTAATACTATGCTTAAAAATTTCATAAAATCATCATAGCTTGTTGGTGTTTGGTGTGTCCATAAGTCTCTTGAATTCAATTCACTCTTGTAACTAAATATTTTTTCATTTACATATTTTAATTTTTTGATAAAACTGCCCAAGTCAGTAAGGAGATCAACCTTGATATTAAGAACGAGATAGAATGAGATACTTAACTTAGAATGGGGCCCCTTTTATAGGTTTGGGTGTCCGACAGTGTATCCGACCGGCAGTTGAGCATGTCGAGTTTCTGCTATTCATATCGGTGGTGCTGACGCTGATCGTGCTAAGTTTGTATCTCCGCACCCAGTATTTAGCTAAGTGTCGTTGGTCGTTGCTTGGGTGGAACAGATACCTATGACCAACCTATCGGTTAATCGTTCTGCTCTTCTAACTCGACCATCTCGAACTGTGGTGTTATTTTCCACTCTGCGTCCTTCACGTTCCAGTGTCGTTTTATGCCTCCAACAACCGAGAATCACTTTAATGAAACCTATTTTGATAAAAAAAAAAAATGTCCTATTAATTTCTTTTTTCAAAAGTCTTTAAATTATAAGGTATACAAAACTCCTCGTCAATTGCAAGCGACCTATAACACCATAAAACCTCAATATAGTTCAGATATCACCAACTCTGACGTAAATAAAGGACGAGCTAAAGGAATGTGTCGTGCTTGATAACTGCTTATCAACTGTCATCATGGATATCACGTTGGGAATTGTGCAATTGCGGAAAGTGACGGGTAAGTTTGACCCACGAGCCAATGTTTATAAATACAGAGGCTCGTTTCATACGCAATGATGCAATTTAAGTTCTGATCTCGAGAATGAATACCTTGGACTATTACTGATTTGAACGTTGGAGTCTTTTCTCTTCTTTGTGCAGGTTCATGCATAGTTAAGTAAGTTTGCATGTGCTCATGGAAGATCGCAATTCGGCAGGAACATTTTGCGTCATCTATAGGAATCAATTAAGTCATTAATTATTACCATGTTAAGCAATGGCTGACGAGCATTCCAAGCAATCAAGAAATTCTAGGTGATAAGGTATCGTTCCTATCGTTGGGAACTTCATAAACCCAATTCAACACTTCTAACGTGAGTTTCCATCTGAGGAGTAAGAGGATCAGATGACAAATCACATGACCAATCGATCAGGTGACACAGTCGGCCCTAATTGACCAAGAAATTGTGGTAAGCTTGCATCTAAGACGTCGAAGATGGCTGCGATGGCCTGTGCATTTCAGAATGTGAGAGGATGAGTTGACAAACTTTAAACATTTATACCATGAGATCTAGAATGAGGCCAAGGTATGACCGACCTAAATCAACCACTCAAGGGATATGTGCCTCACCCTACCCACAAAAAACTCAACCTTGGCTCAAGGTGTCATTCTATGTACGACCCTCAAAATTTGTGTCTAAAGGTGGATCTACAAATGAGGCTCAACACCATCGACCGACAATTCTATACACGAAGGGTAGGGTCACCAACACTACGCATTGATCAACGCCACACCCCATGAGCGAAAGGGCAGGATAATGGAGTTTCGAGGTAGGAGGCCAAATTATCATCAAGTAAGTACAAGATACCTATAATGAGTTTCTATGATGGGTCAATCGACCTAGTAGAGAACATGGGACCTACGAGTCACTGATCAACTCAAACAAGGTTTAGGTAACTAACGCCTGACTCCATCGCGAACTTCAAGCAGCTAAAGAAAGTGTTCATCAGCCAATTCTTGGCTCCTCATGATAGCAAATGGCCAGTAACACACCTCATCACCATTCAACAGTGGAAACACGATACACTTAGAGACTTCGTCAAAAGGTTCAAGGCTTAGCAAATCAAGGTAATCAATTCCCCGAATGACATGGCCAACTCAACCTTCATCACTGGCCTAAGAGACAAAGATCTCATCTAGTGCCTTGGCAAGAAGTCAGACACGATTTTTAATGAAGTTCTTAGCCTAACTTAGAAGTATATGGATGTAGAGGAATCTTGAAGTCCAGGAATCATAAGTTTGAGAAAAATGACAAGTGTCTTTTCTCTTAAAAGGCAAAAGACAAGACCAATGTATGCTCGGCTTGTCGATACACAGAGAAGTGACGTTCAGAGAAGAAAACGAGTCGAAAAGGGGAATTCTAAAAATACATGCCAGCCAAAAAATCCCAGTATCGGAGATTCATAGCCTTCGCTTATACATTGTCATTTTGATGTTATTAGGAAAAATTGTTATTTATTTTTGTGCATTTATTTTATGTTATTTGCTCACCTATAGCTACTCTACACATGTACCTACCTTTTCTCTGTTTAATATATTGTTCTATGCCCATCCATGTGTACGGGTGTGCATGCACTAAGGCCCTTGTTTTAAAAAATAGAGATAAGTTATAACAACCCGTATTTTCGAATACGGCCATTCTAACAATAATGCGGAAGCGTAAACAAATAACCACTATATTAAAGGAAAAACTTCTTTATTTAATTTGATACTATGAAAAAGATAAGGACAAGTCCAACCTTGAAACAAAACCTTACACTATAATGAAGCCAAAGAATAACTATCAGAACTAACTAAGTTCTCATAGGTTAAAAAAATGGAAAATATTAAAGATTTCCAACTCCTCATGTCAGAACGCTATTCCTCAATCACTATCTAAACGGTCACTTGAATCTTCATCTGAAAACATTTAGAAAACAGAAAAATGAGTACAAAAATACTCAATAAGAAATTACCATATCAAACATTGAAATTCAATTTTTCTTTCGAAACATTTGTAACAAAAATACCAACTGATCAAAACTTTCAAAATTCCTTCTAAAACATTTGGTATAACTTTTAAACTTTCGAACAAACTAAATCATTCAAACATTCAAAACAATGTTACATTCATTCATACTTTCAAAATCAGAGTGAGAGGTTGCATTCTTTGGGTAGCCTATAGAAGATATGTGGTTAGCCGTCGGTAACACCAATCAATCAGAAGCTTTCATCATTGTTGTCGAATTAATATCGACCAGAATAGAGTTGTCGAAATAATATCGACCAGAACAAACAGAACGGTTACTTAAGTGGAGGGTCATGCGAGTGAATAACACACAAATCTTCATTCCCAAGAATGTCAAACTACAAAAGCGCCTTCCCACAAATAAGCCATAACAGAAATCCATTAGTTTCAAATTAGGCTACTGTCCCAAATAAGCAAAACCTTTCTCAAAACAAAAATATGACATATCCTAATAGTACTATCAAATAAATAAAAAATATCTTTCAAATAAATATGCAAAACAAATACATACTTTCAATACGAAGTTCAAAACATTTAAATAATTTCAAACAAACTTTATCAAATAATACAAAACATAATTTCAAATATTTTACAAATAACCATAATATCAATTACCAACATATTTATCAAATCCATAACAAAATTTCAATTTCATAGGCAAGACATCAATTTTAAATCTTCATATCAAATCCAAAATAAATTTTAGTTTGGAAGGGATATGGTAAATCACTCACCTCTCTCGAAAATCCTACAAATCTAATTTAACTTCTTCCTTGGTAGTTGTCAACTTAGAGGTCTAAAAACAACCAATATCCAAAATCAATCCTTAAATCCTTTAAAATTCAACCAATTACTAAGAAAATCTTATCTACCAAATTTTCCGATTCAAAACACTTATTTATGCAAAACAATTGGGAAAAAATATGGATTTAGGGCTACAAAACCACATTTGAAAATTGGGTTAAAAAGCCTCTAAATTAAAAAATAACAAACTTTAACATTACAAGAATTGGTATAAATCATACGAACCAAATTTACAAAAAATTTCTCAACAAAACAAGCTTAAAAACCTTCTCATCATTTAAAATTTGGGAATTTTAAATCTGGAAATTTTATGTTTTATAAAATAAAACTTTCAATAATTTTCCACAAAACAATTAACAATTTACTGATTTTTATAGAAAAATCGGATTTGAAGACTGTACAAAAAAACCGTTAAAACTTGGTAAAAACATATAATTTTTCATGTAAAAATCAGAACAATAAACTATAGTTTATGAGATACTTAATAGGTAGACTTTTTATGTGAAAAGAGTCTCAAAATGGCCCAAAAACAGTCTCATAAACAACAAGATTCAAACCAAAAATTCTGGAAAATTATTAGGATAAAAAGTCCTTCAAATCGTTTATTTTAAAAAGAAAGACCTTAAAACTTTTCCCAATAAACTCAATTAAAGAACTACATATCAAGAAAAATAAAACTAAAACAATGAGGAAGAAAAACTTACTGATCTTTGAGAGAAAATACCAAAATTCTTCTTATTTTCTTTTCTTTTTCTCTTGGAGAGAAAACTAGGTCTAGCAATTTAAGAAAATAAAATCTAGGGTTGAAGGGCTTTTAAAACAAACCCTAAAGAAACCTTTTTTAAAAAGGATAACATAAAAAGATAAAGATTTAATAAAAATCTTTCTTTTAAATTTTTTTTTTAAATTTAGAAACAAATTATTTTTAAATTTTTTTTTAGAACAGAGAAGGTTTATCTTTGAGAGAATAAAAGAAAACAACAACAACAAATCTAAATATATATATATATTCGATTGTTACATAAGTATATCGAGGCTTTCTTGGAAGCTTGGAAGCTCGCTCTCGACTAGAGTTTTGCTTGCAGTGGTGGAATCTCTTCCTCCAAGCTTTATTGTCCAAGATGGAATCCACCTACTTTGTAATAATGTACGATATAATAAGAAAATTATTAAATGATATTTTACCATATATCTTGCATGTGTATAAAAAAAAACACTCACAGCAAAGAATAAATCTTTTGCGACAACAATAAGAATGTTTGCACAAGATACAACAACATGACATGTCTTATGAATTTCAGCCTTATCCTTTGTATCACTCCACAACCTCTTGTAGAGTATCTTTTGGGTGTGACATTTTGTTTGCCAATCATAGAAGGTGTCACAAGGCTACATTCCCCATAAAAATTTTCACCTTGTGCAGCTTAAGGACACCGCCTTAATACAGTCTACACCACACACCCATGGTTCCGTCATAATGTTAGTGCGGAAATACACATCACCACTACTCTCCCAACTCTCGTTAGTCGAGTATCAATGCAACACAACACATACACATACAAAGTCAATCATACGGGCACCTCTTTCCCACCCTTTATATACAAATCTCGTATACAGTATACATGTTACAACGTATGTCACTCTCTCACGGACACGCCCTAAGGCATCCACCTTAGGATAACAAGATCTTGTTCAAGGCTTGGCTATGCTCACAAAAGACCCGACTCCAACTCCCTAGTTGAAGTCTTTTATCAAGATGGATATTGATGGACAACGCTCTCTCACGTAAGGAACTTGGCTCTCCCTGGAGGAACAACGCTTCCCCTAGGGAGCCTACACTCTCTCGTGCCAGTTGGGCTACAAATGGACACTTTGTGATTGGTTTCTACTCGATTGGATGAATACAATTGGATTGGATTGGATTCTTGAACATTCCTCAAGCTCTCCAATTTATAGGTAGAGAAGATGCTAAATTTAGACAGGGGATGCCAAATTCAGTAGCATTACTTGGATCCACTCCAAGGCTTGGTCTACTTCCTACTGGGAGGTTGGAGAGAATTATGGTGCCACTACACCATTAACTCTTCTAAAGATAGTGTTGGCTAAATTTTTGTGTTACTAAATTTAGCCGTCATGTTCTCCTCTATTATAAGAAGCATTCTCCCACTAAGTCCACTATCCACCATTTTAGGAATGTGACACTATCCTTATGGAAGACCCATTCATGCTTTGACCAATTCTCCCGCCATATTAAGCCTAAAGAAATCCACCAATGCCCCAGCGTGGATGCTGCACACCAGCATGCCTGAACGCCTTCGAACGTTCATGTGTGTGCTACTCTCGCACACCGTCTCGTGTTGCCAGCGCACCTCGTTGTCTGCGTGCTTGTGCATATCACCTTGTCGCCCACGTGCATGCTCGCATGGTTGCACGCCTTCTGCGTGTGCCTGTGAGCTGCATTTGTTGCACGTACGCGCGCCTATTGCCTCTTATGCCGCTCACCTGCGTACCCGCCTACATGCATGAGTGTCATGCAGCCATGCGCGCCACCTACACACACCTACGCTTGGCCATCGCGACTTGGCCTCATGATAGCCTCCTGCCTGCATGTATGGTGACACCAGCTACCCAATAACGCCTATGTGCATGCTTCGCGTCTTGCTTGTGATTGCTGCACTACCTTGCTCTGTCATTTAGTGTGTCACTAGCCAACACCATGACATTGTCTCGTGCAATGCCAGTCGAGCCATGTTGCATGCTTACGATTGAGGTCCTAACAAAAGGGGTATCGTCGAGCAATATTGACACATCACAACATGAGGAATATAGCTTAGTAGTAAATAGTACTCCCTTCTTTTATTTAGATCAAATATTTAAATCCCCATACCACTACAAAATTGAGGTTTTCAACGACGAAAAAAAACCGTCACTGAAAACATAAAGAAAAAAAAAGTTGATGTTAAGCGATGAAACACAATGTGCTGCATCCATTGTCGCTAGAACATAGTTGTTGGTGCTTTACAGCGACAATACAACATTTCGTAACAAAGATTTGCGACGAAATGCATTTTCATCGCTATTGCAAATTGGTTTTTGAGATGGAACCCCATGAGTATTGACATAGTATTAAAGCTCAAGAAGCTCAATTGACCATCTAATCCGAAAATGTGATCAGACCCCAAGATTGGTGAGCCTAAAGAGCCGTCACCTTGAGTAGGCGCATGTATAAGCAACCTAAGAATAATTTATAATATATATGGGTTACTCCTCTTATAGTCAATTAGTTTGAGATGAAATCTCGCAAATCTTGATATGGTATCAAAGCTTAACAAGCTCAAATGAGCATCCAATCAAAAAATGGGATCAGGCAAATATTAGTGAACCAAAAAAGAGACCATATTGAGAGGGCATATTAAGATTTCTTTCTGTAATTTATCTTTCTTTCTATAACCCATCTCTCTCTAAAATGTCTCCTTCCGCCAACTTTTTCTCCTTTTTGTAATTTATCTATCTCTCGCTTTTCTCTTTCTAAAATGTTTTTTTCGCTATATGATCTTTTTTTACTCTCACTCTCTCTCACTGGAATTTCATGTGTAACCTACCTCTTGCTCTTTAACATTTTTTCTTTATAACTTTTTTCTTTTATGTTTTACTAAATAATCTTTTACTTTCCAGTATATCTCTTGCATGTTTTTTTAATAATGTCTTTTTATAAAACTTATTTCAAAGGTATATCACCTACCAAGCTACTTCCAAGAATAATGCTTGGAAAATAGTTGGTCGTCTCTTGAAGAGACAACCTATGAATAGGCAGTTGCAGGTCGTCGAGACGACATGCAGACGTGCCGTCCATGCCTGATTTTTTGAAAAAAATTAAAATATGGTCATCTCTCGAAAAGACGACCAACTAGACACGTTTTTACATGGTTATCTCTTCAACGTGGCATTTGAAAAATAGTAATAATAATATTTAATCTATTATATAATACAAATTGTGCACGTGTATTAATTTTGTGTTCAGGCACAGTGCGAGGTGCGTAGCTTATTATCCGTGTAGGCTTAAGTTTGAATCTCAACCTTTGCAGCACTCAAATGAGTTTTTCACAAAGCCTTTAGAAGTTATGAAGGCATTAAAAGTGTTTGTTCCATTGTCTTGGAGACTGCTTAAGTCTGTCGAGAGACATTTTTAGATGACAAACCAAGTTTTCTTCTCCAGATTTGATGAATTCAGTAGGTTGGCACATGAATATGTTCTCCTCTAAAGATCCATAAAAAAAAGTTGTTACGTCCATCTTCTCAAGTTATAGATCAAAATGAGCAACTAACGACAATAAAACTCTTATAGACGTATGTCTCACTACTGGAGAAAATATCTCAGTGTAATCCACTCCTTACTCTTGAGTCAATCCCTTTGCTACAAGCCTTACTTTGAATCTTGGTTGCTCAAAACCTTACATTACTGGTTTTAGCTTGGAAATCCACTTGCAGTCAATTAACTTCTGATTCAAAGGTCTCTAAACAAGCTCTCAAGTTTTATTTTTCAATAGAGAGTTCATCACTTGTTCCATTACTTGAATCCACTGTTGTGATTCAGTATAATTTAGAGCTTCTTTATAAGAATTTGGCTCAGCACTGAAGTTTTCTTCTAGACAATTCAAAGCATAGCCAACATAATCAGCTTCTTCAAATCTACAAGATGGTTTTATTACTCTTCTAGTTTTGTCCCTTGCAAGTTGATAGTTTTACAGATTTTCTTCATAGAGTGACAGTGGGTTGAGCACCCTCTTCAACTAATTCTTGTACTTCAGGGTGACTGGTGCTAACTACTAATTCATAATCATCTACTAGAGTATCCATAATAGGCACTTTTGAGGTTGTTTCACTAGTATCAGAAGTCCTTTGTAGTTCAATTTCAAAGGTTTCTGGTGAGTTTATTGTTTTGGCTCATAAGTTTCAGACCAAGACATTTTTCCTTCATTAAATGTAACATTTCGGCTCACAAAACATTTATTTCCCCCTGTTTCAAGGCTCCAAAGTTTGTAGCCTTTTACCCCTTGAGCATATCCCAAAAAAATGCATCTTCTTGCTCTAGGTTCAAGCTTCCTTGATTAATATGTGCAAAGACTGCACAACCAAATACCCTCAAGTGTGTAAGTTTGGGAGGTTTATCAGTCATACTTCTTGAGGAGTTTTAAACCCCAAAGCAGTTGATGGACTTCGATTAATGAAGTAAGCAGCAGTATTCACAGCGTCCCCCCAAAATACTTTAGGTAGTTTAGCATGTGAGAGCATGCATCTAACTTTATCGAGTATGGTCCTATTAGATCTCTCTGCAAGACAATTTTGTTGTGGGGTTCGAGGTATTGTTAAATGTCTAGAAATGCCAGAGGCTTTGCATAAATTACTGAACTTTTCACTCAGATATTCTAGTCTGTTGTCAGTTCTAAGAATCTTAATTTTCAATCCAGTTTGATTTTCAACCCGGAGTTTCCACTCAACAAACTTTTCCTGGATTTCATCCTTAGTTTTCATGATGTAGACCGAAAGCTTTCAAGAAAAATCATCCATGAGAGTTAAGAAATACCTAGCACCTCCATGAGTGGAAACTTTAGTTGGACTCGACCCCATAAATCTGAGTGAATATATATTCAAGCTTTGTGTTGTTTTGTATACTGCTGATTGGAAACTTTGTCTAGCTGATTTACCTAACAAACAATGATCGCAAAATGCTAGCTCAGTTGAGCTTAATCTTCCACGAAGTCCCTGCTTCCATAGTTGTTTTAGACTAGCTTCACTGATATGTGCCAATCTGCTATGGCAAATATGAGTTTCCTTGTTTTGTTGGTTCAAAATGGAATTTGTTTCTCCCAAAAGTGCATTTCCCTTAAGTTTATATAGTCCATTTTGTAATACTTCAGTAAGTTTTGCATCAGATCCTTTATAAACTATCAACCTTCCATTTTGTGATGTATAATGCCTACCATCTTTGTCTAAAGTTCCCAAGGAAATTAAATTTCGTTTAAGACCTGGAACAAATCTCACATGTGATAGGATTTTTACAATTCCATCAGCAACTTCTAATTTAATTGAGCCAACTTCTAATTTTATGTCACACATATGGTTATCTCCCATTACTACATTTTCCCCATCAAATTCATTCAATTCAATGAAGTAGTGCTTATGTGGTGTCATATGAAACGTACTCCCAGAACCTAAGATCCATTCTTCATTGGGATCCATATCAGAAATCATTAATACTTCACCAAACTCATAATTTTCTTGAACGTTTGCAGCCACCTTGTTCTCTTTTCTTATTGGCAATTTTTCCTTTCTTTTCAGAATATGACAGTCAGATTTCATACGTCCCTCCTTATGACAGTAGTGGCAAGTGATTTTATCTTTTTACTTTGTAAAATACTTGTTTGGTGGTTTGGTATTCTGTACGGAACAACGATTAAAACGATTTTTGTTATGTTTCTGCTTAGCAAACAAAGCTTCATTCTCCCTCTTCTCTGAATTCATTTCTAATTCCCTTGACCTTAAAGAATCAAGAACTAGGTCCAAGATTAGAGAGTCCGTCCCATACTTAATTGCAGATTTAATGTCAGGTAACAAATTAAGGAGGATTACAGCTTGGTTCTCAACTAAAATTTTCTCACCAGAATTTGTAAGATTGACACAAATTGTGTTGAATTCATCTAAATTTTCTTCTAGTCCTTTTGAGGTATCCATTTTATAACTAAAGAGTATTTCTTTCAAATATATCTTGTTTGTAAGAGATTTAGACATATAGAGCCTCTAATTTCTTCCAAAGTTCTGAAACTGTTTCAATGTCTATGACTCTTTTAAGTACATTATCAGCCAAATACAATATTACCGTACAGTAAGCAATTTCAAACTTCTGTTTCAAATCTTTTTCAGCAATAATTTCAGACAACTTATTTGGATCCTCTAGGGCTATAGCCACTTTCTGCTGTACTAACAATACTTTCACCTTCTTTCTCCACAAACAGAAATCCCTTTTGCCATCAAATTTATCTAGCTCAAACGTGCAAACATGATCTTGGCAAAAGATTTCGAACCAAAAGTATGCAGAAGATTAGTGAAGCAAGCTTCAAGATTTTGAACCAACCTGGCTCTGATACCAATTTGTAGAAACAAATTTGAGAAGAAAACAGAATTCCAGAAATTCAATACAAAACATATATCAGAGATTTAGAGAAGAAGAACAAACAAATTTTAAGTGGTTCGACTAAGAGAGTTCTACGTCTAGTGTGCAAGATTAGAAAGAGTGTTTTATTCTCAAGATCAGAATCAAAAGTTACAATCACCAATTCTTTAGAGAGCTTGCTGCTAAAAATAGTGGGTAACTCTCAAAAGCCAGTTACACAATATTTGGATGGGACGGTTAATGGGTTAGAACAAATTAAAGATTAACCTCCTTTTAGTGAGGTAATATGTGAGTCACCATGGTAAAAAATTAACGTTTGAAAACCAAAAATATTTACGAGAGGGGATGTCATTTTATTCTTAAACAATAGAACATATAAAAAACAAAAAGTCAAAATAATTTATCAAAGAGGTAAAAGTCCAAACTAAGTTGTCAAAACAACTTAGCATGTGGATGCCTTCCATGCATTAATGGTGAAAGTCAACTCCTTTTCATTTGACTTTGATCTTTGATCCAAAATTGAACGAAGGCCAATGAGAGAGACGCTCTTATTTGGTTAAGGTTTACAATGGCAGCTAGTACCATTGCCTACAGAAACACATTGTTATATGCATACAAATATGTGTGGAAAATACTGACTTTGTCAACATGAGTATAGTTTAGTGTTTAAGACACTCTGGTTCTTTATATAAATAGTATTATTATTGGAACTACTACTGAAATGAAAACAAAAAATTTGCTGCCTACAAGTTAAACTTGCAGCTTTGGAAATCAAAGAGAATAAGAGATCGAATATTTCTATCTCACCATTTAGATTAGAAGTAAAAACATAACTACACTTTTGAAGAATGATACCAAACAAAACAATATATGAATACAACACAATACCAAATAACTGTAATAGAAATTGAAATTACATATCAAATGAATAAATGGATTATATAATTATCTTCCACGAGATATCGAACTTAGTTGATCGCGCCACATATATTTCTTATTTGGCCTTCCAAACTGGTGAAAGGCTTGATATCTCCCATTTTGATCATTGCAGTTGCAAAGTCAGATTCGAATGTTGATGGATTTCTACTATACTCTGTAACAATACTATTTGTTGATCCTCCGTACTTGATCTGTTTCTAGTAAACCATTTCTTCGAATTAAATTTTTAAAGTAGTTGTTGTCAAAGGAATTGGGTGTGATCAAATCAAGTGGTGCCAAATTTCCATTCCACCGGATGTTGGTCAATTTCTTCGACGAGTGCTAGCAAACCCCGCATCAATGTTACTTTGATTGTATATCCTATTGCGGAAAAGAAAGGATTGGGCTTGTCCTATGGTAGAATCTCTTCTTCCAAGCTTTACTGTCCAAGACGGACCACCCACCTATTTTGCAATAATATACCATATATAAGGAAAATAATTTCGTTATATTTTAGCATAGATCTTACCTGCATATGAAAAAAATACTCACAACAAAAGATACATCTCTTGCGACAACAGGAAGAATGTCGGCACAAGATACCACATCAGGACATATCTTCTCAGCTTAGTCTTAGCCTTATGTATCACTCCATAATCTCTTGCAGAGTTTATGTTGGGTGTTGCATTTTGTTCGCCAATCATCGAAGGAGTATCGTCGAGCAATATTGAGGCATCACAACCCTGAACAAAACAGTCGTGAAAATGGAGGCGAATAAGAGATGCAGCCATTCGACGTTCTTGAGAAATAGCTTGCCTAATAACAGTTCTTATGGTACACTACTAGAATTTTGGGTTTTTGTGATGCTCATGAACAGTAAAATACTGTTGAAGATTATTAAAAAACGTCACGAAAGGTAAAAAATGCATTTTTGGAGGGAAAAAACGGAGATTTCTTGATTTTTACCTTTCGTGACATTTTTAAACCGTCACGAAATGGTCGGAAAAAAATTTATTTTTCGTGACGTTTAAAAAATGTCACTAAAGTTAGGGTGCGTTTTAGGCGGGAAATGACGGAGTGTTCCGAATTTTTGACTTTTTGTGACGTTTCTCTAACAGTCACGAAATGGTCGTCAAAAATTTGATTTTCTGTGACGTTTAAAAAATGTCACGAAAGGTTGAGGCGCATTTTTGGCGGGAAATGACGGAGTGTTCTGAATTTTTTACTTTCCGTGACGCTTCTCTAACCGTCACGAAATGGTCGTCAAAAAGTTGGTTTTTAGTGACGTTTAAAAAACATCACGAAAGGTTGAGGCGCGTTTTTGGCGGGAAATAACGGAGTGTTCCAAATTTTTGACTTTTTGTGACGTTTCTCTAACCGTCAAGAAATGTCGAAAGTAACTATGTTTTCCGTGACCTTTAATAAAAGTCACGAAATGTGTTGACCATTTTTTGTGCTAAAGGACTTCGGATTGAAATATTTACATATGCGGGATTTTTGATACTTTATAATTATTTTTTAACGTTACGAAAGGTCATAAAATTTCCATGAATCTTAAAAAATGTCATGTAAGGTTTCACACACTTGTTTCCCATTTTCGAAATACTCAGTTTCTTAATTTAGATATTTATGTTTATGGATTTTGTGAGTTTTTCATGTGTTATGTGGTTATTTTGAGTCATTAATTTGGTTTGTTTAGCTTCAAATTAGTCTGTCCTTATGTCTCCCCCACCTTTAATGTCATATGTTTTCAAATCAGTTTCTTGTTTACTTATCTGGAATTTTTAGTGTCATATGTTTTCAAATTAGTTCCTTGTTTACTTATCTGGAATTAGAATGACAATGAATCAGAATGAAAAGCAATCACAATGAAATCAATGACAATGTGAATGTTATTTTTTGATGTTAACATTGTTTATTTGAAATTGTAATTGAAATCGAAATCGGAAACCAAGTTGTTTACTTTTATCTGAAATCTAAATCAGACCTAAGATATTACTAGAATAAGCTAATATATATATATATATATATATAATACAGAATAAGTTAATATATTGATAGTTAATTTAAAATTGTATTATATTATTTAAAATATTTTTTTTAGTACTTGCTTAAAATAGTTTTAGTTATACTTTATGTCGCAACGTCATTGCGACACAGAGCGGCCGACGTCATCCCCTGAAGGGTCTCTTTCGAGATAAGGGTTTGGAGTTGCCACCAAACATCTACGAGGTGTGATTGGTCGGGAGTCGACTGAGCGTAGAGAAGGTGTTAGCACCCTACGACACTCGTTCGAAAACGGTACCACATTTTGTCAAAAAATTATCCTATTATTTTATTTGGTCCAAAGAAAAATGTTTTTATTTTATTTTAAATGTATCATATTATATTAATTCATACCTTTTTGAGTGATGACACATGCTCCTTTTTAAAATACATATAAAAAAAACTCTAAACGAAATCTTTTATTTAAAATAATTATTTAGTAAAAACAAACGAAATCTTTTATTTAAAATAATTATTTAGTAAAAACAATATAAAATGAGAAGACATTTAGAGACTCGAACTTGGGTCATGGATATTAAAACTTAACATCTTACCACTATGCCAACACCCTAAAACATAAACATAATATTCTTTTAAAAGACAAAGTTTTTAATTTATTTTAAAAAACTAAAAATAAACGAATTTTATTAAATTAAAACAAAAAAATAAAAACAAAAATTTTATTTAATTCGAAATTAAAGAGATTTTTGAAAAAAAAAACTTTATTTCTTAATTCAACAAAATGTTTTATTTAAAACAGATTTTATTTGTTGAGATTCCCCAAAGAATAATTAACAAATTTAAAAAGATTTCAATCATGTATTTTTAAAAACTAAAAGATTATCTTCAAATCATTTTACTTCCTCCTTTTAAATCTCTACAGAAGATAATTCTTTTTCAAACAAATTTTATATTTCTAAAACTTATTTGAAATCTTGATTTAGAAAATTCTACTTTTATTTTGAAACGTTTTATTTCTTCACAACAAGTTTTTTTTTAAAAAAGAAATTAATAAATAAATAAAATCTTTTATTAAAAAGAAGTATCCTGGATTTCACTATACCATTGGGTTTTGCCACCAGAAGCAAGCTTATCGTCTATGCTCGTGTCGATCAAGCCCACTGCTGCCTTTAGGAAAGAAAAGAATGACCGAGATCGATCGATCGACCCAACATGGAGATGTTACGTAGCTATCCCTCATATAGAATTTTCCATGATCAAACTTTGACAATGGAAGAGGCTGAAAAATTCTCAATTCGCCAATTCCAACGATGATGATGAAATTTAGGCGTGGAGGAGGAGTATGCTAGAACACAATAATTGGCAAATTAGAGCGCGTCAAACTTTTGTGGTCCAGGATGGTAAAGAAAATGGATTGAGAAGTACAGGGGAGGATGGTACGAAGGAATTATGAAGAAGATGAGAGAAAGAGAAAGGTAGGGGAGGGATGAAAGCCTCAAATTTCCTCTATTCTGTATGGTTTTCTGTATGTTCCTTCCTCTCAACTGTAGCCCTCTTTAAATACACCTAAAGATAACAGTAAAAAAGAAAAAGGGGCAAGAGAAGAGTGAAAAAGAGGGAGGAGAAGAAGGGAAGGGAAGGGAGAGGAGACCACGTTAGAGAAAAAGAAGGGGAGTAAAAGAAGAGGAGGCCACGTACGTGGTTTTGACTGGGAAAAAATCAAAAGAAGAAAAAAAACTGTTAATATCAAACGTTTAAAATAAAATCTTTATTTTTAAATTTGTCATTTTATTAATAAAATCAAAATCTTTAAAAGAAAACTTTTTTTTTTTAATTTAAATTAAAACTTTAGCTTATAAACAATAATAAAGTATTTTTTTTAATGAAGATATTTAAAAATAATAATAAATAAAAATAATTAAAAAATAGCCGGACCAATAACGGTGTCTACAGCTTGCCCCCCTTTGTGTATCCTTGTAGAACTAAAAGGGTAGACAAAGTATTGGGAAGGCGAAATTTTTGTTCAGAGAAGGTATGATATAGATGGACTCAGCTTGACACTAGGTGGGATCTAGACATGAAGGACCTGTACTTGACACAGGCTTCGACTTCGATCCTGGATCAGATTCGATTTAACGGAAGATAAGCTGCAACGGACCTGGCTTTAACATAGGCTTCGACCCTGACATGGATCGGGTTCGATTTAACCGAATGATAAAATGTACCAAACCTGGCTTGAACAACAGGCTTCGACCTCGACTTGGATCGGATTTGATTTAACCAAAGATAAAATGCAACAGACCTGGCTTTAACAACAGGCTTTGACCTCGACTTGGATTGGGTTCGATTTAACCGAATGATAAAATGCAATGGACCTGGCTATAACACATGCTTCAACCTCGACTTGGATCAGGTTCGATTTAACCAAATGATAATGCAACGAACCTGACTATAACACAGGCTTCGACCTCGACTTGGATCGGGTTCGATTTAACCGAATAATAAAATGCAATGGTCCTGGCTATAACTCAGGCTTCAACCTCGACTTGGATCAGGTTCGATTTAACCGAAGAAAAATGCAATGGACCTGGCTTTAACAACAGGCTTCGACCTCGACTTGGATTGGGTTCGATTTAACCGAATGATAATGCAATGGACTTGGCTATAACACAGGCTTCGACCTCGACTTGGATCGGGTTCGATTTAACCGAAGATAAAATGTAACGAACCTGGCTTTAACAACAGGCTTCGACCTCGACTTGAATCGGGTTCGATTTAACCGAAGATAAAATGCAACGGACCTGGCTTTAACGATAGAGTTCGACCTTGATTTGGATCGGGTTCGATTTAACCAAATGATAATGCAATGGACCTGGCTATAACATAGGCTTCGACCTCGACTTGGATCGGGTTCGATTTAACCGAAGATAAAATGCAACGGACCTGACTTTAACAACAGGCTTCGACCTCGACTTTGATTGGGTTCGATTTAACCGAAATATAATGCAATTGACCGGGTTCGATTTAACCGAATGAGAAAATGCAATGGACCTGGCTTTAACACAGGCTTCGACCTCGACTTTGATCGGGTTCGATTTAATCGAAGAGAAAATGCAACGGACCTGGCTTTAACAACAGGCCTCGACCTCGATTTTGATCGGGTTCGATTTAACTGAAATATAATGCAATGGGCCTGGCTTTAACAACAAGCTTCGACCTCGACTCGGATCGGGTTCGATTTAACCGAATGAGAAAATGCAATGGACCTGGCTATAACACAGGCTTCGACCTCGACTTTGATCGGGTTCGATTTAACCGAAATATAATGCAATGGACCTGGCTTTAACAATAGGCTTCGACCTCGACTTAGATCGGGTTTGATTTAATCGAATGAGAAAATGCAATGGATATGGCTATAACACAGACTTCGACCTCGACTTGGATCGGGTTCGATTTAACCAAAGATATAATGTTGATCACAAAATGACCAAGCTTGTGAACTCGGCTTGGACATAAGTATGACCTTGAGGATGAGCTATAAATGTGTTGAGCAAGAGACCTGCAAAATAAAATACTCCGACGTCCAAGTCAGGAAGAATCCAAGTTGTATTCAAGAGAAAATACAATGTTCGCATACCTGGGGTAGAGGCAAATGATTTCTATATATAGGTCGAAATCTGCGGCTGAGCAAGACACGTCTAGGTCGGCTCAAACAAAGAATGAAAACGGGACCAAAGGAAATCTTGGTCGGATCGGTCATAACGGCACCGGCTCGGAAGACAGTCGAAATACCTAGGTGATAAAACTTGGCTTCACAAACTTAATGACACGCGTGTTTTTCTCTTCCAATAAGGATGTGCCACGTTCGAGGTGGAAAACTACCTCTAATAGATAATTTCCCAAAAAAAGGCTGAAGGGATTTGATTTACTTGAAAGCTCTTAACCTAAGTGCAGGGTTTAGAGATTCTTTTAAACTTGCTAAGTGCATGAGATATGCACTTGACGCATAATGATAAGACTAACACCAATGGCAGTATGTAGTACTTATTATAGCGAAATTCTGACATCTGAGCGAGAGGTTAGACCAATCCAATTCATCCTAACAAACCAACACTACACTACGTAGGTACCTGTGCAGGTGAGGCGATGGTCGGTCCTAGAAACGCCCTTAGCGGCGTGAGGAGTCAACAACTGGAATGCCTAAAGATCATAAAGTATGGGATAGGAATGGATGCAGTGGAAAGCTGTACTCATATTAAATTGCGTCCCCTTGTAAATGGAAGAGCTCTTGCCAGAAATAGCTAATGAAGATCGGGTACCCTGTCGCTAACAATTGAGTGTGGCCTATCAACTAGCTTTAACTCTAAATGGCCGAGAAATTGCTAAAGAGATCCGTAGGAAGCGCCGCGGGAAGCTGCTGCGCGACCTCTGACACAACTATCTTATGATGGATTGGTGCATCTACAAATGTGTATTGTCCCAATATCATGAATGACAAATGATGCTCCATTTTATTTTGCATTTATTTTTATCACTTGAAAAATATGTAACAGCATATGATTTGTTTTTTATTTAGCTTAACTAATGAATTTGATCCTCAATGCATGATGCAATAATGTATTTGCATACTGAAAGCTAGAATGCAACATGTATGCATGATGTTAATTTTGTTTTGACAATGGAATGCGATTATGAATGCACAATGCATGATACTTAAATTTTCATAATCTACCCATGATATGAATTTTTTTTAAGGCCTTTACTCGATAGGAGATATATATATCAAGGTAATTTCTCAAACATCTAAGGTTTGGTGGGGGATTATTTCGTAGAGGTGGTAACCCATGTGCCAATTTAGAGAACTATCTTTAGTAACTCATAGCATTGTACATCTTGTTTGATCAAACTGCTTCATAAACTCAGCCTTGTAGTTGACAAGAATGTTGGATACAAGAAAATAGATATTACTTTATGAACAAACGAGGATGGAAATCATGATTTTCCATCAAGCTTAACGATGAGAAAAGCGAGCTTCCTTTTTAAAGAAAAGGAAACCAAGAGTTCAAGGATATTTTGTCAAATTTCTCGAACAATAAGAGACTAAAATATGTTTTTAAAAGCTTTGGTGAGAGATTAGAGCATGATCAAATGAGTAAAAGAGTAGAAATGACTCAATTTCTTTGGATAAGTAACTTTGAGAATTGGTTGCGTAACTCCCCAAGAGTCCATCTCGTGTATCTCGCCTTTTTTTTTTGGGTTTAGCTCAAGATCTTTGATAAAAATATTCTTTTTCCCCTTTAGCTTCACTTTATAGCCATCTTGTTGCAACGCACTTTTTGAATGTAAGACTCCCTTTTTAATCTTGGCTTCCAATTGAAGTTCTTCATGGGAAGTTCAATTTTTGAATGTAAATGACCTCTCTTTCCATCCTTCAACTTTAACGTCTAGTTTCCTATGGAAATGTTGTCTGATAGCCCGCTTTGTGAAGTGAAGGATCGAAAGATTTCTTGTGAGAGAAATGAGACCTTCTCAATCTGAAGACGATCTTTGTTTCGAAGTTTTGCAAAATGCAATTACAACTTTGCCCCAATGTAGCATTGCTTGACTTTGCCCCAATTTGAAGATTTGTAAAAAAGACTTGGAAGCATTTGAAACTGACGTTCGTGATCTATATTGATTGCCCCAGTCGTTGTGTAACGCCCTGGTGTTTAGAGTAGTGCGACTCTCGAACTTTCGAGGACGAAAGTGTTGTAAGATGGGTAGTCTGTAACGTCCCGAGTTTTTGGGTTATTTTTTTTTTAAGTTTTAAATTGAGCGTTTGGATTTTCCTTTAAGCTGTTAAATTAAATTATTAGTTTTCTAATTTGAAGTTCTAATTTTCGGTAAATTAAAATTTAAGTTTATTTCCGTTAGTTAAATTAATTATGATTTTCAAATTTTGGGAAGAGCTTTTAGTTAAATCTTAATTCAATGTTTGGAAATTTAATTTTTCCGTTTTGGGACTTTATTTTGAGTTTTAAATTAAGTTAATCTCTTAATTAATTTATCAAAATCCTTTACAGTGGGTCTTCTTTTTCAAAAAGGATCAGGGAAAATCCCTTTTATTTAAAGACATTAGTAATGTTTTTGGTTAATATCATTATTTTCCTTTTTGGTTTTTGGTAAAAAGAAAAGGAAAAGGAAGAAAACAAAACAACAATTAAAATAGAAAGCCCTAGCCTCCACCAAGTTTTCTTCTCCTTCTTCTTTTTCAACCCCAGCCACCACCCCCCCCATTGGATTTTTCTCCTCTGGCAACCGGCGATACCATAGGCGACTTGATAGCACACAGCTGTGGCGGCGGCGGCGCGACTTCAACCTCATCTGTTGTCGTTCCAACAGCGACGCGATGCTTCGGTAGCAGTTCGCGAATGAATCGTGCGGTGTTTCAATGGTCTAGTCCCCATGACGGCATCGACGGCGGCGTCTGCACGCGGGGGCTCCGACTTCAGTTTGATTCCGACCCCGTCGGCGGTGGCGCGCGACCTCGTTGCAGCGGCGGCTCTGCCTCCACAAGCCAGATATGGCGCGTCACCCCTACAGCAGCCGCGGTGTTGGCTCAGATCCGGCGACCCAAGCTTGAATTTGTGATGCTCATCCCCGATTCATGATGATTCCTTTGTTCCGACGACTTTCAGTGTTGACCCATAACCAAACGAAGCCTGATTCACGATACCCACCCTTGTATGAAGTCGATTTGCGATACCCGCCCCCGACGGCATCTTTTCGACGCTTACCCACCCTTGTACGAAGCTTGATTATTGATACCCACTGGTGTTCGAAGCCAAATCCATGATACCCAACCCTTTTGGCATCCTTTCGGCACTTGCCGACACTCAAACGAAGGTTGATTTGAGTTACCCATTCCTTTTCGGCGTAGGACCAACAAGCCCGAGAATTTTCGAACTCAGTTTTGAAGTGCCGAGCTTATTCGACAACGACCCACTCCTAACCCAAGAGTTTTTAATGTGAGTTAGTAGGTAACGAATCATCTCAAGCTTGGTTTCAATTAATTTAAGTGTTTCCAATGGATTTCTAATGCAAATGTAATCTCGTTTTTTTTAGGGAATACTTCGGCGAGCTTAGTAGTGTTATGGCCATTTGTAAGTAGTTCTTACTTGGGGATGTTTGTTGTTTGAATATGTATGAATGGTTTGGAGCTTTGTGTTTATTATTTATTAATATGTAAGTTGATTGTGTCTTTGTGAATATTGGTTAATGATTATAGGTAGTTTGAATGAAATCATGTTGTTTCTGGTTGTTTATAACTGATTCGCTTTGCATTGTTGGATTTGGTGCTTAGTGGTATTCATGGAAGCATTATGGATTATGAATGGCTTTATCGTTGTATAGTTGTGTTCATAAAAGCATACTGAAATAATGTGGGAGAAATCTGTTGTGTTGCGCATGCATGTTGGACATGTCATCTCATTTTTAGCTTACTGTTTTTTTTGTCCTTGAAGCATGCTGGTTTTATTGTAAGTTGAGTGCTGCATGGGTCATGGTTGAAAAGCATGTAGGTCTCTGGTGACAGATCCGCGATGTAATAAAGTAAATGGAGAACTAACAAGGCCAAAAAGGCTGGCACGTCACTAGTTAGGTATCGAGGCTTCAGGTGCAAAGGTTGGAGATCGATACCCTAACTTGGTAGAGTTGAGTGTCGAGGTTCCGGGTACAAATGGTCGGGGGTTGGCACGGTGATTCTATTTTGTTGAATTAGTATTGGGTCTTGCTGTAGTGGCGGTCAAGGACCAATACGTTGAGTAGTCGTCGATACCTTGGGGATAAATGTCAAGGGTCGATGCACAGTTCAAGGGTTTGGGGATAAATGGCAAGGTCGAACGCCAAGCTTCTGTAGATGAGTGTCGGGCCTTGGGGATAAATGGCAAGGGCCGATATGATTCGAGGAGTTAGACTTGGAGGACTAACATGATGTGATTGGTTAGAAGTTGCTTGGAGGCCAAGTACCATTACGTTTAGTAGTAGTTGAGGCCTTGGGGATAAATATCAAGGTCCAACGTCGAGCACCGTAGAGAATTGTGGATGCCTTGGCTATGCGAGGTCAGAGGTTGGTACGACTCGAAGGAGTAAGTCTTGAAGGAACTAAGAAAGAGAACTAGCGAGTTAAGATGTAAGGATGAGTTTGACATGCATGGTGTATGTTTAGTTAAACTTATGCATAAACTACTTCTTTCAATATGTTTCTTTTTTTTTAAAGCTTGAAGTTATTGATAAGCATGATGTGTGGATTTTTTTTTTTTTTTTTTGCAAAGCATGCTGTTTGTGCATGACCCTTCAAGTATGTAATGCTAACTGGGTACCGTGGTTGTACTGACCCCTTATTTTTCTCACCAGACTTGTAGGTAAAGGGTTACTCTTTGGAATGGTGGTGGCGAGGAGGAGGCTTGATCGGAAAGACCATTAGCTGTGCTGCATGCATCTAATTCTTTTAGTTAGGATAGTTGAAATTATTTCATGTTGTAGTTGTGTTGTTAATGGGTGGTTTTGTTTAGTTTTATGGTTTAGAGGATGTTTTAAGGTGGCCAATTCATTATTCTTTTTAGAACATTAATTTTGTTAGCTTCTTGAACTCTGGGACTGTAATCTTCTTAGGATACTTATGAATACATTTGTTTAAGTTGATCGAACTTGAGTTAGCTTTTGCTTCGTTGTCATTCGAGGTTATATTCATTTAGTGGATGGTCTATGGTTAGTAAAGGTTTCCTTGAGGAGTTTGGATAATGTGAAGTTGGTAATTAAATGGATTATCTGAAAAGGATTTGAGTTCTCTTAAATCTTTAGTGTTGTTGTTTTAATTGTTCAAGCTCTCGTGAGTATTTAAATCAGAGTAGCACAGAAGAAGTGTGGTAGTTTTATTGTTTAGTCTTGTTGTGAAGATAATTCTCTTGTTTAAGTGAACATTTTAGGTAGTCTTAGTAACCATCCCTGTTTGGAAATATTGAAAATCCTAGGGCGTTACACGTTGAACTAAAAGATTGTCATGGTTTTAAACATTTTCTTTTTTTTTTCTTTTTATTTTTCCCTTTTATTTTTTTGCTTTTATTATCATTTTTTTTCTTGCCAGACATACTCTTTTTACAAGCAAAATAGGGTGCAATTACATATAAAAAAGATGGTCATTTGTAATCGCCTCTATTGCTGTTCCAAATTATGTCTTTGCTGTTGCTCCAGTAAAAATTGCTCTCAAACGAAACTCATCAAAGGAGACTGAGATCTTGAGACTTTGTCAGGTCGCTAACTTCCCAATTCTCAAAATCATTATCCTCGATCTTGAAATCACTTTTTACTCAAAAGAAAGGAACAGACGAAGGATTAAGCTTGAAGAACAAGATGGAAGAGAGTTGGGAAGAAAAATTTAGATATGAATAAAAGGCAGTCAAAATAGGGAGTTGCTTGTGCGACTACAAGTACCAATTCATGAAGCAGTAAATCATGAGAGCCTAATGTTATTTTACTACCTTCTAAGTTTTCAGGATAACACTAGGTGAATAATTTTGGACGTTTACCACACAATTAGATGTGGCAAGCTTAGCAAAAGGCTTTTATGGTAAGTAGGCAAATATTAATATTCGTCACAAAGATTGTATTTGACGGGCTGAGCAAAGGATTTTTTGCAGTAAATGGTCAACGCTCAATGTTGACCATATTTACCATATATTAGTAGTTTAGGCTCAAGGTAGATTAGGCCTAAAGCAAGCTAGGCTCAAGGTTTATTAGGAGTGAGTAATTTTGGACTCTCACCTCAAAAAAGCATTCTGGCCCCAGCATGAAAAACTAGTGGTTTACTGGTTCGCACATGGGAAGAAATAGGGAGGCTAACATAATTAGGGTTTAGCCTGAGAACAAATCTTGGTAAAATTATATCTCATTGAGGACCTTTAAGGCATTCACAATTTTTCAATTTTTTCATTTTTCATTTCTTTTTCACAACCTTTTTTTTATTATTTTTTCACTTTTTTTTTCCGTTTCTTCCAAGTGACTTACAATGATTGTTTGATTCTTGCTAAAGTCTCAACTAACAAGAATGATAAGAGTAGACCATATTAAAAATATTATTGAGAAATTTCAGAACATGTAATTTCCTTTTTATCGAGAGCCTTTCAAAGAAAACTTTTTTTTTTCAACCAATGATATGATATGAGTGATGCATGAATGAATGTATGACTTTGTTTTTTTTTTTTAAAGAAAAATAGCTCAATTTTCACACACTCACATTCTTTTTTTCAAGTACTTAACTAAATCATGGGTGACTAAAGCTTCATTGCTGTTTTAACACTAGCAAGCAATCTCAAAGATGACTTCAAAGAAGAAATAAACTTTGTTGATAATTCAAAGCAATAGGTCAACATTGATTTTGATAATCTTGTACACTCATGATTGTAGTGCTTCATGTGTTGACCATCTTCCTTTGAAAACTTTAGTCATCTTGCCTTCATTAGAACTTGCACTTTATGCTTCAACGAAGTACAATTCTTAGTTGAATGACCTATGACTCCTGTATGGTAATCACAGCGAACTTGCGGGTTGTACCACTTTGGATAAGGTGGTTGTAATGGCTCTACGGGTACGGGAGCTAATAGATTACCTTGAAATAATTGGGATAACAACTCAGTATAGGATATTGGGATCAGATGAAAGCTCTCTCACTTTAGTTGTCTCCGACTACTATGATTATCTGGTAATGTTGGTAACCTTAGTTGTGGGTCATACTGCAGAGCCAGTGAGTTTATGGGTACTGTAGATGGATTATTGTATATCGTAGGTCCTTGCTAGTGCATCCACTTGCGCTTCGAGATTACTGCCTTGACTTTATTTTTCCTTTTAGTAGAGCTTCTATTCGTTTCAGGACGCGACTTTTTATTAATTAAAGGCACTGGCAGCTGTTCTATTGCTTCTCCCCATCTTTGAGCATATTCTTTCCCTGCAGTTTCTTCAGCATTTCCATTGGTAACATTTTCTTTTTCTTTACCTTTTAAAATATTTGAGTAAATGACCTTTGATGTTTGTCCATCTTGGAGTGTAAATTCAATCTGACATATTGTAGGAGCTTGTTGGCTTTTCTTGGAAAGCTGAGTTTCACGTGACGAATTATGCAGGGAGAAACCCTTTGTTGGCTAACAAAGAGATGGGTCCACCCTAGGTGATGAATTATCATGAGGTTCGACTAAATTGTTAGGTTGAGAAATGTCCCCAACTGTAACAATATTCTTTAAGACATTGAAAATTTCTGTGACTTGCCCCTGAATCTTATCGATGTCCTGTCTCATCTTCTTTAGCTCAATCCTGAACCTCTATGACCTGTTCTTGAATCTCGTATCTTATTTTCTTTAGCTCAGTATTCAATTCTTTCATGACCTGTTCGTGGATTTCATCTCTAATTTTCTTTAGCTCAGCATTAAGTTCTTCCATATTATGCTGCTTTATGTACCTTGTATATAAAGAATAGTAAATATGTGGTTATTGAGCTATTTCTCTAAGAGTTTGTATTAATCATGATGTAATGGAGAATTCATAGATTTTGATTTTTTTAAGATAGAAATTGATATGCATGAGATGATTTTATGCAAATGTTGGATATAAATTAGGGGAAAATTTTGAAATGATTATGAACATATGAAATGAAGCATGCATACGATGATATAGAGTTTTTCTTTTTAGTGATGCGTGAGAACGATGGACATGTAAAATGATAAATGCGAGATATATTCTTTTAATTTTTTGACACATGAGACATGATGCATGCGAAAGACATTGAGTTTTTTTTTTTTTTTTAATTTTCCCTACAAGAAAAAAAACTTATTTAAATGTGCTACAAATTGCTCGAAGAATATGATAAGTACTTGATGCAATCATTAATACATTCTAAATGCATGCAAATGTAATGGTAGACTCTAATTCACCCTAAGAGAGAGAAACATGAACATAAAATTAAACTCTAGGGTTATAAAGCTAAACTCCTAAGTTTTCGATAGAAGTGAATAAATTTGAAAGTTTTTTGTGGGCCTACATAGGGACGATTAAAATCCCTTTGAAAGGCAACATTTCTAACCAAAACTTAAACAAATAGCTAGGAAGAAGCAAGGTAAATGATTTTTTATTCTTTTCCTTTATTTTTTTAAAAAATGGTTCATTTAAAGCCTTATGGTTATCAACCCTAAATTTTTTATTAAAACAAACAAAATGCAATGAATAACATAACAACCAACATAAATGTAATATGAATATGGCGTGAAGTTATGTACTAATGCATCCTAAAGGATAATGGCCCCCAAATTTTCCATATTCTTTGGCAGTATGGTCGACTTGAGTGGAGAATTTCATGCGCCTGCAGGGGAACTAAAATTCCACGAAGGTCACACTACTCAGTCTCTGATCTAATCCTAAAAGGTAAAGCCCGGGTAGGAGGCTTGTGAATGTGTGTGAGATGCATGATGATGCAAAATAAAATAATAATACAATTAAATGAAGAAAAAAACAAACAAAAAAATGGACCCAAAAACATATTACAATTGGATAATAAATGACAAAATAAATGGCTTGACTTTCAAAGTCCCCAGTGGAGTCGCCAAGTTGTCGCAACGTCATCGCGACGCAGAGCGGCCGACGTCATCCCCTGAAGAGTCTCTTTCGAGATAAGGGTTTGGAGTCGCCACCAATCATCTACAAGATGTGATTGGTCACCTAAAAATAAAGGCAAGGTCTGCGAAAACAAATTGTTGGTTCGGGAGTCGACTGAGACACCCGTTCGAAAACGGTACCACATTTTGTCAAAAAATTATCCTATTATTTTATTTGGTCCAAAGAAAAATGTTTTTATTTTATTTTAAATGTCTCATATTATATTAATTTACACCTTGTTATAAGATTTGAATTAATAGGTATGAGTGGCACAAAGACCATTAGCAAAATTTTAATACCTCGAGAATATTGGAAGGTCCCAGACATGAGTGATGACACTCCGACGTCTCACCAACGTACCACCACCTTGGGATATAAGCTATGCACCTTTTTAAAATACATCTTTTGTATTTTTGAATTTTGTTTTAAAAAAAACTCTACGAACTTGGGTCATGTATATTAAAAACCTAACATCTTACCACTATGCCAACACCTTAAAATGTAAACATAATATTCTTTTAAAAAACAAAGTTTTTAATTTATTTTTAAAAACTAAAAAAACGAAATTTATTAAATTAAAACAAAAAAATAAAAACAAAAATTTTATTTAATTCAAAATTAAAGAGATTTTTGAAAGAAAACTTTATTTCTTAATTCAACAAAATGTGTTATTTAAAACATATTTTATTTGTTGAGATTCCCCAAAGAATAATTAACAAATTTAAAAAGATTTCAATCATGTATTTTTAAAAATAAAAGATTATCTTCAAATCTTTTTACTTCCTCCTCTTAAATCTCTGCAGAACATAATTCTTTTTTAAACAAATTTTATATTTCTAAAACTTATTTGAAATCTTGATTTAGAAAATTCTGCTTTTATTTTGAAACGTTTTATTTCTTCACAACAAGCCCTTTTTTTTTTAAAAAAAAAGAAATTAATAAATAAATAAAATCTTTTATTAAAAAGAAGTATCCTGGATTTCACTGTATCATTGG
The DNA here is from genome assembly GCF_013281855.1 of Momordica charantia. NCBI lineage: Eukaryota > Viridiplantae > Streptophyta > Magnoliopsida > Cucurbitales > Cucurbitaceae > Momordica > Momordica charantia. The sequence continues at coordinate 18,338,988 of NW_028275167.1, read as the reverse complement.
GTTTTGCCACCAGAAGCAAACCTATCGTCTCTGCTCGCGTCGATGAAGCCCACTGCCGCCTTTAGGAAAGAAAAGAATGATCAAGATCGATCGACCGACCAAACACGGAGACGTTACGTAGCTATCCTGCTTATAGAATTTTCCATGATCAAACTTTGACAATGGAACAGGCTGAAAATTTCTCAATTTGCCAATTCCGATGACGATGATGAAATTGAGGCATGGAGGAGGAGTAGGTTCAAACACAATAATTGGCAAATTTTAGCGTGTCAAACTTTTGTGGTCCAGGATGGTAAAGAAAACGGATTGAGAAGTACAGGGGAGGAGGGTATGAAGGAATTATGAAGAAGATGAGAGAAAGAGAAAGGTAGGGGAGGGATGAAAGCCTCAAATTTCCTCTATTCTGTATGGTTTTCTGTGTGTTTCTTCCTCTCCACTACAGCCCTCTTTAAATATACCTAAAGATAATAGTAAAAAAGAAAAAGAGGCAAGAGAAGAGAGAAAAAGAGGGAGAAGAAGAAGGGAAGGGAAGGGAGAGGAGAGAAAAAAGAAGGGGAGTAAAAGGAGAGGAGGCCACGTTCGTGGTTTTGACCGGGAAAAAATCAAAAAGAGAAAAAAAGACTGTTAATATCAAACGTTTAAAATAAAATCTTTATTTTTAAATTTGTAATTTTATTAATAAAATCAAAATCTTTAAAAAGAAAACCTTTTTTTTTATTAAAATTAAAACTTTAGCTTATAAACAATAATAAAGTAATCTTTTTTTAACGAAGATATTTAAAAATAATAATAATTAAAAAATAGCTAGACCAATAACGGTGTCTACACTTTATGTCATTTTATTTAATATCAATAAATTTTATTTTTATATTGAAGTTTTATTTACAATATTATTATTCATTATGGGATGATTGTACGTTTACAAATCTTATGATTGTACTGATATTTTGTGCTATGTAATTTAAGGATGTAGAAAAAATATAGGCATGTCGTTTATTTTAATCGCGCTTCTTCTGTTGGGATCATTGTTTAGTCGTTATGTTGGTTGTTTTATCAGATTATTGAGTATGTTGATAAGGAAGACTATGAATGTTGATTATTTGTAGTGTTGAAGAAGATTAATGTACGTTTTCAATCATTGTGATACTTGTTTAAAATTTTAAATATTATGCGATATTACTAAACGATGTAGAAGAAGTGTACCTAAGTTGGTTTTTGTTTAATCAATTTTGTTCTGTTGGAATCTGTATTTACAAAGATTACTATTGTGATAGACTCCTATTTATTTAATAATGTTATTTGCATAGATCACGATCCTTTGCAATTTTTAATAGATAGACATGTTCTTTTAGAAGTGACTTTCTTCCGTTATCTATCTTTCATTATTCATTTATCTAACTTGTGTATTGTTTTTTTCATTAGGTCTTTCACAACCCCAATATAAGTCGACAATTAGGAATGCAACTAATTGATGGATGAGCTTCCTTGTTGGGGTTGGTGTGTGAGACTTGTTTAATTCTGTAATTTGTGTTTGTATGAATTTGAACATGTTTAACATAATGTACTAGCAAGTCTAAGAATACTTTGAGAATACTAATATATTAGATTCCTTGTTCAAGTTTAATATATTTCAACTTTGTTATCTTAATTAATATATTTGCGTGTTCGATCGATAATTTCATTATATGACGAAATTTCTATTATGCGACATCTACAACTAAAATCAAATACATTTTCTGTGATTTTTTTTATCGCCACAAAATAAAATCATTCGTCACGTTTTTAAAACGTATAAAAATGTTTCTAAGATGATTATTGAACGTCATGAAATATTTTTATCGTGACGTTTTTTAAACGTCACGAAAGGATGTCACATGATCTTTCCTCGCTACGCAAGGTCTTTCCGTGACGTTGTATAACCGTCACGAAATCAAATGCAATCACGGTTACTCATTTACGGTGACTTTTTTTAAACGTCACGAAAAGTCTTAATCGTGACGTTCTTAAAACGTCACGAAATCATTTTTAATGACATTTAAAGAACGTTGTGGAAGCCTATATTTTACATGACGGTCTTTAACCGTCACGTGTGCTAATTTTCGGGACGTTTTTTAAATGTCACATATACCTTTCGTGATGGGCGTATACGTGACGGCCTAAAAAACGTCATGAAAGATTTTGTGAAGTTAAAAAATGGTCACGATAAACCGAATTTCTACTAGTGGTAGTAAGTGCAGTAGTAGGACAAGTTTGGTCGTAAAATGTAGAAGAAAGTTGGGCATCACATGTTATTATTCCCGTAAGCAACAACACGAATGCCACGACAACTAGTTGTCACATTTCAGCATCCATTTGGTTGAAAGGGAAGGCTTTGATTTGGTGATATTGAAAATGAGAAAGCTGATGAAGAGAAATGGAGGTGGGAAGACTCTTATTTATAGGAAGAACAACGAGGGTTTGTGTTGTCTAAGGGGGTTTGGCCCAGGGGTTCCGAATCAGTAGCCTGGATTTGGGTAACCTGGGGGTTTGATGTTGGGTGTTGGATAGCCTGGGTTTGTGTAGCCTGTGTTTGGGGTGCAGGGTTGGGTACCCTGGGTTTGTGTAGTCTGTGTTTGGGGTGCAGGGTTGGGTAGCCTGGGTTTAGTAAAAAAATTTTATTTGTTTCTTAAAAAAATGTTAAATATTTGATATAGTCTAATTAAATTTGTAAATGTGTTTTAGAAGGCAAAATTGATCTATCTATTTCGAAATTTACATTTGTTAATTTATATATTTTTGAACCATATTTTTCTTCATTTGTTCTGTTGAACTGCCACAGAAGTTTAATTTTAAAATCAGACAAATAGTTCACTATAATTTGGGGCAAGATCCTGTAATTTAAAGTAAAAAAAAAATGTTTTATTTGAAAAAAATGTGTTCATATAACATACATAATACTTGTACATTTAATTAGAAATACTTAAGACATTCCAGAAAATTAATTAGAAATATTTAAGATATTCCACAAAATTACATCATAGGTTCTTGACATATCTAATATAGTCCATAAATTTACATAATAGACAATGTTTGGGGAAGAGAATACCCTGGACACGTGGAGGACCCCTATTGGTGCTCCAAGATGACTCGTGAGTCATGCCCAGCTCGGACGACCGAGATCACCACCACTGGCGTTGACAGATGCTAAGTATGAGGGCCGAGGTGAACCTGGCCGAGGTCCGACCTACCGGGAAGCTCGGTGGGGGTCGATGTGAGCTACTGTCAGCGGCGTGATTATCGGGTATAACCGTCGGTCCCGAGATTACCGGGTGTAACCGACGGTCCCGAGATTACCGGGTGTAACCGTCGCGAGATTAGCGGGACTACCACCCATAAGTAGAGGACTTCACTCCACGATCAGGTACGATGATTTCTGACCTCGAACTAAACTGGGAATCCGACCTATACTGACTTGATCGTCGGAGTGCTTACCCTTTTGTGCAGGTCCGCCCAAGTATTCAGGTCGGTCCGGAGGCCGAGTTCGAGCTGCAATCTGAAATACACTGTTGTGCATATCCTTGCATAAACATTTGACGCCGTCTGTGGGAAGGACAATCTAAGTCATCCCAAGTCTTTAGAACCAACACGCGAGCGAAAATGGTTCAACCCGCAAACTCGACCAATACGGCAGACCGAAGGACCCTAGCTGCCAGTGATGCCCACCAGAGGGAGGTCGGAGCAGCAGCGGTAGAGGGGTAAGGTCACGACGGCCTAGCAACAGAACCCCTACGCAGGTCGGCACGAATCACCGCGCCTGTTCTACCGCCTGCGCACCCGAGGACATCCAAGGCCACCCGTGGCCGATGTGGGACCTCTAGGAAGGGCGCCCGGGGTCCAGCCCCGGCTCCAACAAGTGAGAACTTTGATGCACTCCAGAGAGAAATGGAGGCAATGCGCAGACAAATGCGGTCCATGGAGGAAATGTATAACGAAATGATACTAGCTGCAGGCGCAGGGTCCCGATCTGAAAATCGAGTGACGCGCGTGGACGTACGCGAGCAAAGGGGTTCCCACCTCAGCCCAGTCGAGGAGGAACGTCCCGAAGACAACGAGAGCGAGGGACACACTCGCCAGAGGGGAGACCTCCGTGAGCATCTCAACAAAAAGAGAAGCTCATTTCTCCGAAAAGGACAGTCACCATCCTGCTCACACAGGAGCTCCAACCAGCAGGCTGAATCCTCTCACAACCCAGCAACTCCTGCAGGGGTGATCACAAGGGAGGAGTTCGACCAGCTGAGGGGCAAACTTGATGCTCAGGTGGAGGCCTTAAAGGCCAAATGTAAGCAGAAAGAAGGCTCACTGAACGATGGCGACTTGGGAGAATCGCCCTTCACCTCGGACGTTTTGGAAGCACCGATCCCTCCGAAGTTCAAAGCTCCTACCGTGAAGCCTTATGATGGGTCGAAGGACCCCAAGGATTATGTTGAGGTCTTTGAAGGCCTCATGGACTTCCAAGCGGCATCAGACGCAATCAAATGCCGCGCCTTTCAGATCGCGCTTACTGGCAGCGCGCGATTGTGGTATCGGAGACTGCCAGCCAGGTCGATCTCGACCTACTCTCAGCTGAGAAGGGAGTTCCTCGCCCAGTTCTCTTCTCGGCATTATGACAAAAAGATAGCGACCCATCTTGCCACCATCAGACAGAAGGAGGGTGAGACGCTGCGAGAATATGTCACCAGATTCCAGGAGGAGCAGTTGAAGGTCGCACGCTGCTCCGATGACTCGGCCATGTGCTATTTTCTCACCGGTCTAGCCGATGAAGCCCTCACGGTGAAACTTGGAGAGGAGGCCCCGGCCACCTTCGCCGAGGTGCTTCAGAAGGCGAAGAAAGTCATCGATGGACAGGAGCTCCTCCGAACCAAAACCGGCCGACCGGAACGAAAGATCGGCCGGGGCAGAAGTGGAAAAGATATAGAAAGGGCAGATCCCAAGTCCAAGGACAAGGGATCCTTTTCCAGCGGCCGAGCTGAGTATCGAAGGGCGGAGAACAGACCCACCAGGAGCCGACCTTACGAACGCTTCACCCCGACCACGATTCCAATTTCCGAGATCCTAACGAACATCGAGGAATCCGGAATGGAAAAACTACTCAAGCGTCCTGAGAAGTTTCGGGGAGCCCCGGAGAGGCACAGCAAGGATAAGTATTGCCGCTTCCATCGGGAGCACGGCCACAACACGTCGGACTGCTGGGAGTTGAAGCGCCAAATTGAGAATCTAATTCAAGATGGCTACTTCAAGAAATTTGTGGGAAAGCCCAGGACCAGCTCGGCAGAGAAAAAGGAAGAGCGAAAGCGTTCAAGGACGTCGCCTCGGCGCACTGACCGACCTGCGGTCATCAATACCATTTTCGGCGGGCCAAGCGGGGGTCAGTCCGGACATAAAAGAAAGGAGTTAGCTCGTGCCGCCAGGCGCGAGGTGTGCATCATCAGGGAGCAGGGGCCGACCTGCCCAATCACCTTCGACGGTGCAGACTTGGAGGAGGTCCACCTGCCCCACAACGATGCACTTGTGATCGCTCCCTTGATTGATCATGTGGTGGTCAGGAGGGTGCTGGTAGACGGAGGCGCATCTGCTAACATCCTGTCCTTACCGACCTACCTCGCCCTGGGATGGACAAGGTCGTAATTGAAGAAAAGCCCGACACCGCTGGTTGGGTTCTCTGGAGAATCGGTCATCCCAGAGGGTTGCATCGACTTACCGGTCACGCTGGGGCAGGGCCAAACTCAGGTCACCCAAATGGCTGAGTTCGTGGTAATTGACGGTAGATCAGCCTATAACGCCATCTTTGGGAGACCCATCATCCACTCATTTCGGGCCATTCCCTCGACACTTCATCAAGTTTTGAAGTATCCCACCCCCAATGGCGTGGGCACGGTCTGAGGAGAACAGACCGCTTCGAGGGAGTGTTATGCCTCCGCACTCAAAGGCTCATCGGTCTGCGCCCTCGAAACTCTCGCCGGTAGGGATGGGATGCTCGAGTTCGAGGCCGACCTGCCAAGGAGGGAGTTCGCCGCACCCACTGAGGAGCTCGAGCTTGTTCCTCTGCTTAGTCCCGAGAAGCAGGTAAGCATAGGAACCAAGCTAGGGGCCACCGACAGAGAGGAGCTAATCCACTTCCTCAGATCCAACTCGGACGTCTTTGCGTGGTCCCATGAGGACATGCCTGGCATTGACCCGCGAATTATGACGCATCGCCTCAGCATAGATCCATCATTCCGACCTGTGAAACAAAAAAGAAGACCTATAAACAAGGAGAGGAGTGATGTAATTGTTGAGGAAGTTAGCAAACTTTTGAAAGCTGAATACATAAGAGAAATTTCGTATCCCGAGTGGCTCTCCAATGTTGTATTAGTTAAAAAATCTAACGGAAAGTGGAGAATGTGCGTAGATTTTACGAACTTAAATAAGGCATGCCCGAAAGATTGCTTCCCACTGCCGAGGATTGATCAGCTCGTGGACGCCACACCGGGCACGAACTGCTCACTTTCATGGATGCCTACTCTGGGTACAACCAAATCAAGATGCATGTCCCGGATCAAGATCATACCGCATTCATAACGGACCAAGGTCTGTACTTTTACAAGGTCATGCCCTCTGTTCGGCACCTTTGCTCGCCAAGCCCATGCCAGGGGACAAGCTCCAATTGTACTTAGCAGTGTCTGACAGCGCCGTCAGCTCGGCCCTAATCGGGCAAGAGGAAGCGCGGGAAAACCCGGTCTACTACACAAGCAAGGCTATGACCGAAGCCGAGACCAGATACCCCCAAATGGAAAAGTTGGCTCCTGCTTTAGTCACCTCGGCCCGACGACTTAGACCATACTTCCAAGCCCATACTGTGGTGGTGCTCACTAACTTGCTCCTAAAAAAACATCTTCCATAAGCCAGAAGCTTCTAGACGCCTGATGAAGTGGGCAATAGAGCTAAGTGAGTACGACATCCAGTTCGAACCCAGAATTGCGTTGAAAGGACAGGCAGCGGCAGATTTCATAGCCGAGCTCACACCACATTCCGAGCTGAGCGAGTCCGACCTACCGTGGACAATCTATGTCGACGGATCCTCCAATGAGAAGGGGTGCGGGGCCGGGTTCCTCTTACTCGGACCAGGAGGCGAGCGATTTGAGTATGCCTTGCGGTTCGACTTCCGGACTACTAACAACGAGGCTGAGTATGAAGCATTTATTGCGGGCCTGCGAATCGCTAGAGCATTGGGGGCCTCTTGTGTTAAGGTCTTCAGCGACTCCCAGCTGGTTGTGAGCCAGATCAAGGAAGAGTACCAAGCCAAAGACTCCCGAATGGAGAAGTATTTGGGTAAGGTCAGATCGTACCTCGCCCAGTTTCGAACTTATGAAGGAAGCCGGGTTCCCCGAGCAGAAAATTCTAATGCTGACGCCTTGGCCAAGTTAGCATCTGCGTACGAGACCGAACTGGCCAGGTCGGTCCTCGTCGAGATCTTAGATAATCCCTCGATCTCAGAGCCAGATCTGATGGAGATCGGCGCTCCAGAGTCCTCATGGATGGACCCGATTGGGAAATTCATTAGGGGCAACTCACCACAAGACCCCAAGGAGCGCAGAAAGTTGGCAAGGCGAGCAGCTCGGTTCGTGGTCCGAGATGGAACATTGTACCGACGCGGCTTTTCCCTGCCTCTATTGAGATGCCTAACCCCTGAAGAGGGCCTGTACGTCCTCAGGGAAATCCACGAAGGAGTGTGCGGCAATCACTCAGGCGCCCGGTCGCTGTCAGCCAAAGTGATCCGACAAGGATACTATTGGCCGACCCTCAGCCAGGACGCCAAGAAGTTCGTTAGAACTTGCGACAATTGCCAACGCTACGGAACCATAATCCACCAACCTCCGGAGCTGCTCACCCCCATCTCGGCCCCGTGGCCATTCGCGCAGTGGGGAGTAGATATCATTGGTCCTTTCCCTTTGGGCAAGGGTCAGACCAAGTTCGCTGTGGTTGCTGTGGATTACTTCACAAAGTGGGCCGAGGCCGAGGCGCTCTCCCACATAACGGAATCCAGAGCCACGTCCTTCGTATGGACAAATATCATATGTCGCTTTGGTATACCGCAGGCTATTGTGACAGACAATGGGAAGCAGTTTGACAACGCCAAGTTCAAAGACTTTTGCAGCAAGCTTGGCATAAGTCACCTTAGCTCGTCCCCCGCACATCTGCAAGCAAATGGGCAGGTGGAGGCAGTGAACAAGATCATCAAGCGAGGCATCAAACTTAGACTGGACTCCAAGAAAGGTAGGTGGGCCGAGGAGCTACCAGATGTTCTATGGTCGTACCGGACCACCCAAAGAGAATCGACGGGTGAGACCCCGTTCTCCTTGGCCTTCGGCTCCGAAGCTGTAGTCCCGGTTGAGATCGGCATGCCATCTGACAGAGTAGAGCATTACGAGCCTACGGCAAATGAGGAAGAGCTGCTCCTCAACCTCGACTTGTTGGAATAAAGAAGAGCAATGGCCCAGCTACGCCTGGCAGAATATCAGGGCAGAATGGCCAGACATTACAACGCCCGCGTTCGACCTCGGACCTTTCAGGTCGGACATCTGGTATTGAGGAGGGTCCAAACCCATGTGGGTGCCCTTGATCCGACCTGGGAGGGCCCGTTTGAGGTCAAGGGCATAGTCCGACCTGGGACGTACGTATTGGTCGATCTGAAAGGAGACGTCCTCGCGCACCCGTGGAACGCGGAGCACCTGAAGCGTTATTATCCTTGAAATGCCAGAAGGGTTTTCAATGGATCTGTAAACACTGTTTCAAAAGAATTATGATCGGAATAAATGTGATGATTTAATTTCATTATTCCGAGTTCGACCAGAAATTAAATGGGGGCCACGGACTCCCACGCGGTCACATTCCAGCAGTCGGTTAAAGTTTAATCCTCCAAAACCTAAGGGTACGAGGTGCGATGTTAAAACCACTGATGAACTTTGAAATCAAACCTTCAAGATAAAGGGACGATGTGGAAAGTTCAAAATGGTCAAGCCTCCGAACTTGAGCGTACGAGGAGCGATGTGAAGAATAGCTAAGGACTTAGGATTTTAGCCATTTAACGTTTTTAAGTTAAGGGTGCGATGTTAAAAATCCAGAGTTGGTGCAATGCATTGAATGCTAGACAGAGATTCAAATTCGAACTTTCAAATTATAATTGAAGGCGCGACCTCAAAAGTAAGAGGTGCGAGGTGACATTGGCTGCAGTTCAAAGAAAAGGCAAAGGAAAGATGTTGCCGATGACAAAGTAAAAACAAATGGGAGCCTCTTTATTGAATGAAGAGTAGAGCCAAGGCTTATAGACCTTGCAGCTCTGCCTTGACATTTACAAACAAAAGAGAAGAGAAGAAAGACAGAGAAAGGCCTCATGAAGGATGATCGCCTAAGAGCCCGCCTGAGGAGCGCCCTCCTGTGTGGTGCCGACCTGGTCCCCTTCGAGATCAGAGTCGTCAGAGTCCAGATCTCTGACATACTTATTCACCAACGCTTGGGGGCCAGGGGTGCCGCCAGGCCCAGACGCCCACTGCTCGGCATACCTCTTTTTCAGACCACTGAGATCGATCTGAAGGTCAGGCATGTCGGAAGCAATGCCCTTCATGAGGAACTTGAAGCCCGCGTCAGAGAAGTCTTTGGTAAATCCATCGAAGTCAGGATGTTGCCTAAACGATTCCTCCAATAGGACTCCATTGCTGAGACGCTCCTTTGCCGTCTCCAGCTCGGCAGTCGCATGCTTCAGCTCCTTATCCTTCGCTTCAAGTGCCTGGAGCATGTCGTCCTTCTCCTTCAGGAGTTGGAACTTCTCCTTCTCCAAGGCCCTAGTGATAGCATGGGCAGCTTGGAGCTGGGCCTTGCGTCTGTCTTCTTCCTTCTTCAGCAGCTCGACCTTGGTCTCCACCTCGGCCTTCAAAATTTCCACCTCAGAGTGAGCCTTCAGCAGCTCATCCTTCATGGTGGAGGAAGCAGCCTCCAAGGCACCAGAGAACTCCTCTTTCTCCTTCGCTCCCATCCAGCTCGGCCTTCACGGCCAGAGCCGATTGAATGGAAGCAACGAACGCCTGAGGAAAGGTAAGAAAAAGAAGTTAGACCGAGCTACTTGTTAGGTAAATCGAGCAAAAACACCAATCTTACCTCAGCGGCATAGTCGATGGTCCTCTGCAGAACGGACCCTGGGTCGCTCACAAATTTGGACGCCCTCCTTAGGCAGCGGTCCAAACTTGCGGCCGAGATGCGGGACACCTGGTCTCTCACCCCAGAACTTGACGGCTGGACTCTGAACCGTGCCGTCACGTCGGACGTCCCGCCTATCCTGGCCTCAGGATCGTCCACCCGATCTGCGAAGCTCGCAGGCAAGACCCCACGAGCTCCGACCTCCAACAGGGAGGTCGTCTTCTTCTTCTTCTTCCTTCGCTTCAGACGGATTTCCTCCCTCACCTCCTCGCCCAAGGGCAAGGCGTCCACCGCCTCGGTCTGATCCCTGGGCGCTTCTCCCTCGAAGGACACCCAGAAGACTCCAGCTCGATCACCGGGGCTGGATCTTCCGAGGCAGGCCCTACCACAGTAGGAGTGGCAGGTTTCGAACTCTGGGCGGCCTCAAGAGCATGGGCTCGGCCCTTGGACTTGCGCTTCACGTTGCTTGCAAATCCGCAAACCATGGCTGTAAAATAAAACAGGGGTCAACACAAGGATAGAGGAAAAAGGGAGGGAAGCAAGCTCGGCATACCAAGTTCGGAGTTCGGCCTTGAGGATTCAATGGGACAAACAGCGGGGTTGTAATCTAGCAGCCCGGACTCATGCAGCAGCTTGTCGGTCACCAAGGTTCCGACCTTCCTACCCCTCGGAAAGCGCTCCTTGTAATATTTCAACGTGTCGAAGGAGGCTTGCATAAGCTCGGGGACTGGTCGGATTGAAACTGCACGAAGATAAAATCCGAGTTAGACCTGAATGACAGAAAAGAAAATCACAAAAAGGAAGAACTACTCCGTACCTAGGTTCCCAAACCTAGTGGAGACGTCAAAGAAGGAACGACCTGACTCATCCTTTGCAAGCCATTCCCCAGAAGCGTAGAACCACTTCCTCACCCATCCCTTGATGGAGGTCGGCCCCTTAACTATACCGCCTGCACCTTTCCTTGCGCACATATAGAACTGACCAGGCTTCTTAGCTATCCTTTTCGCTTCGAAGCACGCGAGGAGCTGGTCTACGTCCAACAGCTCGACCTCTTCACTATCCCGAGCTCGTAGCCAAAAAAGGATGGCCAAAGCGAAAATGACACCCCACCCATTGGGGGCCACTTGAGCCGGAGCCAACCCAGTTCGGAAGAGAAATTCTTGGACAAAAGGGTGAAGGGGAAGTCTGAGGCCGTACTCAAACATTTTGAAGTAGAGAGTGACCCATCCCTCTGGAGGATTGTCAGCTCTCTCCCCCTCCTCCGGAATCCTGAGGAGGATGTTCTCAGGGATAGCGAACCCCCTACGAAGGGATCCGAGGTAGTGCTCAGGTATCCTAGAAGGGTATTCCAAACCCTGACCCGAGGTGGAGGCGTCACTATCCTCCCCGTCATCGGAGAATCTAAAGTTTTCTATCTCCTCGAGCTCGGACTCTAACCTACGAGCTAAATCCTTATCGGATCCTATGTTGCTGCTAAAAGAGGACGACATGGCAACTACGTTCGAAAGAGAAAGTGAGGGAAGAGACCAACCTACCAAGGGTTCGAGCTGCCTTCAGATCGAACTCCAAGAATTCAGGGAATGTAAGGTATGACTTGAAGGATTGGGGGCATTTATAGCCCGTCGGAAAAATTTCCCCACCGTACACGTGTAATCAACGAGCGACTAAGATCCTCCCTAAGATCCGAAGTGTCGTAATATTTGAATATTCCGACGATAAATCTACCGCAACGGTTATATTTTCCCACGAATAGGAAGTCGCCACGCGTTGACTGGGTGTTTATGCTGAACGCACGCACTAAGCGTGGTAACAATTATATAGATGCAAGCGCACACCTGTCAGAGTAATATAAAATGGATGGAGTATCCAAGTATCGATCCTCAAGGACTTCTAATAATTTCCAAACTCTGAAGTTTTAAAGAATAGTGAATGTTGAAATGAGTGATTCTTGTAAAATGGGAAGTGGTCACAAATAATGGTTTTGGATTTGGGATTTGGACTTATAATAATAAAACCTAGCCCGATTTACTTCAAGTTAGCCAACAAAGAATCAAGGACATGCTAAGGATAATATGCATTTTACTTTAGAAACTAACGACTACGCTTCTCACTTTACTTATGTCTAAGCAAGTTCAAAGTCCTAAGACATTCCCTAATATGTCTATTATGAGATATATCTTAGTTTTAGGATGGAAATAGTCGCAACCTCGGGTTAAGGTCCTATGTCTAGGCTACTTAAGCGGAACCCTTATGTCTAAGGCGCTCCTCTCCTCGGTTTAACCGCTCAACAATGCAAATAAGCAACCTTTTCAGTATTGACTTGTTAAGACTTACAGTGGCCTTCTCTAAATCCTAACTTTTTGGGAAAACACGTTGAGCAATGAATGGAAAGCAAAAACACTACCTCTTAGCAACCCTTTTTAGACATAAAAGGCTAACTATCCATAACCGGGCTAGAGACGGGAATTTAGAAAGACATATTGAAGAAAATACAGCAAGTAAAACGGTTGAATGTGGAATGCATGTGTGAGAAACAAAAGTTAACTAACGGAGAGTTTTTATCGGGATTGAGAGCTTCGCCCTTCTCTTTCAAGCAAGGGAGAGTGTCACGTGCTCTTTCATCCAAAAACACAACTCTCTTAACTAAAAATAAAGTAAAGGCAAAGGGAAGATAAGCAAAGTGCTAGATTTTTATATATTTGAATAAGTAGTAAATAACTAAGTACAAATGGAAACAAAACAAAGCTCAATAAAAGAATGTAAAGTACTCGGGATTTAAAAACCAAAAGCAACTAATGAAAGCAACTCAAAAGTACTTAGAAAGCAACAAAGAAACACTAAAAATGATCAAGAGAAGGAAGCAAGGCTTGATGAATTTGGTGGAGAAGTTGCTGGAATTTATAGCTGTGCAGAATTGTTTAGGTAGGTCCTAAAACGATGGTGAATCACCCATTTCCAACTCTTTTGACTGACCAAATCGTGCTCAAACTGATAGTGGAACACTTCTTCTACACGTATGCATCGGTTGGAACCACCAAAACGCATTGGAAGACGCGTTTCATTAAGGGCAAAGTTGGAAGAAAAACAGTTTTTCTGCAGGCTTCCCAGGCGCCTGGCGCCTCCCATGATGGTTTTTCCGTCTTTTTGCTTCTTTTGATTAATTTGCACTCCCAAATGGTCCTAAAATGTCATAAATACAATATAAGCCAACCACAAACCATAATATATGAATTTTGCATGAATTGGAACTCAAGCGATCGAGAAAAATCCGAAACAAAGCTGAAACATTGTAAAAACAGCATCTAAAACCTTCTTTTTACGCATGTAAACAAGCGTAATCACACCCCCAAACTTAACTTTTTGCTTGTCCTCAAGCAAAACTTAGCAACTTTAATCAGCTTTCTAACACATGGACAAGGAAAAGCAAAAGCAACCGAGATGTTCAATCATAAATTGTCTCAGGGAAAAGATGTCAAAGCCTACCATTCTATTGCCTTTGTAAACTTAGTCACTATAAACCAAGTTTGAAATGATAAAAACTTTTTCTTTCAAAATATTTTTTCTCTTTCAAAAACAGAAAACGTTTTCAAATACCCCTAAGGAATCTGCACACTCCCTCCTTACACTAAGACTTTTACGTCTGACAGACCGGCTACTAGCCCCTGAGGTTTCCACACACTAACATCGGTTTCAACCACAGCTACTCGTAGAAAGACTTTGAACTAACAGCTAGGTCATAAAACGACGACAATGAGAAACACGAAGTCACTTATCACCATCTTTACTGCTATTTTCAAAGTCAACACCCAACCTAAAACTAAATGGGTGTCTACAGTAGGACTCGGGAATCATAAATACATTTTCTTTAACTCTCATTGTTTTTACCGCTCTTTTCTTTCTAACACAAGTCTTTTCCCCACTCTTATTTTCTCTCAACAAGACTCTTTTTACTCTTTTGCAATTTTTTTTATTGTTTGTTGTGTTTTTTTTTTCTTTTCAACACTTTCTTTTTTTAATAGCATTTGTTTTTCCAACTGACTCTTTTTCAAAAGAAAATAGCATGATTTTTCAAATATAAATAACACCTTATCTTTCTGAAACAACGACTGACACAACGACTGTCCCCCCCAAACTTAAGAGAGACAGTGTCCTCACTGGGAAAAGACTTTTGCATCAGATGAAAAAATGCTTAACAGTAAAAAGGACAAGGACTTCCTATATAGGGGCAAAGAAAAAGCTTAAAGTCTGTAAAGATCAAAAAGACATAAAAGAAAATGAGTTTATCACATAAACAAAGGAAATAGCTCAAAGCTTAGTCAGGCATAGAACAGAAAACTCAACAATCTCTTATAATCATCATCGACATGAAATCACATGCACAGCACAGATGCTTCAAAATAGGCATGTGAAAAGCTAAACTAAGGTTAAGTGAATGCATACTTTAAGTGATCAGAAGATAAACGATACTAATTTATTCATGCTTCAACTGAGCTCGAAACATAATCAATACAAAAAAAACATGCGTAGTAATGCTAGAATATGGAAACTACGTCATTAACCAAAAGAAGAAAACACAAAAAATAGCAAAGAAGGAACCTCCCCTTCATGAAGTCGGAGGTTGTGGACTAGGATCAGTGTCAGTGCTGGGAGATGGATGACCAAGGATAGCAGCTAGCGCTGGAGGCCATGAAGGTAAAACCGCAAAATCCAATGAAGCCCTTAAGTTGTAGATATGTTGCACGACTTCTCGAACCTGAGAGTTTTCGAAATGCTGGAAAAACAGGGCAGGCGCCAGGCGCCTGCATAATTCTTTTTTTTTTCAACGTTTTCTTTTTTTCTTTTTTTTCAACGTTTTCACAAACATTCTCTTAATAAGAAAAACTTTATAATTAAACAAAAAGAAAATACAAGATACAAAGACTTCCTTCCTTTACTTTTGTTCTTTCAAAAACGGATAAGAAGGAAAAAAACATTTTTCGCAAAAATTTATTGACCTGAAAGTTGAATAGAGGTTTTTCCTCTATCCACTGGTTCTCCAAAATACGGCTTAAGTCTCTGCCCATTTACTTTAAAAACATTTCCCTTAGAGTCAACTAGATCCACTGCCCCATATGGGTAGACTTTAAAAATTTGAAAGGGACCAGACCATCTAGACTTAAGTTTTCCAGGGAAAAGTTTCAACCTAGAGTTGAATAACAGAACCAGATCACCTTCTTGAAGATTGTTCAGCCGAAGACGTCTATCATGCCACTATTTAGTTTTTTCCTTAAACAACTTAGCATTCTCATAAGAAAAGTGCCTGTGTTCTTCTAATTCCAACAATTGTAACTTCCTCGCTTCACCTGCAGTCAACAAATCAAAATTTAATTTCTTAGTAGCCCAAAATGCTTTATATTCTAGCTCAAGAGGCAAATGACATGCTTTTCCAAAAACTAGCCTATAGGGGGACATGCCGAGGGGAGTCTTAAATGCTGTCCTATATGCCCAAAGTGAATCATCAAGCTTAAAAGACCAATCCCTACGGTTAAGATTTACAGTTTTTTCTAAAATGTTTTTTATCTCCCTATTAGATATTTCGGCTAACCCATTCGACTGAGGATGATATGCTGTTGCAACCCTATGACGCACATTGTATTTAGTCAGCAACTTTTGCATAGACCTATTCACAAAATGAGCCCCCTCATCGCTTATCAGACAACGCGGGGTTCCATAACGCGTAAAAATGTGCTTTTGCAGAAAACGAATGACAACTTTGGAATCATTGGTAGCAGTTGCAATGGCTTCTATCCATTTCGAAACATAATCTACTGCTAACAATATATAAAGCTTACCATTAGAAGATGGAAATGGACCCATAAAATCTATACCCCACACATCAAATATTTCAATCTCCAGGATCGGGGTTTGAGGCATTTCGTGGCGTTTAGATATATTACCTGTCCGTTGGCATTTGTCACAAACCTGGGCAAACTTATGTGCATCTTTGAACAAAGTGGGCCAAAAGAACCCACTTTGCAAAACTTTGGCTGCGGTTTTGTGTCCTGCAAAATGTCCTCCATATGGAGACATATGACAAGCGTCTAATATCGCCTCGTGCTCTTCTTCTGCGACACACCTGCGTAAGATATTGTCAGGTCCTAGCTTATATAAAAAAGGCTCATCCCAACGATAACATCGAACTTCATTTAGAAATTTCTTTACCTGTTGCTTGTTGAACTCATAAGGAACTATTCGACTTACCAAATAATTTGCTATATCGGCATACCACGGAACAGAATCAACTCGCAAGAGTTGCTCGTCAATAAACTGTTCACGTATAACAGTTCCATCATCACAGAGCGGGGATTCCAATCTAGACAGCTGATCAGCAACTTGGTTTTCAGTACCCTTCCTGTCCCTAACTTCAATATCAAACTCTTGAAGTAACAAAATCCACCGTATCAAACGTGGTTTAGCATCTTTTTTAGCAAATAAATATTTTAAAGCAGAATGGTCAGTAAAAATAATGACTTATGTGCCTATCATGTAAGACCTAAACTTATCAAAGGCGAACACAACTGCTAACAGTTCCTTTTCAGTAGTAGTGTAATTGAGTTGTGCACCAGTCAGAGTCTTACTAGCATAATACACAGGATGCAAGATCTTGTTTTTACGTTGTCCTAACATAGCTCCTATTGCATAATCATTGGCATCACACATGAGCTCAAAAGGTAAATCCCAATTAGGTTCGATAATTATAGGAGCTGAACTTAGAGCAACTTTCAACATTTCAAATGATTTTAAACAGTCATCATAAAAAACAAATGGTCTATCATGTTCTAACAATTGACACAAGGGTTTAGAAATTTTAGCAAAGTCTTTTATAAAGCGGCGGTAAAATCCCCCATGCCCTAAAAAACTTCTAATCCCTTTGACATTTGTAGGAGGAGGTAGCTTTGAAATGATGTCTATCTTAGCGTGGTCTACCTCTATTCCTTGCTTGGAAATTTTGTGACCCAAAACAATACCCTCTTGTACCATGAAATGACACTTCTCCCAATTTAGGACTAGGTTTGTTTGTTCACATCTCTCCAATACTCTCTCCAAATTAACTAAACAAGCGTCGAAAGAATTTCCAAAAATAGAAAAGTCATCCATAAAAACTTCTAGAATATTTTCTACCATGTCAGAGAAGATGGCCATCATACACCTCTGAAAAGTCGCGGGTGCATTGAATAGTCCAAAGGGCATTCGCCTAAAAGCGAACGTACCATACGGACACGTAAATGTTGTCTTCTCTTGGTCTTCTGGAGCAATAGTAATTTGATTATAACCCGAATATCCATCTAAAAAATAATAGAAATCCTTACCTGCCAGACGGTCGAGCATCTGGTCAATAAACGGGAGAGGAAAATGGTCTTTCTTTGTTACCTTATTGAGTTTGCGATAGTCAATGCAAACTCTCCACCTACTCACAGTTCGGGTTGAGATGAGCTCATTCTCCTCGTTGGCCACCACGGTTATACCCCCTTTCTTTGGTACACACTGTACTGGGCTTACCCAGCTGCTGTCGGATATTGGGTATATAACACCGGCGTCAAGCAATTTAAGAATTTCTTTCCTTACAACCTCTTTCATCTTCGGGTTCAACCGCCTTTGACTCTCAATAGAGTTTTTAGCATCTTCTTCCAATAGAATTTTGTGCATGCAAAAGGCTGGGCTTATCCCTCGGATATCTGCTATCGTCCATCCAATGGCCTTTTTGTGCTTCTCCAAAATCTGCAATAAAGAATATTCATTAGTAGGTGATAAATTGGAAGCTATAATAACTGGTAAAGTGTCGTTATCCCCTAGATACGCATATTTCAAATGCGACGGCAATGGCTTCTGCTCCAACGTGGGTGGTTCCACTATGGACGGAAGTAACGACTTGCATTCTTCTTTTTGTATTTTTTCAATAGGATTAGCCACATCTTCTGGTCCTTCTGCTATCTTATCAAGCTCTTCTTCAATCTCTGTAACTAATAAGTCATAAAACTCATCAAACATAACAGGATTCAAGCTATTTATAGCAGAGCACTCTTCAAAGTCTCCTGGTAATTTCATGGCGTCTAGAACGTTAAATTTAACTTCTTCATTATTTACCCTCATTGTAATTTCTCCCTTCCTCACATTAAAAACTGTATCCCCAGTGGCTAGAAATGGTCTTCCCAAAATAATGGGAACGTCTAAGTCTGCCTCGCAATCTAGAATGATAAAGTCCGCAGGGAAAATGAATTTGTCCACCTGGACTAAAACATCTTCTATCTTTCCCTCAGGTCTTATGATAGATCTATCTGCTAGTTGGAGGGTAACCGTAGTAGGTCTAGCTTCTCCTATGCCTAAAGATTTGAAAACTGATAATGGCATAAGATTAATGCTAGCGCCTAGATCACATAATGCCCTACCTAAGTTTTTTCCTCCTATGGAACATGGAATGGTAAAACTGCCAGGATCATTACATTTCATGGGTAGCGGGCTGCCTACAGCCTCACTACTACATTTTGTCATGGCTACCAGTTCATGCTCTCCTATTTTTTTCTTCCTAGAAACTATATCTTTCAAAAACTTAGCATAATTTGGCATCTGTTCTAGAGCATCTACTAATGGTATATTTATATGCAGTTGTTTTAAAATATCTAAAAATTTTCTAAACTGGGAATCATTATTTTTCTTAACTAATCTTTGTGGAAACGGGGGAGTAGGGGTAAAAGAAGGCTGTACCTGTGGAGGAACACTCGAGGTGTCCTCATTACCTTTTCTAATATTTTCTTTTTCTGGTGTTGTTGGATTTTCTGGTATCTTTACAATTGGTTCAGTGGACGGAATCTGTACATTTGTTGTTGGCATTGTTGGTCCATCATACGCCAGTCCACTCCTGAGGGTGACAGCTTTGCACTGTTCTTTCCCTTCTCGTCTTGGTAATTCAGTATGGCCTGGAAAAGAACCTTGTGGTCTATTCTTCAATTCATTGGCGAGCTGTCCCAATTGGGTCTCAAAATTCCTCATTGATGCCGCTTGGGATTGTATCACTGCGTCGGTTCGGGCCATGTACTCCTTCATCATATTCTCAAGATTTGAGTTGTTATTTTGAACTGGTGGAGTCTGTGTTCTCTGATTGTACTGCTGTTGCGGTGGTGGGATGTATTGCTGTGTAGGTGGAACATAGGGCTGCTTGTTCTGTTGGCTCTGCCCTTGATTAAAACCGCTCGAACCTCCTTGTCCTCCCTATGAGAAATTAGGGTGGTGCCTCCAACCTGGGTTGTAGGTGTTCGAATATGGGTTAAAGTTCCTATTGTTCCCATGTCCTACATAAAAAACAGAAGCAGGGTTATGTGGACAATTATCATAAATATGGTTTTCACTGCAAAATGAACAAATGAGATCGTTGACTTGGCAAACAGGGGCAGGAGTGCAATAATCCGACTGCACAGGTTGTATCGGCGTGGCTAATGGATTTTTTATTCCCAATGCCATCTCTTTTAGCCTCTGGTTCATTGTAACCATCTCTTTTTGCATCGAGGTCGCAATGTCCAGAGCCAAAACTCCAGCTGGATCTTTCTTCTTTGGTGCTGCCCTAGATCTTTGCGAACACCATAGTTCGTTGTGTGAAGCTAAGTCATTTAGGATGTCAACTATCTCGTTGAATGTCTTCTTTGTAAAGGCTCCGTTGGCAGCATTGTTTAGCATCATCTTAGTAGGATGATCTAAACCTCTAAAGAAATGTTCTATCTGGATGCATGCCGGCAAGCCATGGTTCGGACATTTCCTGATTAGTTCTTTAAATCTCTCCCACGCCTCGTGAACAGGTTCACGATCATACTGTCTAAAGGAGATGATCTCCTCTCTGATATCAGCGTGGCGAGTAGGTGGGAAGAATTTTGTTAAGAACTTCTCCACTAACGACCCCCATGTGGTGATGGATCCCGGTGGAAATGCATTGAGCCATGCTCTAGCTTGGTCCTTCAAAGAAAATGGAAAAAGTGTTAGTCTCAGAGCATCGTCTGTTATACCAGGTAATCGAAATGCATTTGCAATTTGAATGAATGATTTCAGATGATCATGTGGATCCTCATGTTCCTGCCCTCCAAAATGTCCAATTGTCTGCAACATTTGGAACATCATTGGTTTAAGCTCAAAGTTTGCGTGGGCTGGAATAGGGTTGACTATCCCTGAATCAAAGTTCTGAAAAGCCGTGGCGGCATATTCTCGCATTGCCACGTCTCTGTTGTCCGCCATCTGGATATGGTTGAATTCATCATTTCTCGCATGATCCCTCATATTACCGTTAACAGCAGGTGGATCAACCGGATCACGAGGTGGAATATCTGCCATTGATGTGCTCGTACTCTCTACCTCACTTTCAGGACTGATTTCACCTTGTCTCTCTTTTTGCTTTTCTAGTTGTTTTCGAAGTCTTTGCTCCTTTCGAGTTTTTCGAAGGGTCCGCTCAATCTCAGGGTCAAGGGGTAGAAGAAAAGATCTTGTGCTCATGCACTTTAACTTACCCTTGTGAGATAGACGACCAAAAATATAGAACAAAAACGGTGGATGGAAATTACACCCAACAACAATTCACAAAAATAAAAACTAAAAGAATTTGAAAATAATTTTAAAACTAAAGTCCCCGGCAACGGCGCCAAAAACTTGACTGGGTGTTTATGCTGAACGCACGCACTAAGCGTGGTAACAATTATATAGATGCAAGCGCACACCTGTCAGAGTAATATAAAATGGATGGAGTATCCAAGTATCGATCCTCAAGGACTTCTAATAATTTCCAAACTCTGAAGTTTTAAAGAATAGTGAATGTTGAAATGAGTGATTCTTGTAAAATGGGAAGTAGTCACAAATAATGGTTTTGGATTTGGTATTTGGACTAATAATAATAAAACCTAGCCCGATTTACTTCAAGTTAGCCAACAAAGAATCAAGGACATGCTAAGGATAATATACATTTTACTTTAGAAACTAACGACTACGCTTCTCACTTTACTTATGTCTAAGCAAGTTCAAAGTCCTAAGACATTCCCTAATATGTCTATTATGAGATATATCTTAGTTTTAGGATGGAAATAGTCGCAACCTCGGGTTAAGGTCCTATGTCTAGGCTACTTAAGCGGAACCCTTATGTCTAAGGCGCTCCTCTCCTCGATTTAACCACTCAACAATGCAAATAAGCAACCTTTTCAGTATTGACTTGTTAAGACTTACAGTGGCCTTCTCTAAATCCTAACTTTTTGGGAAAACACGTTGAGCAATGAATGGAAAGCAAAAACACTACCTCTTAGCAACCCTTTTTAGACATAAAAGGCTAACTATCCATAACCGGGCTAGAGACGGGAATTTAGAAAGACATATTGAAGAAAATACAGCAAGTAAAACGGTTGAATGTGGAATGCATGTGTGAAAAACAAAAGTTAACTAACGGAGAGTTTTTATCGGGATTGAGAGCTTCGCCCTTCTCTTTCAAGCAAGGGAGAGTGCCACGTGCTCTTTCCTCCAAAAACACAACTCTCTTAACTAAAAATAAAGTAAAGGCGAAGGGAAGATAAGCAAAGTGCTAGATTTTTATATATTTGAATAAGTAGTAAATAACTAAGTACAAATGGAAACAAAACAAAGCTCAATAAAAGAATGTAAAGTACTCGGGATTTAAAAACCAAAAGCAACTAATGAAAGCAACTCAAAAGTATTTAGAAAGCAACAAAGAAACACTAAAAATGATCAAGAGAAGGAAGCAAGGCTTGATGAATTTGGTGGAGAAGTTGCTGGAATTTATAGCTGTGCAGAATTGGTTAGGTAGGTCCTAAAACGATGGTGAATCACCCATTTCCAACTCTTTTGACTGACCAAATCGTGCTCAAACTGATAGTGGAACACTTCTTCTACACGTATGCATCGATTGGAACCACCAAAACGCATTGGAAGACGCGTTTCATTAAGGGCAAAGTTGGAAGAAAAACAGTTTTTCTGCAGGCTTCCCAGGCGTCTGGCGCCTCCCATGATGGTTTTTCCGTCTTTTTGCTTCTTTTGATTAATTTGCACTCCCAAATGGTCCTAAAATGTCATAAATACAATATAAGCCAACCACAAACCATAATATATGAATTTTGCATGAATTGGAACTCAAGCGATCGAGAAAAATCTGAAACAAAGCTGAAACGTTGTAAAAACAGCATCTAAAACCTTCTTTTTACGCATGTAAACAAGCGTAATCACGCGTCCAAAGCAAATCGAATGAACTTCTCTGCCAGGTCGAGATCAGACCTGACAGAGAGGGGGCCAATGTTTGGGGAAGAGAATACCATGGAGACGTGGAGGACCCCTATTGGTGCTCCAAGATGACTCGTGAGTCATGCCCAGCTCGGACGGCCGAGATCACCACCACTGGCGTTGACAGATGCTAAGTATGAGGGCCGAGGTGAACCTGACCGAGGTCCGACCTACCGGGAAGCTCGGTGGGGGCCGATGTGAGCTACTGTCAGCGGCGTGATTATCGGGTATAACCGTCGGTCCCGAGATTACCGGGTGTAACCGACGGTCCCGAGATTACCGGGTGTAACCGACGGTCCCGAGATTACCGGGTGTAACCGTCGCGAGATTAGCGGGACTACCACCCATAAGTAGAAGACTTCACTCAACGATCAGGTACGATGATTTCTGACCTCGAACTAAACTGGGAATCCGACCTATACTGACTTGATCGTCGGAGTGCTCACCCTTTTGTGCAGGTCCGCCCAAGTATTCAGGTCGGTCCGGAGGCCGAGTTCGAGCTGCAATCTGAAATACACTGTTGTGCATATCCTTGCATAAACAGACAACATAATTAAAAGCTTCAAAAGTCTTGGAATACGTACTGGTTCACAAAATTACATCGTATCCAACATGTAATTACAAAAAAATAAGCTTAAAAATTATTGTAGTAGCAAGTTAGTCCACAAAATTATATCATATAAAAAATATATGAAAATATTGTTAGAGTATCACGATTATGAGTTCCTTGCAAGTAGACGCATGCAGTACCTGTACTTCCAATTTGGTGGGAAGTCAAGGAATGTGTTCACCTTGTTGAAGTCCGCAAGTAAAGTTTCTCCGACTACCATACAGTCATCCTTTGCAACCTTATGCTCAATTACCTCTACTGGTTGCTCTTTTTCAACTTCCTTATAAGTTCCTACCTCATTCATCACATTAGGGGATGGTGGGTCGTCATTGTCCACTAGAAACTCTGCTTCGTCATGTTCGAGCTTGCTCCATACGCTTATTGCCTCACTTTGTTGTTCCCCTTCTTGCTTTGGGATCTCCACGTCATTAGGACAAACTGTTGGCTTCTCAGCTCAGCAGCCAATTGATCTATTCGAATCTATAGATTGTGTACTGCTGCATCATTTCGCGCCATAAGATCTATCATGTTGTGGCGTACTGTTGCTTCATTTCTCGCCATAAGATCTATCATCGTCTATTCAAGGCAAGACCTTACCCACTATTGTATTTGCTTTAGATCCCATGGTTGAGCGTACTCCTACTGAGGTTGTATTGGAAATTCTTGTGGGAGTGCATGCTCATATGGATAGCTACTTTCAAGTTGTTGCTCTCCCCACAAGAAATTCGAATGATCGCTCCAATCTTGGTGGTAGGAATTTGAATAAGGAGTGAACTCTTGTTGAATCCTTGGTGGACCTGGATAATAAAGAGATGTAGGATTAGATGGACAATATTCAAATGAATGGCAATTATCACCACAAATATGAACAAAAATATTGATTAACAGGAGCTCTGAACGAGCTACTGGATCCATTTCAATCACTCCTGCTAGCTATTGGCTCAATACAAGTAACCTCTCCTACTTTTCATTTCCTTCTCTTTTTCAGTTTTTTTTAAGTCTTTGTTCACGCTTTAACCTCTTGCAAGTTTTTTCTCGATCTTGGGATCGTATGGTGGCAAGTGCGGATTTGTGCTCATGCACTAATGCTCACTTTTGAGGTTAGATAGGGGGATATTTTCAGAACAGGAACAGTGGAGTGATCACACATAAAAACAATTTACAAAGAAATAAAATTAAAACAAAAACAAAGTCCTCGGCAACGGCGCCAAAAACGTGTTGCGCCTCTGCTTAATAGCTAGAGGATAAGTGCAAGTGCACACTGTCACAAGTAATAATCTGGAAATATTCCAAGTTCATCTCCACAGGGACTAGTTTTCTTTCAAAATTGATTTTGTAAACTGCTTGAATGAGCAATCGAGTTTGGGAATAAAAATTGGTAGAATTGTTGGGAACACGAATTAGAAACACGGAAATTAATAGGCCAACCACCCTACTAAGATTTAGTTCTAAAAGATGAATTACACCTATCAAATGTGCCCATAATTAAACTCAATTTATGTAAACTGGTTCAACTCCTATTCCGTACCACTTTTGGTTTGTTTAGAAGTTTAGGTTAGTGTTTCCATATGTCTATGCAACTCTAGAATCCTAAATAAATCAAGTTCCAACTTACGTTTAACGGGTAAGAGAGCCTATATCTAGGATCTTGTTTTAGTTCTTATTTCTAAGTAACTTCCCGTTTTACCTTGATGAGATCCGTTTGACTCTAACCTTTTCAGAATTAAATTCAAACTAATGTGATTTAAACAAGTGGCCAACAAGAAAATCAACTGGATAAATTAGATCAATCAAGATAAGCAAAAGAGAGCGTAATACGCCGTGCTCACTGATAGATGTAATTTAAATAGATGAACTAAACTCGTAGGAGGGTTGAAGAAACAATTTACCTACTCATGCAATTGAAAGAAATTAAAACACAAGAGAAGATAACAAAAGAAAGCATTTTAATTAGAATTGGAAAGAAAGTACAAAATGGATAAAATTGAATTACAATAAAATAGACAAGAGTAATTGTAGAAAAATAATTGAAAACAAAACTTAAAAAAAAAACTACAAAACTAAAGTAGAAAGGAAAACAAAAGCATGGAAATGAGATGTGTTGAAGTGATGCTTGGGAGCTCCTTTTATAGGCCATGGAGGTAACGAGATGTTGAGAAATGCATGGGAGGTTGGAACCAAATGAGGTTGTAGAGATTTTAGGAACTAATAACAAATCTTGGACCAATTACTTGGTCAAAAGTTGTTATTTCTGTTTTGACAATCTAGGCATTGAATGTGGCTGAAGCATTGTGAAGCTGGAACTTTAAAGCAATTTGGCTGGTGCATTCCTCTAGTAAGCTGGAAATTCTGGTCCTACAATGTGCCTGACGCATTTTGATCATCAATTTTCACTTTTCCTTACAAAATAAGCATATTTACACAAATTAGCCTTCATTTAGCTATAACTGAATTCCAAAGTCCCCAATCACAAATTATGCACATTTTCCCTAAATTATATGCTTGAACATACATTTTCATCATAATTAACTCCCAACTAAGCATGTAAAACTACTATTTTTAACCTTTAATCAAGTCTTATCAACCTGATTACACTAGTTGCACCAGACATTCAACTAACTTCTCGTCCTCAAATGAGTTCCATACATGTTTGGGTTTGGTACCATACTCTGCCATTAACACTAAAACATGTACAAAAAATGAAAAACACATTTAATTATGTAATATGTTTATAACAATTCACATGCATACATTCATATATATAAGTAGTTCAAAATTCAACATCCTACAAAATTATATTTTAACGCGTCGTACATAATACAACAAAACATATTTATGCATTCTACCATTGAGCAAACATCTCGTTCGCGAGGCTATCTCTCCATGCAGTCTATGCAGTAGTTGTTTCGACAAAGTTTATGCTATCTCCACTGGAACCATCAAATTCATTGACAACAGGACACACTTGCTCGAATGATGGATTTGGACCCACTTCTCTACATATCAAGCTATGTAACAGGCAACATGTTGTTATCGTTCTACACTGTATCTGGGCGGGGTAATATGATTTTTCTCGTAGGATTGCCCACCTTCCCTTTAGAGCGCCGAAAGCCGTCTCGATAACATTTCTTGCAGAATAATGTCTCATGTTGAATAGCTCTTTCGGAGTAGTTGGTGTTGGGTGTGTTGCCCTAAACTCGTAGTTTGTATTATGTAAAAACAAATGTATATTCAATAAAGTTTTATTCAATAAATTTGTTGTTGAAACATAGCATTGCATTGTCCAAATCCAATAAACTAAACATCCAAGGTTATTTTGATGTAATCGGGACAGTATATATACTGGGTATATAGTTGATATACGGGGTATATATTTGATATACCCCTGATATATGAATGGATAATGTCCCGTGAATAACCTAAAGGGTCTATATAGTATATGGATAAGGTTGTGTACCTTATCTTGGCAACACTATGGATACGGCCCACTTTGTAAATGTTATAGACGACTCGATCCAGGTCTTTCGTATGGAGACATGCGAGTAGGGGTATCTTGTACAATGAGTTTGTATAAGACCGGACCACGAAATAGGCAATCTTTAGATGTAACACCGTTAACTAATAGGTTGCTATTTCTTAGGATGACAAGACAACTCATTCTCAATCCTGAGTGAGTTATGGACTCCTGCCCGTGAGGGCTCGTCCTTTGATTTGTATGGGTGAGAGTGGCCCGAGTCGCCGACTCAACATTCCTACCATTTTGGGGACGAGACCGAGTGGGGAGCTGGAAACATAACTTCACAAGATGGAATTCACTCCTGCTCGACTTTAGGGGAGTAGATGAGTGTTCCCTTAAATGCTGACGTCGAGACTTGAACAAGGGGCCCCACCCTCTCATTGGCCGAGAGGGACTTCCGATTATTGGTTGGACTATAACCGGGTTGTTCATTAGAGGAGCAGTGGTGTTTAAGGAGTAAGATGTAACTCAGGGGTAAAACGGTAATTTGACCCAACTTGAGTTACGAACACTAGTGAAGGATTGACTCGTCATTAATGGTCGTATATCCATGGACACGAAAACATTCTGTAGTGAGAAGAGTGCAACTGCGGGTCTTTAGTGGAATGACCCATAGTTAACGAATCTAGATTAACTCGGTCAATGAGTTTGACCGATTAATCTTGCATCGTTGAAGCTTCGGATCTGTAGGTCCATTAGGTCCCCTTGCTAGCTCATAACGGGTAGAACGAGGATCAAGTTTTTGGAAGAATTTGAATTGTTCAAATTACTTAAGGGATTATATGTATATTGATACATTATAATATATAGTTAATTGTAAATTAAAACTATATATTATGAAAGATTTTAATTGAATAAGATTAAAACTATATAATTAATATGAATAAGATTCATATTAAAACTATAGGTTAAAAATAATGTGCATAAGATGTACATTAAAACTATAGGTTATACGAGAGAAATGTTTTAGAATATGATTCTAATTTTATAATAAATAATAAATAATTAATTATTTATGTATATATATATTTATTGATTGGATTAATACTTAATTATATTTATTAATTAATTTGATTAATTAATTATATATATATATATTTATATATATTGTTTATTATTATTTATTAATAATAATAATAATATTAAACTCCCCTGCAATATTGGAGGGGAGTGGGAGGTTGTGACGTGGGGAGTTACCCCACGTCATTGTTCTTCTTTTTCAAGGGTTGGAGAAAACAGAACAGTAACAAAAAAAAGAAGAAAAACCCCCACCAATTCTCTCAAGAGCTCTCTCAATCTCTCCCTCTCATTCCAAAGAAATTTTCCCACAAGAACGGTCTCGTACCCAAAGGATGGCGAGAAAGACATAGTGGTGGTGTTCGAGGGAAACTCGTTGAAGAACCGTTCTTCAAAGGTAAAGTTTCCTCTGTATTTTTCTTCTTTGAAATTCTATTTTGTATCCCGAAAATCAGCAACGAAGATCTGCTTCCGCTCCGGGATTCACATCCTTTCAGTTGGTTCGTTTCCCGCACGCCATTTAGTCAAATGGTATCGTTCTCCACGATATGGCACCAAGAATCCTTCAGAATTTGGGTAACCAGCATCACACAAATAATAGCACTCTGTGGTGCATGGATGAATAATTTTTTTTAATTGACAACATGGTATATGCTATAACACTAAGCATCATCTTACCCCTTGGGACATTTAGACCATTAGGTCGAGATACTGCATCTCTTAGAACTCTTGAATCGGATGCGGATCCTTCCCACCCACGCATAACAAATATGAACTGTCCATTCTGGGAGCACACATCAAGCACGTTCGTTGTAATCTCCACCTTCCTATTTCTGTACCTCGGGTGATCGCCGACAGGTACGTTCACTTTTATGTGTGTGTAATCTAATGCACCTAGGCAATTTTGTTATGCAGAGATACAAACGTTGGATAAGTGATTTTAAAACCCATTTCTATTAAGAACCTAGTTTATTTCTTATACCTAAAACCAGTGCCACCTCTCTCCGTTAGTAAGTGGCTTGGGTGTCTTCAAAAGGACATTGTGAAGTCTAAGTACGACATTTAGGACAGAGTTGAAATGTCTAGACACCGTCTCGCTAGAACTTGCAAATTGTCGCCTTACGACTCTAATCTTGACATCATGTGCTAGGATATGGAGAAAAATAGCGACCATCTCCTCGACATCCACATATTTAGTCGCTATCAACTCCTCTGTTCTCCTAAGCAAGGTACATAGTATAGCGAAACATCTCCTATCCATCCTCGTACTTTCTCGACATGATAAATCGTCCGCATGAATAAGTCGGAAGAAATTTAGTTGTCTAATTTGGTGTCTAAAGTGTGGTGATTGATTCTCTATCGTCTTTTGGCTCTTTAGTATGGTATCTAAGACTACTATGAACTGAGATTCGAAAAGAAGGGTTAAGCCGGTTTCTACAATATGTCTATGCTTCCTTTCAACCGCACCATTTTTTTTGGGGAGTGTGAAGGCAAGAAAATTGGTGAAATATTCCTTGTTCTTCAAAAAGATGTTTGAGGGCTAAGGATTTGAATTCTCCTCCTCCATCACTTTGAAAAATTTTTATTTTTCTGTCAAAATGATTTTCAACTAGTTTTTGGAATTTTGTGAAACAATCTAAGAAGTCAGACTTCTTTTTGAGTGGGTATAGCCAACAAAATCTTGAAAAATCATCTACAAAAACACACATAATAATTAAAGTTTTGACAAGAAGGGATGGGAGAATGTCCCCATAAGTCACAATGGATCTTTTGCAGAGGATGAGATGAGATTTCATTATTGAGTTTAAAAGGAAGCCTATAACTCTTACTCATTTGACAAGAATCACAAATAGAAGCATCATTTTTCCAACTAGTTAAATTAAGAAGTTGGGAATTATTCAAGAACTTTAAGGTAGTGTCATTAGGATGACCCATTCTCATATGCCATATGGAGTATGGGGCCTTCTTCGAGCTTGAAACCGCAGTAAACGCCTTGAAAGCTTCTTGATTTTGTTCAATTAAGGCATACAATCCTTCCTTTTTAGTCCCCTTGCCCAAGATTTGCCCCTGCTTGCTCTTAATCACAAAACCATCAACATCAAAACTAATAATACAATCATTCTCAGTTCTAAGTTTACTAATTGAAAGCAGATTTTTTTCTTATTTCAGGTACCACCAGCACATTATTCAAACTTAGATTATTTGAACCAGATTTTATTACGTGTTTTACAGTGTGTGAGATATTTAGGCCTTTACCATCACCTATATATAGTTTTTCAATCCCAATATAAGGTTTAACACAAAAAAGCGTACCAGTATTGCTTATGACATGTGTTGATGCACCTGAATCTGCATATAGATTTGGATCTGTTGCAACCATTTCATTGAATGATAAAGCAGCTTAGGCCTTCGGTATATCTTCATTTTGGTAAGTATGATCAAATCTCTTCTAACATTGAAGTGCAAAATGATTAAATTTCCCACAAATTTGGCATTGCACACTTGATTCTTTGATATTTGGGTTGCTGCTGTGTTTTCTTTGTGGGGATTGATTCTGATGTTGAATTCCTTCCATGATAGTTCCCCTTCCCTTTATGTTGTAATGTCTTCAGCTCCCTCTAGAAATTCCTTTTTGAGCATGAAACGCTTGATGTTGGTCAACAGCTCTTGATTTTTCTACTTCTACAGTTTCTGACATAACTTGAACCTCATGATTTTTCAAGGCAGCCACAAATTGGTTATATGTAGGATTAGGGGGCTTTGACAGTGTTATGCAATGGGAATTGGTAGTCGAGCTACAGGTTATGATTGGAGGGAAGCCCACTGGGCCGCGAGGGGCTCGGTCCCGACCTAAGCTCGGTCTCGACCCGGGGCTCGGTCCCGAGTCGTGCTCGGCCCACGGCCCTCCAGCGCTCCCCATCTTCGATCGACGATTTCGCCCAGGCCCTCCAACGAAATTGGGGTTAGCTACGGAAAGTTCTGGAACAACTTCACAGCTATAAGTAGCGATCCAGCCTTAGAGGTACAGGCATCTAAAAGTTGACTACATTTACGTTATTCTCTTGCTAACTTAAGCATCGGAGCCCGTGTGACTAGAGTCACACCGGTTTAGCTCGATTTGGTTTTGCAGGTACTAGTCTCGAATCAACAAGTTTTGTGGGTGCGAGGAGGAGAACCGGAGGACCGAAATCCACGTATCAACAAATAGTATTGCAACCCTAAAGTTTTGTACTTGTTTCCCAAGCCCCTTGCTAAATGGAATACCTTTGTTGTATCTTCTAATGGCTTCTTCATAGCTGCCAACTTGTAACAAAAGCTCTTGAATTGTTTTAGGAATTCATCAAGGCTTAAACTTCCTTTTCTTAAGCTGAGCAACGCTTCATTAAGATGAAGCTCATTTTCTTTGGTGATGGCAAGTAGCTGCTCTTCCAAAGATTTCCATATGTGATGTGATGTGTTGGTGCTTTCAAGCATGTTGAGAACTTCCTCTGTGATGATTCTCAACAACCAAGATGTGAGTAATCTATCATTGTTGATCCAGAAGTTGTAGTTTGGATTTTCTACATTTTCTCCCTTATTGTCCACAACAAATTCTTCTGGAGGCCTTTCTTCATAAAGATGTTGTTCCACTCCCATAGTTCTAATGAGGGGTAGGACTTGAGATTTCCATAGAAGATAATTGTTGGAGTTGAGTTTGATCGATATTAGGCTAGAGCATTGATGGAATATTTGGATTGTGAGATTAGTTTCAACTTTGGTCATGAGTGGACTCAATCTAAAATTAATCAAAGAAATTTTCGTGCAGCCTAAGCTCTGATACCATGAAAAAAATCTAGATCAATTTTGAAAGAAAAGCTAGCTCAATTCGAATTTCAAAGTGCTGAGAAAACCAACTTAAGAAGGCTGCACAAAACACTATAAATAAAAGGAAGGAGCGCTAATCGCTCAATGGTAGGTCAATCATCCATTCCTAATATGGAGAGGCTTTTAATACATAATATTCATAAAAAATAAAGAAGACTAATAGCATAAACAAGGAAAGAAAAAAGACAAAACAAAGATTTTGTCTTTTGCCATGGGTATGCTGCAGATTGTCATTTGCCATAAACTTTTGCTGATTTCAGCAATGATCTGCTCCTCTCTTTTTCTCCACTTGTGTCAATAACGAAAGTTCTAGCTGTGATACAAAATTAGCGAGAGATGTTGACCATTGGAGATTGAGGTTTGGGGGCTAGTAAAGATTGACAGTAGAGGATCCTAACCGCCAAGATTGAAGCATTGAGAACTGTTCTGTTTTAACACATACTACTACAAAAATTGAGGCTTTCAGCGATAAAAAAATGTTGTTGAAAGCCAAAAAATAGTCGTTGTTCAGTTTTTGCAACGAAAATCATTTTGTCAAATCTATCATCGCCGAAACACAGCTGTTGATCATTGACGATACAACGTTTCATCATTATAGCCTCTTGGTTTTGTGATGGAATCCCATGAATATTGATATGATATCAGAGTCAAAAAAGCTCAAATGAGCATCTGATCCAAAAGTGGGACCAGACCAAAGATTGATGAGCCTAGAAGAACTGTCATCTTAAGGGGCATATATAAACCACCTAAGAAAGATTTATAATATACATGACTACTTCTCTCATAGTCAATTAGTTTGAGATTGAACCCCAATGAATCATGATATGGTATCAAAGTCCAACAACCTCAAATGAGCATTCAATCAAAAAACGAGATCCAGAAAATATTAGTGAGTCAAAAAGAGCGACCATCTTGAGAAGGTATGTTACAATTTCTTTCTCTAGTTTACTTTCTTTCTCTAACACATTTCTCTCTAAAATTTCTCCCAATTTATATAGAATTTCCTCTCTCTAACATTTCATTTTCCCTAACTTTTGAATAATTGGAAACCAAAAACATAAATGAAAGCGGCTGTCATCGTGTTCTTTAAAAACAAGTCAAAAAAATAATTTATCAAAGAGGTAAAAGTATCCAAGTTAAGTTGTCAAAACAAAGGGGTGACAAGTAGGGCCAATATTCGTACAAATGTTACTTCCACTTGCACTACTTAGCATGTGAAAGGCTTCCATTCATGAATGCCGAAAGTCAGCTCCTTTACGTTTGACTTTTAACGTTTATAAAAAATTTAACAGCAACTAACCCTAGATAAATGCATTTGTATCCTACTAATTGTATGGTATTGTCCGTTTTTGGCATAGTCCGACTTTGGTTTTAGTTCCACCGTAAAGATCTCGAACCAATAGAGATAATTATCCTCTCGTATATACCATGGATCACTCATTTCTCTAACCAATGTAGGATTTTATTTGTATTTTCCTTACAAATCCAACATTTTCTCGCTAAAATTATAAGACACCTCGCTTTTTTTTATATATATAAACAGCATTATTAGAAGTAGTATGGTAATTGAAGTAAAATTTATAAAGTTATGCAGATTTCAAGTTAAAATTGCAGCTTTGTAAATTAAAAAGAGAACAAGAGATTAAAATATCTCACCATTTAAATTAGAAGTAAAAACATAACTACACTTTTGAATAATGATACCAAACAAAACAAGATATGAATACAACCGATTACCAAATAATTGTAATTGAAATTGAAATTACATAACAAATGAATAAATTGATTATATAATTATCTTCCACGAGCATAGACATCAAATAAAGAAAAAGGAACTTAGTTGACAGCGCCACATATATTTCTTATTTGGCCTTCCAAACCGGTGAGAGGCTCGATATCTCCCATTTTGATCATTGCAGTTGCAAAGTCAGATTTGAATGTTGATGGATTTCTACTATACTCTGTAACAATACTATCTGTCGATCCTCCGTTAAAGAGTACTTGATCTGTTTCTAGCAAACCCTTCCTTTGAATTAAATTTTTAAAGTAGTTGTTGTCAAAGGAATTGGGTGTGACCAAATCAAGTGGTGCCAAATTTCCATTTCCACCCGATGTTGGACAATTTCTTCGACGAGTGCTAGCAAATCCCGCATCAATGTTACTTTGATTGTATATCCTATTGCGGAAAAGAAAGCATTGGGCTTGTCCAATGGTATGAGAACCTGCAATAGATTTAATATTGATATACTTAATGGAGGTCCATGCGTACCAATAATATTTCGAGGAGATAATTCAAAAAGTACATGATTTAATTACCTGATAGTGCAACCATATCTCGTGCACTAAGGCCCTTATTTGCAAAAATAGAGATAAGCCTATCAAGGCTTTCTTGGAAGCCTGGAAGCTCACTCTCGGCAAGAGTTTTACTTGCAGTGGTAGAATCTCTTCTTCCAAGCTTTACTGTCCAAGACGGACCACCCACCTATTTTGCAATAATAATATATAATACATCAGGAAAATAATTTCTTTACATTTTAGCATATATCTTCCACGCATATGAAAAAAAGTACTTACAGCAAAAGATGCATCTCTTGCAGCAACAGTAAGAATGTCTGCACAAGATACCACACCAGGACATATCTTCTCAACTTCAGTCTTAGCCTTGTGTATCACTCCATAACCCCTTGCAGAATTTCTGTTGGGTGCTGCATTTTGTTCACCAATCATCGAAGGAGTATCGTCGAGCAATATGGACGCATCACAACCATGAACAAAACAGTCGTGAAAATGGAGGCGAATGAGAGATGCAGCCATTCGACGTTCTTGGGAAACAGCTTGCCTAATAACAGTTCTGATGGTAGTAAGTGCAGTGGGACAAGTTTGGTCGTAGAATGTAGAAGAAAGTTGGGCATCACATGTTATTGCCGAAAGCAACAACATGAACGCCACGGCAACTACTTCTCGCATTGCGGTATCCATTAGGTTGAAATGGAAGGCTTTGATTTGGTGATATTGAAAATGAGAGAGCTGATGAAGAGGAATGGAGGTGGTAAGGCTCTTATTTATAGGAAGAACAACGAGGGTGTGTGTT
This sequence comes from Momordica charantia, assembly GCF_013281855.1. Lineage (NCBI taxonomy): Eukaryota > Viridiplantae > Streptophyta > Magnoliopsida > Cucurbitales > Cucurbitaceae > Momordica > Momordica charantia. The sequence continues at coordinate 18,304,386 of NW_028275167.1, read as the reverse complement.
ACCCAAAATAACAGCCGCCATTGCAAACCAAGTAAGCTGTCTAAACTTCATTGAAAAGGCCAACTTTGAAGTGTTGGATACAGAAGAAAAAGTCAAACAAAGAGCGCGGCGGGCAAGCGCTTAAATGCAATATTGGACCTTTCGGGGAACTTCTGTTTTCATACTGTAGAGGACGGCGTCCCAATATTTATTACAAATTTTATTTAGATCATTTTACTCTTACTTTTTCTATACAATCCAATTCTTTAGGTGCAATCTAGTTATAATTTCATGGTACTTTATGGTTGCAATACACGACTGTTTGATAGGAATTTCAATGTTAAGTTTTAAAATTTAGGAAAAATATTTCTGAAATTAAAGTAATTAAAAAAGAAATCCTTTTTAAAAATAGATATCTCTATGCCTTAAAAGCTGCAAGTAAGCCCTTTTTTATTTGAAATTTTATTTTATCCAAAATTAAACTCAGAACCCTCTTCAATAAAGTTGAGAAATGAATTATTATCTATTGTTTTCTTTAGTACAGCGGGAGTGGAAAATTTTTAATTCATTACCTCTTATCATCGAGCTAATCTATTGTTAATACTAGTAAACTTCGCTTTATCTGTTTTACAAGGATAAACTTGGAGTTACCCATAAGAGTGTTAAAACTACTTTTAACAAATTAAAAATAATTTTCTTTATTTTCATAGTGTGATATGATTTTTAAAAATAATTTAATGACACTTTTTAAATTGTTTAGATGACCAACTAATTACGTTTATTCTATAAGTGCTTCTTGGAAATAGGGTTTTACCTAAAAACACTTTGGTAGAACCGAAAATCAAAATTATAGAGAGACATAATAATTGATCTAATTGATTTTCTATGGTCAACCATAGTTGACATATATCTCCAACTAAAAAGTTATGAGTTCGATCCATCACCCCACATTTTGTATTAAAATAAAACTTGTATCTCTTACATTTTTTTTTTCTCATTTTTCCTCCCTAAAATTTTAAAACTCTTCTTTTAAGTTTCATCTCTCTAAAATTTGTTTGGCTAACATTTCTTTCTTTGTAACTTCTTTCTCTCTTTTTGCTAACAAATTTCTCTCTCTAACACATATTTGGCTCCCTAACTTTTTTTTTCCTCCACCTCCTAAAATTTATTATCTATATTCTCTCTTTTTCTTTATCTCTATATATATTTTAGTCTATCATATTTCAAAACCTTTCTTCTAATTTTTCTCATTTTTTTCTAATATATTTAGAAAGCACAAACATTATCTAAAACCCTTTATGAATTTTTCTTTCTTATAAGAAAGTAAGAAAAAAAAAAAGATGAAAATGGTCAGCAAAGTTGCATGTGAAAACCTTCTCTAATGCATTAAATGCTGCAAGTCAGCCCATTTTTTTTTTATTTGAATTTTTCTTTTATCCAAAATTAAACACAGAACTCTTTAATAAAGCTGAGAGAGAGAAGTTTACTTTGTCAAGAATGTGAGCCAGGCTGCAGAAACGCGTTATTTTATGAAGCAGAAAACAGTGGCTGACTTCATAACTTTTTATCCAAAACTTGTGCCTTTTTGAGTAAACACCGACTTTCACGATTGATATCAAGTCTTCCCTTTTACCTTTCTCGCGATTTTAGAGGGTAAAAAAGTATTTAAAAAAAAAAAAAGAAAAAAGAAAAAATGTAGAGCAATGGATATCAAATAAAAATTACTTTTCAAATAATCAATTTGGTTTTAAATCCTTTTTAAAACAATATGATTCTCTAAAAAGTGAGTCTACAGATGTGTTTCGGAGTGAGGATAAAAGGTGTGATTCTGAAAAAAAAAATTTAAGTTTTTCAGAATCATCATCAAAATACCTTCAAAATCAATTTAAGATAATTTTAAACTTTCCTAAAATAATTTTTTAATTTGTCAAACATGATTAATGAGAAGGGAATTGATATTTTGACAATGACAAAATATGGCCGGAATCACTTCCGGGTGTATTGGTTGATTTTCCAAAATCATCATCTAAGTTATATCTTAAAAATTAATTTAGAGTGATTTTAAACTTTCTTAAAATCAATTTTTAATTTGCCAAACATGATTCATGAAAAGAGAAGTGATTTTTATAATAACAAAAATGATTTTGGTCACTCCCAAACACATCCTAAGTGATTGACCAAAGAATCACTTCAGAATTATTTTACAATAACTCAGCATGTGTAGAATCATTTTTAGAAGTACAACCAAATAAACTTGTGATAAAAATCTTCTTTTCAGAAAATGCAATCAAACACACAAGTATTATAATGAAAACTATTTTGATAAAAGCAAATGTCTTACGAAAAAGCTATTTTTTTAAAAGTCTTTAAATTAGAAGGTATACCAAACCTCTCCTCAATTGCAACCGACCTATAACACCACAAAACCTCAACGTAGTTCAGAGATTGCAAGCTCTAATCTCTTAATAAAGGACGAGATTAAGAATGTGTAGTTCAGAGATCATTGCAAACTCTTACCTTAATAAAGAACTAGCTAAGGAATGTGTAATGTTAGGTAACCGCTTGTCAACTATCATCACGAGTATCACATTAGGAATGGTGCAACCGAGGAAAGCAACGGATAAGCAGGACCCATCATCCAATGCCCATAAATACAGAGACACATTTCATACGCAAGGATGCAGTTCTGATTGATCATCTCGAGAGTGAATACCTTGGACTATTATTGATTTGAGCCTTGGAGTCTTTTCTCTTCTTTGTGCAAGTTCATGCATAGCTTAGTAAGTTTGCACATGCGCATGGAATGATCAAAATATTTGCACCGTCCGTGGGAATCAACTAAGTCATTCATTCTTATCGTGATAAGCAATGGCTGACAAACATTCTATGCAATAAAGCAATAAAAGGTGACGAGGTATCGTTCCTATCATTGAGACCTTCAAAAACCCATAACTGAACCCCTCCAACGTGAACGATGATAAGTGAATTTTATAAAAGAATGTAACATGAAAAAAGGAAAAAAAAATTCTAGCACCACGGTGCCCGAAACCGGCACCTAGGTGATTCGAACTTGAAGTGGTCACTTTGTAAACACGTGATTGTAAACACAACTGCCATACCCAATCACGTGTTTACAAAATAGGCCGCTTCAAGTTTGGAGCGCCTAGGCGCCGGTTTTGGGCGCCAATGCGCTATAATTTATTTTCTTTCTTCATGTTCTATTCTTTTTGCTCGAAAAATCTCTAATGTTGTTTCCAAAGATTAATCAATCTTTTACCTATAAAAAAAAATTAACATCATTAAATCAACAAAAAGTAGATCCAAACTTATCATTTTGCTTGTCCTTGTCCTCAGCAAAGACCAACCACAAAAATATTGTTGAACAGAGATAGGTTGAAGCTTCAATGCTTTCTTACTTACAAAAGAAAATGAATGTAACAACCGGCCAAAATATATATATATATATATATATATATATATATATATAAATATTTAAATAATTATTTTTTTAGTTGTTTTGTTTTATTTTCTCAAAGATAAACCTTTTTGTTTTAGAAATTATTTTTAAAAGATAATTTGTTCTTAGAATTTAAAAAATAAAAAGTAAGAGTTTTATTAAATCTTCATCTTTTTATGTTAATCATTTTTTAAAAAGGATTAATTAGGGTTTTGTTATAAAAGCCCTTAAACCCGTTTTATTTTCTTAAACTGTTTGACCTAGTTTTCTTTCCAAGAGAAAAAGAAAAGGAAAGAAGAATAATTTTAGTACTTTCTCTCAAAGATCGGTAAGCTTTTTTCTTCGTCATTGTTTTAGTTTTATTTTTCTTGATTTGTAGTTCTTTAATTCCGTTTATTGGGAAAAGTTTTGAAGTCTTTGTTTTTTAGAATAAAAGATTGTAAGGACTTTTTACCGTAAAAGTTTTCCAAAATTTTTTGCTTGAATCTTTTTTATGAGATTGCTTTTGGGCTATTTTGAGACTCTTTTGTTGCATAAAAAGTTTACTTATTTGTATCCCATAAACTATAGTTTATTGTTTTGATTTTTACATGAAAAATTATATGTTTTTACCAAGTTTTAAAGGTTTTTTATATAGTTTTCAGATCTTTTTTTTTTCTATAAAAATCAGTAAATTGTTAATTGTTTTATGGAAAATTGTTGGAAGTTTTATTTTATAAAATATAAAATTTTCCAGATTTAAAATCCACAAATTTTCAATTGATTATTAAACTTGTTTTGTTGAGAAACTTTTTGTAAATTTAGTCCGTATTAATTTATACCGATTCTTATAATTTTAAAGGTTGTTATTATTGATTTTTCGAGGTTTTTTAACCCAGTTTTCAGATCTGGTTTTGTAGCCTCAAATCCGTACTTTCCTAATTATTTTGCATAAAAAAAGTGTTTTGAATGGGAAAATTGGGTAAATAAGATTTGGTCAGTAATTGGTTGAATTTTCAATCCTTGGATAGAATTTAAGGATTGATTTTGGATATTTGGTTGTTTCTATGCCTCTAAGTTGACAACTACCAAGGAATAAGTTAATTAGATTCGTAGGATTTCTGAAAGAGGAAAGTGATTTACCGTATCCCTTCGAAAAGTGTTGTAAGTTATTTACCGTATCCCTTCAAAAAGTATTGTAAGTAATTTTCCATATTCTTTCGAAAAGTATTGTAAGTGATTTGTCATATCTTTTCCAAAACTAAAATGTATTTTGTATTTGATATGACGATTCGAAATTGATATCTTACATATGAAATTCAAGTTTTATTATGGATTTGAAAACTAATTTGGCAATTGAAATTATGTTTATTTACAAAGTATTTGAAGTATTCTTAAATGATTTGACAAAGTTTTTTTTAGATTTATTTAAAGGTTTGAAATTGATATTTTGTTTATTTGTGAAATATTTGAAATCGTGTTTTGAAGTATTGATAAAGTTTGTTTTAAATTATTTTAATGTTTTGAATTAATTTAATATTGAAAGTAAGTATTTGTTTTGTATTTTATTTGAAAGATATTTTGATTGATTTGATAGGGCTATCCGAATATGCCATGATTTTGTTTTGAGGACCGTTTTGCTTATTTGGGGTAGTAGCCTAATTTGGAATTGATGGATTTCTATTCTGGCTTATTTGTGGGAAGACACTTTTGTGGTTTGGCATTCCTTGGGAATGAATATTCATGTGTGTGTTATTCACTCATATGGCCTCACACTTAAGTAATAGTTCTGTTTGTTCTGATCGATATTATTTCGACAACTCTGTTCGGGTCGATATTATTTCGACAACTCTGTTCTGGTCGATATTAATTCGACAACTCTGATAGAAGCTTCTGATTGATTGGTGTTACTGACGGGTAACCACATATGTTCTGTAGCTTACCCAAATAATGCAACCTTCCACTCTAATTTTTAAAGTATGAATGTAAGATTGTTTTGAATGTTTGAATGATTTAGTTATTCGAAAGTTTGAAAGTTCTACCAAATGTTTTAGAAGGAATTTTGAAAGTTTTGATTGAAAGAAAGTTTGTTTTGAAGGATTTTAAGTTTGATCGAATGAAAGTTTGTTTCGAATGAATGAAAGATTGTTTTGAATCATTAAAAGTTCGTTTTAAATGAATGGAAGTTTGTTTTGAAAGAATGAAAGTTTGTTTTGATTGACCGAAAATTTTATCTTATTTGAAGACTTTGTTTCTGAAAATCTAGTTTGTTTTGAAAGTTTTGAAAATTGTATTAAATATTTTTAAGGACTTTAAAAGTTTTGGTCTGTTCGTATTTTTGTTTACGAATGTTTTGAAAGGAAAATGAATTTTGAAATTCGATATGGAAATTGCTTATTGAGTATTTTCGTACTCATTTTTCTGTTTTCTAAATGTTTTTCAGATGAAGGATTAAATGATCGTTCTGGTAGAAGGTGAAGTTTAGCGCACTGGCATAAGTTTGAAAGTCATTTTCCTATATAGTTAAGTTAGTTTAGAAAAATTCTGTATAGAAATTGCTTCCGCTGAATAATTTTAGTTCTTAAAGTTTCTTGAAAGTTACGTTTCCGCATTTTGTCAGAATGATCGTATTAGAAAATACAGGTTGTTACAATGAAGCTAAGCTTAAGCACTATAAAGAATGTTTAACCAAAAAGTTAATTTTTCTCCATTTTAGATCCTATACCTGCACTACAAGAATTCAAGGTTTCGGCGACGACACATTTCGTCGCTAAAAGGTTAAAATTCGTCCCCAAAAACATTTGGCAACGAAAATAAGTTGTCACCAGAATCGTTGTCGTTGCTCGGTCGTGAGAGGGTTTCGACGACGACTTATGTTTTTCGTCGCCGAAGACCACCTTCGGGAATTAAAGTTGTTGTCGTCGCCGAAGATATCTGACAAGCAAATTAGAAGTCATCGCCGAAGATATCTTCGGCGATGACAGCAAATTAGTCGTCGAAGGACCTTCGGAGACCAAATCTGATTTAGTTGCCGAAGGTATCTTCAGCGACGACTGGTAATTGGTCGCCGAATCTAGCCTTCGACGACCAAATTTAGATGTCGTCGTCAATTTTTTTTCTTTAACAATATATTACTTCAATAATAAAAACCGGCCATAGATTTCAAATTTCATACAAAAATTTATAATATTAAACAAAAATTGGTTTTACAAAATGTACAAGAATACAACTAAAATTGAACAACCTATTCTAAGAAGTCCCAAAATAAAAAAACCTAAACAAATGAAAATGTCCCATATTATCATCAAATTCTTCACGAGAGATATTATCAACTTTTCAGAAGCTTTCGATACAGAAATGGAACGAATCTGAAAAAACAAATAACAATTAAACTTATGTTAACAAAAACACTTCCACACGTTAAGTCACCACTTCCTCAAACAAACTTCCAATTTTAACTCATTCCACATGTCAAACTAAACATTCAAGCTTTCCACGTGCATAAACTAAAAATGTTATTCTAACTTCATATGCATGAACTCAAAGTAAGCATTAAAAGTTAACAAAAACTCATTAAAACAACTTTACAATTCACCAAATTTACTCTCACTAAGTCTTAAAAACAGGCACACAAACTCTATCACAAAGAACTTAAAATTCAACAACGTTATCCAAAAACACTTAAACTCTATCCTTGTCTTTCTGAGAAAGACGATCCTCAAGCTCTTTGTCTTTCTGCATGAGACGGTCCAGAAATTCTTCTCTTAGAGTATATATTTCTTGAGACAGCTCTTCTTCTCGCTATGAAGATGCTACACTTGAAGTAGAACCTCTACGAGACTTTGGTTTGGGCCTCAACCAGCACCCTTAACGTAGCCTGAACGATAACCAAGAACTGTCTCCAATACTTCTGGGTCTGGTATCGGTTCACCTCCGTCTTGCATAGATGCTTCTCTAACACGCATCATGTCTAGTTGCATACATATTTTAAAAACAACAAAATGTTTACACATAAAATTCAATGCATAATTTGAAGTTAATTGTTATAAGATTTGTAAACTTACGTAAGCTGCTTCCACTCCTTCGACCCAACCTTTTGTGTAAGAGTATCTCGTCTCCCTGAACAAATCGATTTCGGGAAAGTTGTCACCTCCCTCTTCTTCTTTCTGCAATTGATAACACATAATTGTTGATAATCGATCTTATGGAATATAAGTATATGGCTAAAAAAATATTATTGCGTTGTACATTCTCCTTTGAAATAATGGCAAACGCCTTCCACCTCATACGATGGTTGAATGGCATCTTCGCCCTGTTGTGTTTATTGGTCTCAGATTTTTGCTAACAAAAGAAAACTTAAATGAGAATATATATTGAATATAAATTCTCAAAAAAAAGTATAAGTTATATTCGTAAATTACCTTCTACTCATCTGTCTCCCATCTATCGCACAACATGTTCCAATCGTCTGGTTTTGCCAACAACCGCTCCAGAGGATTGTTGCGTGCAATCTCAGGTGTGGGATAACTTAGGTAGTGTCAATCTCATCTTATTCTCCATGAATTTCATCATAACTCGATCAGATTCGTTGAAATTGAAATGACCCTACAACAAAAAAAAACATCGAATATATATTTAAGTGTTATTACTGTTGCATCGTAAAAAATGATAAAACATATTAAGTAATTAATCTCAAACCTTGAGCTGAGTTATAATTGCCCTCTTTTGAATTTCTTCGACCTCACTCCATTTGTTAACCTCGCATGTATGTACCCCGATCGCGATAGAGAATGTAGTGGCCATGGGACATATTGGTTTATTAACTATGTGGTCACATTCGATATGTACCTTTGCGTTCGTTGCACAAACTTCATTTTCTAGCTTTATCAATCGAGTATATCCTCGCGTGCCTAATCTATCTCTATGTTGCCAAATAGTAAACCAATTAGTTAAATCATACTTATTTAGTTTACATATATTTAAATTGACGTACCTGGAGGAAAAGCCGGAACAGGCGGGTCTGCTAGTGGATGCTCACGACCCAGTACGTGTGCCTCTAACTGACCCGCTTGGTCTGGTCTTATTTTTCTGTGAACTTAGACATCCAACGAAAAGTATTATATATTGACAAAACAAATACTCAATATAAATCAATTTGATTCATAATTTATCCAGCATATATTTAAATCAACATACTTGGAGGAATACTTATTTGTTATAGTACTCATCATCAACATCATCTATATCATTAGTAGTTGACGCATCCACATGTCTGATTTGTCATTTATAAAATTATCCACATTTCTCGCATCTATGCTTGTATTGGACTGTTCTCGACCCTCAACGACAATAGGATCAACATCATCTCGACGCAATGAACTATCTTGAGTGGATTCATCTATTTCGATCCTAGGTCCTACTTCTAACAATGAAATTTGATCATTTTCAACATCTTCTTGTCCTGGAATATCCCATACACGTTTATTTAGAATATGTTGCACAACTTTCCAATTATTACTAAGTTTGGGTTCATCCAAATAAAACACTTGTTGAGCTTCACCAGCAAGAATTAACGGGTCGTAGCATACCAATACTTAGACGTATTAATCGACTTAAAACCTAAGTCAACTCGAATTCTATTCTTCTTAGAGTCCGTGTCAAACCATTTGTACTTAGAAAGTATGACACGTCTCCCCTTAGCATAATCTAACTCCCAAACATCACTCAAGACACCATAAAAATTCATGTCATCCATTTCTGTCACACACCATGACCCCACTATTTTGTGTCGTTTGACGACTATCGCATTCTATATTATGAAAGCGTAGTCCGTTTACAATACAACCACTATATGAACGTGCAGTTAGTGAGGGCGCTAATGCAAGTGAATAAAGATCATCATCTAATTCACCTTGTTCCCCTAATTTCAAAACCTGTAATAGATCATAACAAAATACTTAACGATTTCGTTTTGTATTCATCTACATTCAAACCCTAAAAATCAATATTACCTTTTTTTAACCAGTTAGGAAATTGTGTACTTTGTCGTTCATATAGGGCAGGAACATTGTCTCCAGGAATTCGAATTGAGCTCAAATGTTGACTACAATTCCAAAAAAGGAGAAAAACAACATTACTGTTATATGTACTAAGTGTGAAATTAAAGTGAATGTAGCATAAGCCAAACATACTCGCGATACGACTCTATCTTTACACAGTTGCTCAGTACATACCAGTGTGCAACTTTTCTTTCAATGACGGATAATGTTTTCGAAGTTGATGCCCCTAAAAGACGTGCATTTAGCCTGAACACGTCAAAATGTCCACAATTTTTATAACCTACAATAGTATCATTGTTGCGTTCATCTCTATTGAATCTCGTTTCAATTCCACTCAGATACAATGAGCAGGAAGTCAAAATTCATTCATGACGAATGATTCGGCTATCGAACCCTTAGGACGAGCTCTGTTCTTCTTTTGTGCATATTGTTTTAAGGTTTGGAGACTTCGCTTGATAGGGTACATCCAACTATAACTAACTGGCCTGACAATTTTTGTTTCGTATGGTAAGTGAACTACAAGATGTACCATAACATCAAAAAATACTGGTGGGAATATTCTCTCCAACTTACATAGTATGATTATAATGTCAGATTGCAATCGATCTAAATCACTGATGCGTACTGTCTTCGCACATATATCACGAAAGAAGTTACATAGCTCAACGATAGTCGTACCCACAAACTTTGGTACGTATGCTTGAATGACAATCGGTAAAAGTCGTTGTAGCAAAACATGACAGTCGTGAGTTTTCAACTCCCATAGTCTCTCATCCTCTGCGCTCACACATCTCGATATATTTGACACAAATCCATATGGAAACTTAGCTGATTTCAAGATTTTGCAAAACTTCACCCTCTCAGCAGCAGTCAATGTATACGTAGCATGTGGTTTTACAACTTTATTCCCTTCTTTTTGTAAGTGTAAATCTTTCCGAATTTTAAAATCTTCTAAATCAAACGAGCATTGATCATGTCTTTTGTTTTCCTGTCAATATTTAACAAAGTTCCTACTAGATTGTCGCATATGTTCTTCTCGATATGCATCACATCCAACTTATGTCTTAACATAAGTGTCGACCAATAGGGAAGTTCGAAGAATATACCTTTTTCATCCAATTTAAATCTCGCTTTCTTTTACTCTTTTGTTTGGTTGGATTCTTACCAAAATCTGGAAAATTCAGTGTATTTACTTGTTGAAGAGTCGCATCTTCATCCATTGACACTGGTGGGAGGCGTCGTTCTAACTTTCCATCATGTAGTCTACTCCCACTCCAACTATGATTTTGAGGAAGATAACGTCAATGTCCCATGAAACAAAATTTGTTTCTTATTCGAAAAGATGAATTGTCCTCTTTACATATGGGATATGCTTGGTATCCTTTCGTACTCGATCCGGCCAAGTAGCAATATGCTGGAAAGTCATTAATAGTCTATAAAAGAGCTGCCTGTAGTTGAATGTACCCACCACTTGCACAATCGTAAGTACGAATCCCAGTATCTCATAACTCTTTCAACTCTCCAATTAATGGCTGAAAGTAAACTTCGATATCTTTTCCAGGTGACTTCGGCCAAGGAATAAGCAATGACATTAAGAAATTACTTTCCTTCATGCACTTTCAAGGAGGCAAATTGTATGGAATAAGTACCACTAGCCACATGCTATACAAATTGTTCATATTCCAAAACGGATTAAACCCATCTGAAGCTAGTCCTAAACAAAATTTCGTGGGTCATAAGCAAATCGAGGAAATGTGCTATCTAGATGCTTCCACCCCAAAGCGTCAGCTGGATGTCATAAGACACCCTCTGTCTCAAATCGTTTTTCTTTATGCCACCTCATTTCAGAAGCGAAATGTTCTGAAGAAAAGAACCGTTTCAATCTTGGTATCAACGGAAAATGTTGTAACACTTTTTGGGGGACTTGTGAAGCTTTCCCATCACTGTTTTTATAATGAGGTTCACCACATACTGGACAACTTTGACATTCAGAATATTCTTTCCTGAATAATATACAGTCATACTTGCAGGCATGTATGAACTCATATGAAAGTCTGAAATCACGCAGTCTTCTTTTAGCCTCGTATGATGTACTAGGTATAGATGCAGCTATCGTAAATGCTTCGTTGAACAATTCAAGTAACATATCAAATGATTTATTACTCCAATTGTTAATGACCTTGATATGCATTAGCTTTACTAAAAAATTCAATGATGAAAATTTTGTATAACCTGGGTACAATTGACTACGCGCTTCATTGAACAACTGCTCGAAATTGTTAGACGTGTCTCTTCCACGTTCGTTTGGGGGTGTCTCAAAACAAAATTGTTCACCTTCTACATTTTATTCTACCATGGGGCATTGTAAATCATTGAAAAGTTCAGACATATCACCATCTTCATTATTCATAACATTAAGTTATTTACTTAATTCATTGTGCGAAGGAGTTTCACGTCTTGCATAACAACTTGAAGGGATTGGTTCTTTTCCATAGTTTATCCATTGAGTATATGAATGTGATATTCCATTTATAAACAAGTGTCTTTCTACTCCATCAATTGAAAGCCACTTTACATTCATACAATATCTACATGGACATCTTGTTTTTTCCGTATTGTTGACGTGAAGTTTTGCCAATTCTATGAAATATTTTACTCCTTGAACATACTCAAGCAAGAATCCATCCCTAACCTTAATCCAATCTGTTTGGGGGAAAGAATACCCTGGACACGTGGAGGACAGCCATTGGTGCCCCAAGGTGACCATGAGTCATGCCCCAGCTCGGACCGTCGAGATCACCACCACTAGCGTTGACAGATACTAAGTATGAGGGCCGAGGTGAACCTGGCCGAGGTCCGACCTATCGGGAAGCTCGGTGGGGGCTGATGTGAGCTACTGTTAGCGGCGTGATTATCGGGTGTAACCGTCGATCTCGAGATTACCGGGTCTAACCGACGGTCCCGAGATTACCGGGTGTAACCGTCGCGAGATTAGCGGGACTACCACTCATAAGTAGAGGACTTCACTCCACGATCAGGTACGATGATTCTTTGACCTCGAACTAAACTGGGAATCCGACCTATACTGACTTGATCGTCGGAGTGCTCACCTTTTTGTGCAGGTTTGCCCAAGTGTTCAGATCGGTCCGGAGACCGAGTTCGAGCTGTAATCAGAAATACACTGTTGTGCATATCCCTGCATAAACATTTGGCGCCGTCTGTGGGGTCGACAATCTAAGTCATCCCAATTCTTTTAAACCAACACGCGAGGGAAAATGGTTCAACCCGCAAACTCGACCAATACGGCAGATCGAAGGACCCTAGCTGCCAGCGATGCCCACCAGAGGGAGGTCGGAGCAGCAGTGGTAGAGGGGCAAGGTCACGACGGCCTAGCAACAGAACCCCTCCGCAGGTCGGCACGAATCATCGCGCCTGTTCTACCACCTGCACACCCCCCAAGGACATCCAAGGCCACCCGTGGCCGAGGTGGAACCTCTAAGAAGGGCGCCCGGGGTCCAGCCCCGACCCCGACAAGTGAGAACTTGGACGTACTCCAGAGAGAAATGGAGGCAATGCGCACAAAAATGCGGTCCATGGAGGAAGTGTATAACGAAATGATATTAGCTGCAGGCCCAGGGTCCCGATCTGAGAACCGAGTGACGCGCGCTGGCATACGCGAGCAAAGGGGTTCCCACCTCGGCCCAGTCGAGGAGGAACATCCCGAAGACAACGAGAGCGAGGGACACACTCGCCAGAGAGGAGACCTCCGTGAACACCTCAACAGAAAGAGAGGTTCATCTCTCCGAAAATGACAGTCACCATCCCGCTCACACAGGAGCTCCAACCAGCAGGTTGAATCCTCTTGCAACCCAGCAACTCCTGCAGGAAGGATTACAAGGGAGGAGTTCGACCAGCTGAGGGGCCAGCTCGACACTCAGGTGGAGGCCTTAAAGCCCAAATGTGAGCAGAAAGAAGGTCCACTGAACGATGACGACTTGGGAGAATCGCCCTTCACCTCGGACGTTTTGGAAGCACCGATCCCTCCGAAGTTCAAAGCTCCTACCGTGAAACCTTATGATGGGTCGAAGGACCCCAAGGATTATGTTGAGGTCTTTGAAGGCCTCATGGATTTCCAAGCGGCATCAGACGCAATCAAATGCCGCGCCTTTCAGATCTCGCTTACTGGTAGCGCGCGATTGTGGTATCGGAGATTGCCAGCTAGGTCGATCTCGACCAATTCTCAGCTGAGAAGGGAGTTCCTCACCCAGTTCTCTTCTCGGCATTATGACAAAATGACAGCGACCCATCTCGCCACCATCAGACAGAAGGAGGGTGAGACGCTGCGACAATATGTCACCAGATTCCAAGAGGAGCAATTGAAGGTCACACACTCCTCCGATGACTCGGCCATGTGCTATTTTTTCACCGGTCTAGCCGACGAAGCCCTCATGGTGAAACTTGGAGAGGAGGCCCCGGCCACCTTCGTCGAGGTGCTTCAGAAGGCGAAGAAAGTCATCGATGGACAAGATCTCCTCCGAACCAAAACCGGCCGACCAGAACGAAAGATCGGCCGGGGCAGAAGTGGAAAAGATATAGAAAAGGCAGATCCCAAGTCCAAGGACAAGGGATCCTTTTCCAGCGGCCGAGCTGAGTATCGAAGGGCGGAGAACGGACCTACCAGGAGCCGGCCTTACGAACGCTTCACCCCGACCAAGATTCCAATTTCCGAGATCCTAACGAACATCGAGGAGTCTGGAATGGAAAAACTACTCAAACGTCCTGAGAAGCTTCGGGGAGCACCGGAGAGGCGCAGCAAGGACAAGTATTGCCGCTTCCATCGGGAGCACGGCCATAACACGTCGGACTGCTGGGAGTTGAAGCGCCAAATTGAGTATCTAATTCAAGATGGCTACTTCAAGAAATTTGTGGGAAAGCCCAGGACCAACTCGGCAGAAAAAAAGGAAGAGCGGAAGCGTTCGAGGACGCCGCCCCGGCGTACTGACCGACCTGCGGTCATCAATACCATTTTCGGAGGGCCAAGCGGGGGTCAGTCCGGACGTAAAAGAAAGGAGTTAGCTCGTGCAGCCAGGCGCGAGGTGTGCATCATCAGGGAGCAGAGGCCGACCTGCTCAATCACCTTCGACGGTGCAGACTTGGAGGAGGTCCACCTGCCCCACAATGATGCACTTGTGATCCCTCCCTTGATTGATCATGTGGTGGTCAGGAGGGTGCTGGTAGACGGAGGCGCATCTGCTAACATCCTGTCCTTATCGACCTACCTCGCCCTGGGATGGACGAGGTCACAATTGAAGAAAAGCCCGACACCGCTGGTTGGGTTCTCTGGAGAATCGGTCATCCCAGAGGGTTACATCGACTTGCCGGTCACGCTTGGGCAGGACCAAACTCAGGTCACCCAAATGGTCGAGTTCGTAGTAATTGAAGGTAGATCGGCCTATAACGCCATCTTTGGGAGACCCATCATCCACTCATTTCGGGCCATTCCCTCGACACTTCATCAAGTTTTGAAGTATTCCACCCCCAATGGCGTGGGCACGGTCCGAGGAGAACAGACCGCTTCGAGGGAGTGCTATGCCTCCGCACTCAAAGGCTCATCGGTCTGCGCCCTTGAAACTCTCGCCAGTAGGGATGGGACGCTCGAGTTCAAAGCCAACCTACCGAGGAGGGAGTTTGCCGCACCCACTGAGGAGCTCGAGCTTGTTCCTCTGCTTAGTCCCGAGAAGCAAGTAAGCATAGGAACCAAGCTGGGGGCCACCGACAGAGAGGAGCTAATCCACTTCCTCATATCCAACTCGGACGTCTTTGCGTGGTCCCATGAGGACATGTCTGGCATTGACCCAAAGATTATGACGCATCGCCTCAGCATAGATCCATCATTCCGACCTGTAAAACAAAAAAGAAGACCTATAAACAAGGAGCGGAGTGATGTAATTGTTGAGGAAGTTAGCAAACTTTTGAAAGCTGAATACATAAGAGAAATTTCGTATCCCGAGTGGCTCTCCAATGTTGTATTAGTTAAAAAATCTAACGGAAAGTGGAGAATGTGCGTAGACTTTACGAACTTAAATAAGGCATGCCCGAAAGATTGCTTCCCACTGCCGAGGATTGATCAGCTCGTGGACGCCACACCGGGCACGAACTGCTCACTTTCATGGATGCCTACTCTGGGTACAACCAAATCAAGATGCATGTCCCGGATCAAGATCATACCGCATTCATAACGGACCAAGGTCTGTACTTTTACAAGGTCATGCCCTTCGGTTTAATGAACGCAGGAGCGACCTACCAGAGAATGGTGAACAAAATGTTCGCCAAGCAGATCGGCCGGAATATGGAAGTGTATGTGGACGACATGCTTGTCAAGAGCAAGCAGTCTAAGTCGCATCTCTCCGATCTGACCGAAGCCTTCGAGGTTCTGAGGACATATCAAATGAAGCTCAACCCAGCTAAATGTGTCTTTGGAGTCTCTTCGGGAAAATTCCTTGGCTTCATGGTGAACAACCGGGGGATCGAGGCCAACCCCGAAAAGATTAAAGCCGTGCTCGAGATGGAGGCACCTAAGACGCTGAAACAGCTTCAGTGCCTCAATGGCAGGATTGCAGCCCTGAACCGGTTTGTTTCAAGATCGACAGATAAGTGTCTTCCTTTCTTCAAAGTCTTACGAAAGAAAGGGCCGTTTGAATGGACAGCGGAGTGCGAGCAAGCATTTCAGCAGTTGAAAAGTTACCTCTGCTCGGCACCTTTGCTCGCCAAACCCCTGCCAGGGGACAAGCTCCAGTTGTACTTAGCAGTGTCTGACAGTGCCGTCAGCTCGGCCCTAATCAGGCAAGAGGAAGCACGGCAAAACCCAGTCTACTACACAAGCAAGGCTATGACCGAAGCCGAGACCAGATACCCTCAAATGGAAAAGTTGGCTCTTGCTTTAGTCACCTCGGCCCGACGGCTTAGACCATACTTCCAAGCCCATACTGTGGTGGTGCTCACTAACTTGCCCCTAAAAAACATCTTCCGTAAGCCAGAAGCTTCTGGACGCCTGATGAAGTGGGCAATAGAGCTAAGTGAGTACGACATCCAGTTCGAACCAAGAACTGTGTTGAAAGGACAAGCAGCGGCATATTTCATAGCCGAGCTCACACCACCTTCCGAGCTGAGCGAGTCCGACCTACCGTGGACAATCTATGTCGACGGATCCTCCAATGAGAAGGGGTGCGGGGTCCTCTTGCTCGGACCAGGAGGAGAGCGATTTGAGTATGCCTTGCGGTTCGGCTTCCGGACTTCTAACAACGAGGCTGAGTATGAAGCATTTATTGCCGGTCTGCGAATCGCTAGAGCATTGGGGGCCTCTTGTGTTAAGGTCTTCAGCGATTCCCAGTTGGTTGTGAGCCAGATCAAGGAAGAGTACCAAGCCAAAGACTCCCGAATGGAGAAGTATTTGGGCAAGGTCAGATCGTACCTCGCCCAGTTTCGAACTTACGAAGTAAGCCGAGTTCCCCGAGCAGAAAATTCTAATGCTGACGCCTTGGCCAAGTTAGCATCGGCGTACGAGACCGACCTGGCCAGGTCGGTCCCCATAGAGATCTTAGATAATCCCTCGATCTCAGAGCCAGATCTGATGGAGATCGGCGCTCCAGAGTTCTCATGGATCGACCCGATTGCGGACTTCATTAGGGGCAATTCACCACAAGACCCCAAGGAGCGCAGAAAGTTGGCAAGGCGAGCAGCTCGGTTCGTGGTCCGAGGTGGAGCATTGTACCGAAGCGGCTTTTCCTTGCCTCTATTGAGATGCCTAACCCCTGAAGAGGGCCTGTACGTCCTCAGAGAAATCCACGAAGGAGTGTGCGGCAATCACTCAGGCGTCCGGTCGCTGTCAGCCAAAGTGATCCGACAAGGATACTATTGGCCGACCCTCAGCCAGGACGCCAAGAAGTTCGTTAGAATTTGCGACAATTGCCAACGCTACGGAACCATAATCCACCAACCACCCGAGCTGCTCACCCCCATCTCGGCCCCGTGGCCATTCGCGCAGTGGGGGGTAGATATCATTGGTCCTTTCCCTTTGGGCAAGGGCCAGACCAAGTTCGTTGTAGTTGCTGTGGATTACTTCACAAAGTGGGCCGAGGCCGAGGCGCTCTCCCACATAACGGAATCTAGAGTCACGTCCTTCGTATGGACAAATATCATATGTCGCTTTGGTATACCGCAGGCTATTGTGACAGACAATGGGAAGCAGTTTGACAACGCCATGTTCAAAGACTTTTGCAGCAAGCTTGGCATAAGTCACCTTAGCTCGTTCCCCGCACATCCGCAAGCAAATGGGTAGGTGGAGGCAGTGAACAAGATCATCAAGCGAGGCATCAAACTTAGACTGGACTCCAAGAAAGGCAGGTGGGCCGAGGAGCTACCAGAGGTTCTATGGTCATACCGGACCACCCAAAGAGAATCGACGGGTGAGACCCCGTTCTCCCTGGCCTTCGGCTCCGAAGCTATAGTCCCGGTTGAGATCGGCATGCCATCTGACAGAGTAGAGCATTACGAGCCTACAGCAAATGAGGAAGAGCTGCTCCTCAACCTCGACTTGTTGGAAGAAAGAAGAGCAATGGCCCAGCTACGCCTGGCGGAATATCAGGGCAGAATGGCCAGACATTATAACGCCCGCGTTCGACCTCGGACCTTCCAGGTCGGACATCTGGTCTTAAGGAGGGTCCAAACCCATGTGGGTGCCCTTGACCCGACCTGGGAGGGGCCGTTTGAGGTCAAGGGCATAGTCCGACCTGTGACGTACTTATTGGCCGATCTGAAAGGAGACGTCCTCGCGCACCCGTGGAACGCAGAGCACCTGAAGCGTTATTATCCTTGAAATGCCAAAAGGGTTTTCAATGGATCTGTAAAAACTGTTTCAAAAGAATTATGATCGGAATAAATGTGATGATTTAATTTCATGATTCCGAGTTCGACCAGAAATTAAATGGGGGCCACGGACTCCCACACGGTCACATTCCAGCAGTCGGTTAAAATCCAATCCTCCAAAACCTAAGGGTACGAGGTGCGATGCCAAAACCGCTGACGAACTTAACATTCAAACCATCAAGGTAAAGGGGCGATGTGAAAAGTTCAAAATGATCAAGCCTTTGAACTTGAGGGTACGAGGTGCGATATGAAGAACAGATACGAACTTACGATTTTAGCCTTTTAACGTTTTTTAAGTTGAGGGTGCGATGTTAAAAAATCCAGAGTTGGTACAATGTATTGAATACTAGACAGAGATTCGAATTCACAAATTCAAGTATTTTTGAAGGCGTGACCTCAAAAGTACGAGGTGCGAGGTGACATTGGCTTTAGCTTAAAGGAAAAGCAAAGAAAGGAAGGCAACAAAGTAAAAACAAATGAGAGCTTCTTTATTGAATGGAGAGCAGAGCCAAGGCTTATAGACCTTGCAACTCTGCCCTGACACTTACAAACAAAGGAGAAGAGAAGAAAGACAGAGAAAGGCCTCATGAAGGATGATCGATTAAGAGCCTGCCTGAGGAGCGCCCTCCTGAGTGGTGCCGACCTGGTCCTCTTCGAGATCGGAGTAGTCAGAGTCCAGATCTCTGACATACTTATCCACCAACGCTTGGGGGCCAGGGGTGCCGCCAGGCCCAGACGCCCACTGCTCGGCATACCTCTTTTTCAGACCACTGAGATCGATCTGAAGGTCAGGCATGTCGGAAGCAATGCCCTTCATGAGAAACTTGAAGCCCGCGTCAGAGAAGTCTTTGGCAAATCCATCGAAGTCAGGATGTTGCCTGAACGATTCCTCCAATAGGACTCCATTACTGAAACGCTCCTTCGCCGTCTCCAGCTCGGCAGTCGCATGCTTCAACTCCTCATCCTTCGCTTAAAGCGCCTGGAGCATGTCGTCCTTTTTCCTTCAGGAGTTGGAACTTCTCCTTCTCCAAGCCCCTGGTGATAGCATGGGCAGCTCGAAGCTGGGCCTTGCGTCTGTCCTCTTTCTTCTTCAGCAGCTCGACCTTGGTCTCCACCTGGGCCTTCAAAATTTCCACCTCAGAGTGAGCCTTCAACAGCTCATCCTTCATGGTGGAGGAAGCAGCCTCCAAGGCAGCAGAGAACTCTTCTTTCTCCCTCGCTGCCAGAACTTCCCTCCCATCCAGCTCGGCCTTTACAGCCAGAGCCGATTGAATGGAAGCAACAAACGCCTGAGGAAAAACACCAAGAAGAAAATTAGACCGAGCTACCTGTTAGGTAAATTGAGCAAAAATGGAGACACCAGTCTTACCTCAGCGGCGTAGTCGATGGTCCTCTGCAGAACGGACCCTGGGTCACTTACAAATTTGGACGCCCTCCTTAGGCAACGGTCCAAATTTGCAGCCGAGATGCGGGACACCTGGTCCCTCACCCCAGAACTTGACGGCTCAACTCTGAACCGTGCCGTCACGTCGGACGTCCCGCCCATCCAGGCCTCAGGATCGTCCACCCGATCTGCGAAGCTCGCAGGCAAGACCCCACGAGCTCCGACCTCCAAGGGGGAGGTGGTCTTCTTCTTTTTCCTCCTTCGCTTCAGAGGGACTTCCTCACTCACCTCCTCGCCCAAGGGCGAGACGTCCACCGTCTCGGTCTGATCCCTGGGGTGCTTCTCCCTCGAAGGACCCCTAGAAGACTCCAGCTCGATCACTGGGGCTGGATCTTCCGAGGCTGGCCCTACCACAGCAGGAGTGGCAGGTTTCGAACTCTGGGCGGCCTCAAGAGCATGGGCTCGGCCTTTGGACTTGCGTTTCACGTTACTCGCAAACCCGCAAACCATGGCTGCAAAACAAAGGAAAGAAATCAGCACAAAGTTAGAGGAAAATGAGGGGGTAGCAAGCTCGGCATACCTAATTCGGAGTTCGGCCTTGAGGATTCAATGGGACGAACTGCAGGGTTGTAATCTAGCAGTCCGAACTCAAGCAGCAGCTTGTCAGTCACCAAGGTTCCGACCTTCCTACCCCTCGGAAAATGCTCCTTGTAATATTTCAACGTGTCGAAGGAGGCTTGCGTAAGCTCAGGGACTGGTCGGATTGAAACTGCGCGAAGACAAAATCCGAGTTAGACCTGAATGACAGGAAGGAAGATCACAAAAAGTAAGAACTACTCCGTACCTAGGTTCCCAAACCTAGTGGGAACGTCAAAGAAGGAACGACCTGACTCGTCCTTTGCAAGCCATTCCCCAGAAGCGTAGAACCACTTCCTCACCCATCCCTTGATGGAGGTCGGCCCCTTAACTATACCGCATGCGCCTTTCCTTGCGCACATATAGAACCGACCAGGCTTCTTAGCTATCCTTTTCGCTTCGAAGCACGCGAGGAGCTGGTCTACGTCCAACAGCTCGGCCTCTTCACTGTCCTGAGCTCGTAGCCAAAAAAGGATGGCCAAAGCGAAAATGACACCCCACCCATTGGGGGCCACTTGAGCCGGAGCCAACCCAGTCCGGAAGAGAAATTCTTGGACAAAAGGGTGAAGAGGAAGCCGGAGGCCGTACTCAAACATTTTGAAGTAGAGAGTGACCCATCCCTCTGGAGGATTGTCAGCTCTCTCGCCCTCCTCCGGAATCCTAAGGAGGATGTTCTCAGGGATAGCGAACCCCCTACGAAGGGATCCGAGGTAGTGCTCAGGTACCCTAGAAGGGTATTCCAAACCCTGACCCGAGGTGGAGGCATCACTATCCTCCCCGTCATCGGAGAACCTAAAGTTTTCTATCTCCTCGAGCTCAGACTCTAACCTACGAGCTAAATCCTCATCGGATCCTATGTTGCTGCTAAAAGAGGATGACATGGCAACTACGTTCGAAAGAGAAAGTGAGGGAAGAGACCGACCTACCAAGGGTTCGAGCTGCCTTCAAATCAAACTCCAAGAATTCAGGGAACGTAAGGTATGACCTGAAGGATTGGGGGTATTTATAGCTCATCGGAAAAATTTCCCCACCGTACATGTGTAATCAACGAGCGGCTAGGATCCTCCCGGAGATCCGAAGCGTCGGAATATTTGAATATTCCGATGATAAATCCACCGCAACGGTTATGTTTTCCCACGAATAGGGAGTCGCCACGTGTCCGAAGCAAATCAAATAAACTTCTTTGCCAGGTCGAGATCGGACCAGACAGATAAGGGGCCAATGTTTGGGGGAAAGAATACCCTGGACACGTGGAGGACAGCCATTGGTGCCCCAAGGTGACCATGAGTCATGCCCCAGCTCGGACCGCCGAGATCACCACCACTAGCGTTGACAGATACTAAGTATGAGGGCCGAGGTGAACCTGGCCGAGGTCCGACCTACCGGGAAGCTCGGTGGGGGCCGATGTGAGCTACTGTCAGCGGCGTGATTATCGGGTGTAACCGTCGGTCCCGAGATTACCGGGTGTAACCGACGGTCCCGAGATTACCGGGTGAAACCGTCGCGAGATTAGCGGGACTACCACCCATAAGTAGAGGACTTCACTCCGCGATCAGGTACGATGATTCTTTGACCTCGAACTAAACTGGGAATCCGACCTATACTGACTTGATCGTCGGAGTGCTCACCTTTTTGTGCAGGTCCGCCCAAGTGTTCAGATCGGTCCGGAGACCGAGTTCGAGCTGTAATCAGAAATACACTGTTGTGCATATCCTTGCATAAACACAATCCTTATTCATTCTCGATGATAATACTCTTTAAAAAAACCTTCAATTCAGTATAAATGACCTATGTTGAATCCTAAAAGAATCAGACAAAAGATAGGTTCGTTTTGTCATCAACCTAAGGATATTTTGAAAATAGAAATATCTAAAATTTGTTTTCAAAGTGAGACGAGGATGCAAATGTGTGGTCATTATTGTTGATTATGACTGTTGTAGTTAAAAGTAGGAGAGTTTGAAAGTATTATTGAGGGCTTAGATATATTCCTAAGATATAGCCATTAAAAAAAACTAAAATATACTTAGAGAGGTCGTCTCAAAATCTAGACCAACATCGCTCACAACCAAAATAACGAATTCATAATTTATTATAAATTCAAAACTAACAACAATAACATCACAAAGAACACATATAAATAAAACAATCATACGTTCAAGCTTCGACTAATTTAAGTATAAATAAAAAAAATCATACTTACAAAGTCAATAAATTAAATCAAACAAACAACATTTCAACATCTCACAACCAAAAAATCTATGTCAAAATCAAACAATTAACAACTTTTATATTTTCTCAAATAACTCATTTCACAATTTCTCCAATAACTCATATAAAACATCAACTACTATACAAAATATAACTCAAGCATGTGTTAAAGATTACAAAACATTCACTTCACAATTTCTACAATAACTCATATAAAACATCACAATTTCTAAAATAACATTCACAATTTCTCACCTAGCATTCACAATTTCCCAAATATAATTCACAATTTCTAAAATAACTCAAGCTTGTGTTCAAGATTAAAAACTATATATATACATAAATATAATATTTTAAAAATAATCAAAATAACCTAAATAAATATAATATAATATCATAAAAAATAACATAAATAAACTGAATAAAAAAATAAACCTTAAGCGGCCGTCGGCATGGCGGAGGCAGGCGGTTTCTTGTGTGAATCTTTCTTTCATACCACCAGGAAGCCTTGCTTTCACAAATAAACAAGGGGAAGAAAGCAAAAAGGATGAAGACATCTGAATCCACCAATTACGACAAAGTTGACACCTGATCGAGGGTTAGCGGATATGTTTTCATATTGGGTTTCAGACCTTATTCACTCGCCTTATAAAAGCTCCCTCAATCTTATGCTCACCATGTCCCTTGTAGTAGGTGCTTTTGATTTTTTGGCATTGGTACCCCAAGCCATTCTCGAAGTGGACTCGACCACCGGCTGTTGGAGCAACTGAGAGCAGCGGGAGGCTGCGGAACCGAAGACGAAAAGGGGGAGGCTGAGAGGAAGAACGATGGAGTGCGGCGGAACTGGAGGCGAGCGGCGTAGGCGGACGGCGCGAGGTCAAGCGGCGACAACGACGGACGGCTGGGGGTCGGAGATCTGAAAATCGTAGCGGGGTGGGGGGGGGGGGCGAGAGAGATGAGAGGAAGAGAAATGGAGAAATGAGGAAGGAAATTGATTTTTAGGGAACCTTTAGGCTAAAGTCGTCGCCAAAGGTAAACAAATCGTGGCCAAAACCTAATTCAAATTTATCCTTTGGCGACGAAATCACTGTTTCGTCGCTGAAAATGCCAGCCATTATTTTGGCAATGGAAATAAATGCCTTTCGGCGACGAAATGAAATTTTCGTCACGGAAAGGAGACGTTTCGACGACGAAATGAAGCTTTCGTCGTCGAAACCGCTTTAATTTTCGGAGACAAAAGCTTCATTTCGTCGCTGAAACCTGGTTTAAGGTGACCAATTTTAATTTGGTCGCCAAACTGCCAATTTTCGGCGACGAAATATTTGGTCGCAAAACTGAAAATCGGTTTCGTCGCCGAACGGTGGTTTATGGTGACGAAATGTAATCTCGTTGTTGCAGAAATTGTTTACCATAAGTGTACGGGTCAAGTTTTAATAAAAGTGGTAAGTAATTACCGATATCGTCGACTGGATTAGGTTTCTAATCACTCAAGTACTGTAGATATTATTGTCCAATTTTATCTAGAGCAACAACAAGGAATTTCATTTGACACACAAAAATCAAATAACAAAGCGAATAAAAAACTCTAAAGAAAACTCTTATGGAGAACGGGTCCTAGGGAAGTGATTTCACCAACTGAACGTACAAGCGGACAAATTAAACATGTCAAGATTGAATATGCAATTAATCTATAAGTCATGATATCAAGAATCATAACTGTCTCTCCCAACCACAATTAATTCTCAAACTTATTAAGAAACCAATATCCCTATCTAGTTTCATTAACAAGTAGAGCCTTAAGTTTTAGTCTTTTAACAACCTCTAAGATAATTCTAAATCTCCCCATCTTATAACTACTCTAGTCATGCATTCAAGTTCCAATCTAAGCCACCTCTCCCGAGCGTAAGATTCAGATTTAGCAACAATTAATCTGTGATCAAGAGATTAAAAGCATTAAGCGAATAAATGCACGAATAGATTAAAAACAAATCAATCAAGACAATTGTTAATAAATCCAACGGGTACATCAGTCTCTAGAACAAGAAGATTAGCTACTCATGTTCACGAAAATACAATAAATTCTCACAGAGAATTTCATAATAAATCTCGGAAAGATAAGGGGAAGGAGAGAAACTAAAGTCGTAGTGTCGACTGATCATCCCCGACTCAATCTCCACGATCACGAGCCTTCAAAAATTGTCTCCTCACCCTCCTTGCTTTCAAATCTCGAGCCAAACCTCTCCAAATTCCAATTCTCCAATATGAGAATCCCCTAAAAGTCCCCAAAAACGATGCACTAATATTTTACTTATGTGAGGGCATCGCTACAGCGCCATGGCGCTATCCTAAAATTGTGATGGACGAGCAAGTTCGTAGCACCATGGCGCTACAAGATAGCGCTGCGGCGCTGTCATCACGGAAAGAGGGCCAAGCTTTGTCTGCAGGCGTCATGCCGCTGTGTACTGGCACTATGGTGCTGCTTCTTCGGGAATTTACTCCCAATTCTGACCTGTAGGCACCATGTTGCTACATGATGGCACTACGGCGCTGATGTGGCTAAATTAAGCACCTCTTTTTTCGCTCTAGTTTTCCTCTCAATTGATTGTTTATGCTCCAATTCTTTCTAATGGCTTGATCTTATAAAAACATCAGTTATGCACGTAAATAAGCCATAAATGATCAAAAATTTGTTAAATAATTTCCTCCTGAAGATCATGAAATGTGGTGTATAAAGTACACTATCACTCGTCACCAAAACTCTCACTATTGGCGACGAAAATTTATGTGGTTGCCAAACATGACCTTTGGCGACGAAATTAGCTTCGATCGTCAGAAGTCAAAATTCTTGTACTGCTGTGTGTGCACAATTCTTCATAAATTGCCAGCTCTCATCCTCGAGAAAAAATTTTATGCACAAGCAAACTTAACCATTTCATATCCACAAGCTACATGCAAAATACTAGATAGCATCACAATTTTTGGATAGGCAAAAATTTGCTCGTATGTAGTCTCACGAAAGAAATCAAAACTTCAGCATCTCTAATTCTTACAAGCCAAGACACCATATCCACTAATGTTTAAACTTCTTTTTGTTTCAACAATTTTTACATTTAGTAGACTCGCGGACTGGCTACTAGCCATGTAGCTTAAGACAACTTTCTCGACCCTCCACTACTACAATTACTTTATAAAGATCTCTAAGTAATTAACCAATTATAATATATCGATAATGGGTTGCATGAAGTTACATTAGACTGTGTGGTTGTTATTACAGAGATTGCTAAAAAGCCACCCATAGCCTACTGCTAGTAGAGTGTCTATAAGTGAGACTAGAAAATATAATTGCATTTTCTTTCTTCTCCATTTTCTTTCCACTATTTTCTTTCTCCTCACTTAATTTTGCTAATTTGTTCTTGTCTCTTATTTTCTATCTAGCAAATGATATGCAAAAATGCGAATATGATTTTTTTTTCTGAATAACATTTTCTTTCTGAAAAGTAAAATAAGCATGTTATTTCTAAAAAATAAAATAGAAAAATACGCATGTCCCCCCAAACTTAAGGGACACAGTTTCCTCACTCGAAAAAGATTCTTGAGAGTGCAAAAACCTTGGCCACTAGGACAATGACTTCTCATATAATATTTTAAAAGTTTAAGTTTAGCTAAATCAGCAGAAAAAAACCTTACTATACCAACACATTGGCAAATGGCTCACGTCTTATGTAAACAACAGACATTAAAGTTATTCAATTCCTTAGATATCATCATAGACATGAGGTACTAACTAGACATACCCGAATGATGAATTAATAAAGATTTAGCATGCTTTTCATAAATGATAAAACTAGCTTAGCGCAACCTTTAAACATCGAGAAAAACAAGATACTTAAAATTGTGTGCTCAATAAGATTGTAAAATGGCCAAAAATAAAGTCAAACCAACTACGCAATCAAGAAGTTCAACATGCTTGAAATTAATTTACCATTTATTTTATAAGACCAAAAATTATAATCACTATCATCTGCTATCAGCAACAAATTGAAAAACTAAAATGGTAAAACATAGAAGAATATAAGTCAATCTCACCCCAACCTTAAACTTAACATTGTCTCAATGTTAAACAAGATAAAGAGGAAGGATAGAGAATACTCCCCTAAAGTGCCAACTATGACTTCAAAATGCTTGAGTTGCCTTCCAAGAAGTGCTCCATTTAATATCTATAGCTTGAGCTTACTAAGATAATAATAAAATTAACAATTAAAACTAAGAAAATAATCTAATTAGATAATTAGATCAAATTTTTATTGATATTATTAGAAAATTAGAACAATCCCCGACAATGGCGCAAAAAACTAGTTGTTCGACTTGTAAGTGTACGAATCGTCATAATTAATAAAGTGATAAGTAAATGTTGGGTTTGTAAGGTGATTGCAAACAAAGTCCCACATTGGCTAAGGAAGAGAATGATCATGGGTATATAAGAAAGGACAATTATCTCTATTGGTATGAGGCCTTTTGGATGAAACCAAAAGTAAAGTCGTGCGGGCTATGCCCAAAGCGGACAATATCATACCATTGTGGGGTACTGATTCGTTTATTTTAAGAGATAAATAGTGTCTTTGGATATGCCATTGTGTTATTTAGTTTGACCTCCTTTAAGAGTAAGGACTTGGGCATTTAGTTTTTAAACAAAATAAAGGAAAAGGGAAATTAAATGAAAATTCGGCACTTCCCCACTCTTGTTTGAATTCAAATTAGTGCTACCCACCCATTCGACATTGTTTTGGCGCTAACCCACACCATGTCGACCTTAGATTTACAAGCTCCAACACGTTCACCATCATTTAGTGATGTTCAGTGGGTAATGACCTCCTTGAACACCCCTTTTGATTCAATTTTAGTAGTCGAAACTAAGTAGTAACTTGCTGGATTTGTTTTTGTGCCTAGGTTTCGAGCTAACGCAAAGGCTAGGAGCTTGTAGATGTGAGTAAGTAGCACCAAGGGGCGGGTGTGTGCGTTAATAGGTGTTATTGAGATGGTTTCGTGCTTAACTTTGTTATACTTGTGTATCTCATGTATTTAGAATTTATTGGGCATCATTTGAGGACTTCTAGTTGTTATCGTTGGGTTGCATTCTTGTTTTTTTTTTCTTTTGTTCTTTTCCATTTATATATTAGGAAAATATTTTGTATCATGATTATTGGATATGCCTTGAACGTTGCTGCTCGGTATGGTTGGAAGTGATTAAGCTTTGATGTTTGAAAGCATGTTTTGGGATTGAAAATGCACGTGATAATTTTATGTTATTTAGCTTATGTTTGCTTAGTTGGAAGGTACTGGATTATTTTCTTTGTTCTGTACGATGAAGAGCATGCTAGATAATTGTGTTGTGATTAGATGTGTGAATGGCTTGTCGATGCCTTTGAAAGATCGTTGGGGTGGTATGAATAGATGGAACGGACTGGTGGTAGTGGGTTGTTATCCTATGTTTTGTCTATAGTGATAACGTAACTAGTCGTTTGGTTGTTCGTAGTCGAAATTGTGGGTGACTTGGGAATGATGTGATTGAATCTTAGCAGAGGGCCATGATTGGAATTGGTGGGCTATCGAGTAATGAAAAGTGAGTAGACGAGTTTCATGGCATCGCGGACAAATGGTCGAGGTTGTTACGTCACCGGGTACAAAAGGTCGGAGGTCGATAGGCCAGTCTTGGTGGAGATGAGTGTCGAGGCGCCAGGTACAAAAGGTCGGGGGTCGGCACGATGAGTCTATCTGATGATTAGTATTGGGTCTTGACATGATGGCGGTCAATAACCAATACGCCTAGTAGACGTCGAGGCCTTGGGTATGAAGGTCAAAGTCGAACGCCAAGCCTTTGTAGAGGAGTGTCAGGGCCTTGGGTACAAAGGGTCAAGGGCCGATACGATTCGAAGAGTTAGACTTGGAGGACTAACATAGTGTGATGGATAGAAGTAGCTTGAAGGAGAAAGGTGGGTCTTGTGGTCGATGATACGTGAGTCTTGATGTTTTGGGATGCTTGTATGTGTGTATTGATTAATTGTTATGATCTATTGATGCATGATTTCTAGTTATTGCATTTTGATGATTGATGAGATTACGAACATGCTGTTTTGTGTATAGTTAGTGACGGCTACTAGCGACCTTGTGGTCGGGGTTAGTTTGATTGCATGTTGGATTAATGAGTGTTATCATTTCTTGATGCATGGATGCAAGTTCAATACTTCGTAGCGAATGTCGTGTGCTAAACATGTTGTTTGAGTGTAGTTAGAGAGGGCTACTTACGGAGTATTCTTAATACTCACCCCCCTGAAATTATTGTTTTCAGGTGGAGATCAGGTTCACGGTGATGGTGATGGTGCGGGGGAGACTCGAGAAGAATGACCATAGCTAACTTCCGTTTAGTTTTAACTTGTCTAAATCGGTCTTTAGGAGTCTTGATGGTTTAGTTTATTTCTTATGTTTTGAGTATCGACTAGTGTCAAGCTCAGGAGGTTGGTATAATGTTTTAGATGACTTTTCTTTTAAGTATGGACTCCTGTAAAGATTATGTCATTGGTTTCATTGAGAAGCTTAGGGAGTATGTTTAATGCTGTTGGATTCACTAACTTTTTAAGATTGAAGCATGGTTTAATCGTTTTGGTTTTGGTATTAATATCAGAGTGGCGCAGTGGAAGAGTGGTGGATTTTATTTACTTAGTTGATTTGTTATTATCTTGTAGGCTTATGCTTCTGTTCGATAGGTTGTTTGTCTATCGTTATTTACTTGTTTTGGCTCTAATTGACTTATACGGGAAAGTTGGATGTTGTTTGTCCATGAAGGACAAGTTGTTTAGTCCATTTGAAAAGTAAAGTGTTCACAGGTTTAACTTGAGCAAATGAAAAGCTGAAATTTCTAGGTTCGTTTAGTTGTCTTTATGCCTTGGGAGGAAGTTTGGAGCACGTAGGTTTAGTAATGTTCCCATGTAAGTTTTCAAAATTCGGGGGCGTTACATTGGGGGTATCGTTGTCCCAACAAGTGGTATCAGAGCCATGGAAACCTAGCTGTGTGGGGGAGGAATCCTCGGGGGTCAAACAAAGAGTGTAAAGAGTGTTTGGTAAGCCTAACAGTCATTATGGAACTTGTGGATGAATCTTTAGATCGAACAAAAAGTACTCTAGGTGGTGAGCAAAGATATGCTCTGTGCTCGAGTGACGAGCAAGACTTGTGCCCTATTAAGTCGAGGTAGATTGATAGGAAGCCTATCACAGTCAGGGTAGATTGATAGGAAACTGGGGTATCTTTGTTCGAGGGGAGGAAACTGAGGGTGTGATAGAACGACACCAGGTGTTCTCACAATGTTGGTCCGTGTAGCAAGTGATCTATCTAGAAGTGCTAGATAGAAGTAGGCTCTCGTTGACAGCGGGGAGTAGATGAGTGCATGACTATTCGAGGCAAGATACAAGTGGTACTTTGTTCAAGGGGAGGATTGTTGGGTTTGTAAGATGATTGCAAACAAAGTCCCACATTAGCTAGGGAAAGGAATGATCATGGGTGTATAAGAGATGACAATTATCTCTATTGATATGAAGCCTTTTGGGTGAAACCAAAAACAAAGTCATGCCGGCTATGCCCAAAGCGGAAAATATCATACCATTGTGGAGATACGTAGGGTATTTGGGGTATCGTTGTCCTTAACGAATTCTCTCTTATTTGTTATTAATCTTTCTCAAGCATTAGTAAACAATTTGACAAGCAAGGAAATTTCTACATATGTAAGAAATTTAAAACGTATCAAACAACATTAAGCCTGGGAGATTCATAAATACTACACAAGAATTCGTAAACATCTCCGTCTTATGATATAACCTATGGCTAAACATTCAAGGTTTGATTCAACTCCCATCTCTCGATCTCAAATTGAATGTCAAATCATGCAATTGGTGATGAAGCAACTACAAACATTAAGTTTAAAATATTAACTCAATAGTGGAAATAACTTCATTAATAAAAAATACAAAGCCGAAGAGTTCATAGTTAGACTAACTTATAATATAAGTAGCACAAATATAAGCGTGTGGCTTCCATGAATCTCCTTCTTCTCCCATTAAAAACTTAATTATGGGTCTATTAGTCGTCACAGTGCAATCCTATGTTTACAAAATGACCACTTCAACTTCGGAGCGGCTAGGCGCCAATGTGCTATAATTCTTTTTTTCCTTTTTTTCATATTGCATTATTTTTGCTCGAAAAAATCTCTAATGTAGTTTCCAAAGACTAATCAACCTTTACTTACAAAAATAAATAAACACCATGATTAACATCAATAAACCAACAAAAATAGTTAAGATCAAGTAATATAAAATTCACTTATCAAACAACCTCCCATTTGAGGGGTACGTGTGATCAGATGACAAATCACACGACCAATCGATCAGATAACAAGTCAGCACAACCCCAACTGACCAAGAAATTGTGGTAAGCTTGCAGTTGAGATGTCGGAGATTATAGCAAAGATGTCTGGGCTGGCTCGTGCATTTTAGAACGTGGAAAGACGAGCCGACGAACTACTCTTTCCCGTTAGATGTCGTTCGAGCTTGTCGCTCCTGAGGATAGGGAGGACGATGTTTTGCTAAAGTAGAAAGTTGTTTCAGTCCACCTTGATCGATGTGACTAGATTTGGTAGGTTAGCAAAAGCAAGATTACCAACAGGGGCTGTTCCAGATCGCACTTCTACGACTCCCTGAGTTTTGGTAACGAGAACAGGAACATTTGTGGAATTGGGCTTTGGATCGGTATGGGTGTCAACTATGGTAGCTCTGATAACAAGTTATGTTGTGAGAATTCATGAAGAAGGAAATAAAATATATCAAGAGATTGCTTGGAAATTTTCTGTGTTGTACTACATTGAGGAAGAAAAGGAGTACAAGGAGAATGTATATGCAATTCAGAGAGAAAGACAGTAAATGAATTATAAGATAATATAAGGGTAAATGGGCTACCCTAAACCAATCCTTACTAACTCTTACTAACTCTCTCAATGTAGTAGAGAGGACATGACTAGAAGTATACCAAGTCAAGTCACGTCGTAACAATTAACTCCAAATTGTTGAGAATCCATATAAATAAATTAAATTTACCCAATCTATCATCTTAAGCTTCTGGGTTGAGTGATGGTTTATTCATCCTTTAACACAAATGACCTTTAACAAGCATGATAAATAACACTTTTTAGCCTTCAAATCAAGGCTCATCAAGCACTCACCTAAACATCAAAACACTTTCGAACCATCGTAAATGAAGTCTATGAGAACTCACCTTTATATCCAAAATCCAAAGAACCACTCAAGGTGAAGTCCAAATAATGAGCCCCTAGGAGATAACTTATGTTGGCATCCGATCCAAACACATACATATCACTTTAGGACCACTATTAAGCATAAGAATATCAAGTAACCAGCCTTGGAAAAAAGAGTTTTAATGTGGGTGACAAAGTTACTGAAGAAAGTAAAATGCAAGTCTTCGGAACCTTCCATCAGCAGAATCACAGGTGCAACTTCCCCAAATGTTATGCTTCAATTATCTCATGGCACATCTACAAGTTATTACAAATATCATTTTTCTTCTTTATTTTATTCTTTGATTCCGTACGTTTGTAACATATATCTATTGAGAAATTGCTCCATTAATAAGTAGTAGCCGATCAAGAATTTTTGCTAAGGGGCTTTATTTAAAATTAAATATGTTGAGCGAATTTAGTCACCAACATTAAATTATAAATTGTTGATCTTAGGGGACTATACTAAAATAATTTAACTCAATATATTTTTCTTAAATTTTTATTTGATAGGTATCTGCATTTTTTTAAAAAAATATACAATAAATTTTAAAATTTCAATTTTACGTCTAATAAGTCCATAAACTTTAAAAAAATATATACCTCATAGGTTCTTCAATTAATAGATTTAATAGGTGCTTGTATTTAAATGTCAAATATTCAATGCATATCTCAAGCATTCAATCCTATCAAAGATAGAACTAGATTATAGAATTTGTTGATGTTGTGACTCGGCGTCTTGAATCTGCGCCAAATCAGTACCAAACTTGATGATCACGAAACCGAAACCTGCAAACCGAGCAACCTTATACCGGTGTGACTTTTGTCACATGGGCTTTAAAGCTTAAGTTAGAAACAGAAGGATCAATTTACCAAGTACTAGAGCAAGGTAGTTAAGCATACCTCTAGGGTTTGCATGTTACCTCATTTATAGGGTTTTTTCCCGTTGGTGTTACTCGAATTAGGTTAACCTAGCCCACCATCGACTAAGTTGCTAGATCACGAGGGTTTTCAAACTGGGTTGCCTCTATTGATGGGAGAGGTGGTAAGAGGGGCTCGGCTATTGGGCCGAGCCCTACTCGGTCGTTCGATTTACTTGGGCTTTCTCAATTTGAATAGGCCGGCTTCGTCTCACTGAACTGAATTTTACCCATAATAGTTGCCCTTACTCTCAAGATGATGATCTATCCATCAAGTGGGTTCATCAATCATGGGAGTATCCCTTCACAAATGTACGTGTCAGAGGCAAAAATCAATTCAATTTTGTTGTATCACTGCCGCATGAGGTTGCAGGTCATGAGTGGTCGTTGTCATTGTCAGGCTTGTGACCGAGCTGCTCACCCTGTGACCGAGGTGTACCCATCACCTAATGTATGGTCTCTTCCCTTGCTAGACACGTGGCCAAGCTTTAAATGAGTCATCACGTGACTGCGCAGGCCTCGGTCAGACCCGTGATCGAGCACGTACCGGCCCAGTGGTCTTTGCCCAGCCGTTCGTGCTCTGCTGGGCTATAATAAGTTGTCGTCATCTCCTTCAATATCGCCCATTCATCTCTTTTGTTCCGAGGTAATATATCTCCCTTATTCTGATTCTCCTTTTGATTGTATGGCGTCTGACAGTAGTTTAAACATTGAATGGACTACTTTCGATGACGAATTTTCTTCGAATCCATCTTTGAAGTCCAGATCGTACCGGCCTCCGTGGCTGGACAATTCTACCCTTACGGAGAGGGATTTGCGTCGCCTCCATGCAAAATAACATATCCCAGACTCTGTTATTCTTCGACTACCACGCCCTGGTGAAAGTATCGATGGGTCTTCACCTGGGAAAGTCGTGTTCTACACTGCTATGTTTAAGTTTGGCGTTCGCTTACCTCTTCCCCTATTTCTTCAAAACTTCTTAGCTTTTAACTAGTTGGCCCCTTCGCAAATCGTACCGAATGGGTGGTCTACCTTAATTAGTTGCTTTATTTTGTGGTCCTACCTGGATAGTGACCAACTTTTGACCGCCTCTACTTTTATGTCCCTTTACTACTTAAAGCATAGTCGCGAAGATAATCTTCACTTCTATGTGAGTTCCTGGAATCAAATCTTGATCATGGGCCCTTCCTCCATGAAGAATTGGAAGGATGAGTGGTTTTTCGTCGGGGGAGATTGGCTTGTTCGTGACGAAAATGGTTTTCATTTTCCCGTCCCAACGGAGTGTAGGACCCTCAAATCATCATTGAGTTGGGGGATTCTTTACTACTACCGAAACTTTCTAACGCAATGGGCCCTATTTCTCTTCTACCCACCGTTATATCTTCTTTTATCATGAAATGAAATGAAATCCACCTTCGGTGCGCGGGGGGGGGGGGGGGGGGGGGGGGGGGGTTGGGGAGGGCGGGGGCATGAACTCACTATAGTTCTCTGTTAATTGTGTTTTAGTGACTCATTTATGTTGATTTAATAGAGGTGTTTCAATTCTTTCATCTTACTGATTTTGTGTGGCTTACATTGTCGGTTAGTTAGCTCGTTTGACACTTGGAAAAGTCCCTTTGATGCATGTTTGCCTCTATTTATGTAACGCCCCTAGTTTCAGGTTATTTTATTTTAAGATTTAAATTGTGCCTTTGGACTTTCCCCTAAACTGATATTTTAAATTTCTAGATTTTATAAATTTGGAGTTCTAATTTTGGGTAAATTATGATTAAGCTTACTTTCGTTGGATTAAGATAAATTAAGTTTTCGAATTTTGTAAAGAGATTTTATTTAAATCTTAATTAAGGTTTTCGAAATTTAATTTTCCTTTTGGATTTTATTAACGGGTTTTAAAATTAAGGTAATCTCCTAATTAATCTATCCAAATCCTTTTTAAAGTGAGTTTCTTTTTATCAAAATGATTAGGAAAAATTCCTTTTATTTAAGGTCATTAGCCATATTTTGGTACAATAATATTATTTTCTTCTGATAAATAAGAAGAAAAGAAAAGGGAAAAAAGAAAGAGAAAAAAAATAGGTTTTCATCTATTTCTTCCTCTCCTTACCCTAGCCACCAACCCCCCCCCCCCCCCCACCACCCCTTTTCTTCCTCTCCTTCTCCGGTAGCCCCCTCACCGATGACACTAGCGGCGACCCAACGATCAGCGGCAGATCCTCTAGACATCAGTAGCCGACGTTCTGCTCCATTGAACGACGATAACCCACGACTGCGTTTCCTCCAACAACTACACATCCCGACGCCCCGATTCACGAGCAACAACTCTGTGCGTGAAGCTTCCATCTCGGCGCAGCCCTTCCATCGATGATCGGTATCAGTAGCGTGGCGGCGCACAGCTCACACCACAGTTCTGCAATTTTCCTCGATCTTCGGCATTTTCTGCACAAACCCACGTCGACGGCAATACGAAAGACATGGCGATAGCTCTTAATCCTATTGCTTGTATATAAAGTATTGATTAATTCAACTCGACGGCAATAATGTTTTAGTTCGTTAAAACACTTTAATAAACCAACGACATTATTGCTTGTATATAAAATATTGACTAATTCAACCCCCAGGTCGGTTCCCAGGTAGAGGTGTTCCCTTACGGTCAGCTTAAATGCCTCAACCTAGACAGAACCTTCCTTAGACAGGGTTCCCTTATAGACAACATTTTATATTTAGTCTTTTATTATTTCATTTTAAACTTAGTTAAAACAATATAAAAGACTACCCTTAATCACATTAGAAGATATAACCTAAGGTCTAATTAATTTTAAACCCCTTTAAAATTAATTAACTTAGACCTTATGTTTGCATGCAACTCTTTATTATAGATTTTAATTTCTATCTACCACATTTTATAACTCTTATAAAATTTAAGAAATTAAAACTATAGACATGCATTGAAAGCATACGTTAATATAACAATTATATTATCCAAAATAATGCATGCCCAATGCAACTTTATTTTCATCTAATTAATACAACACTTATATTAATTATGAAAATAAAACATGCATACATACATTATAACATTTATAACTATATGATGCATGACCATACATACATACAATATATCAAACATACATATTATGCATGTAACCTATGGTGGGATTTTAAAACTATATGGCATACAATATGCTATATGATTTTAATTAAAATAATACATTCATAATGCATAAAATAATTAAATAGAAAACCGACTGCATCCGCCCTCGAACCGCGAACCGGAGCCTCAGAACCGCGTCGAAAGACACCCGGG
Source organism: Momordica charantia (assembly GCF_013281855.1). Classification (NCBI taxonomy): domain Eukaryota; kingdom Viridiplantae; phylum Streptophyta; class Magnoliopsida; order Cucurbitales; family Cucurbitaceae; genus Momordica; species Momordica charantia. Next base: position 18,268,200 of record NW_028275167.1, on the reverse strand, counting down.
ACAGCGGCTCGGCGCCTAAGGGCAGCGCCACGGCACTTTAGCAGCAAAATGCTGCAGCAGCAGCACCCTGGCATGGCGCCATGGCGCTGGACAGTGCCGCGGCGCTACAGTGCAGCGCCGTGGCGCTATGTGCTGTCCCGCAGCGCCAGGGCGCTGTCTGCGCAGTCTGATTCGTCTTCTTCGCTGTTTTCTGCAACTTTTCGCCCAATCCGAAGGCACGAACGACTTTCGAGCTACCCTGACTTACAGAAACAATGCAGAAACTTAATGCCCAAAACACCAGGCCCTTACATGATCTAATCACGAAGAAAAACACTATCTAAGTGCCAAAAACCAGAAATTTTCCAACCCGCAAACCCATAGTTCGAAAATATGAAATCACCCACCAAACTTAGCGATTTTGATCCCAAAAAAAAATCAGAACAGCAACCTGGCTCTGATAGCAATTGAAGGGATGAGAATCCCGAAGCGGAAGCGGATCTTCGTTGCTAATTTTCGGGATACAAAACCAAATTTCAAAGAAGAAAGATACAGAGGAAAAAACAAACCTTTGAAGAACGTTTCTTCAGTGAGTTCCCCTCGAACACCACCGGATCTTCCTCGCTATCCTCTTGGGTCTCGGGATCGTGCTTGTGGTAGCACCTTGATCGAAGAGAGGGAGAGATTGAGAGAATTTTTTAGAGAAAAATTGGGAGTTTTTCTTTGACTGTTCTGTTCTGCAACACTTCCTCTCTCATTCTCCAACACTTCGAGAAAAAGAAGAAGGGTGATGTGGGGTCACAAAACCTCCTAGCGATGAATCGACAATCCGAAGTGCTTTTCTTGCATATTCTTGATAAACCAGCGTTTATATATAGATGTAGGAAGATTTGTTTGGGAAGTAAGCAGCCCCTTTGACATCTCTTCATCTGCAAAGAATTCTCGATGTGAAAACATAGAGACAAAAGGCTGATCTTTGAATAGGAAAAAGAGTGGATCTGCAGGGGAGTTTAATAATAATAATAATATTATTATTATTAATAAATAATAATATATATATACCATAGTTAATATATATATATAATTAATTAATCCAATTAATTAATTATTAATCCAATTAATAATTAATAAATATATATATACATAAATAATTAACACTTTATTATTTATTATAAAATTAGAATCATATTCTAAAACATTTCTCTCGTATAACCTATAGTTTTAATGTACATCTTATGCACATTATTTTTAACCTATAGTTTTAATATGAATCTTATTCATATTAATTTTATTTGAATCTCATTCAAATAATATCTCTCATAATATATAGTTTTAATTTACAATTAACTATACATTATAATGTATCAATATACATATAATCCCTTAAGTAATTTGAACAATTCAAATTCTTCCAAGAACTTTATCTTCGTTTTACCCGTTATGAGCTAGCAAGGGGACCTAATGGACCTACAGATCCGAAGCTCCAACGATGCAAGATTAATCGGTCAAACTCATTGACCGAGTTAATCTAGATTCGTTAACTACGAGTCATTCCACTAAAGACCTGCAGTTGCACTCTTCTCACTGCAGAATGTTTTCGTGTCCATGGATATACGACCATTAATGACGAGTCAATCCTTCACGAGTGTTCGTAACTCAAGTTGGGTCAAATTACCGTTTTACCCCTGAGTTACATCTTACTCTTTAAACACCACTGTTCCTCTAATGAACAACCCGGTTATGGTCCAATCAATAACCAGAAGTCCCTCTCGGCCAATGAGAGGGTGGGGCCCCTTGTTCAAGTCCAAGAGTCAGCATTTAAGGGAACACTCATCTACTCCCCTAAAGTCGGGGAGGAGTGAATTCCATCTTGTGAAGTTATGTTCCCAGCTCCCCACTGGGTCTCGTCCCCAAAATGGTAGGAATGTTGAGTCGGCGACTCGGGCCACTCCCACCTATACAGATCAAAGGACAAGCCCTCACGGGCAGGAGTCTATAACTCACTCATGATTGAGAATGAGTTGCCTGGTCATCCTAAGAAATAGCAACCTATTAGTTAACGGTGTTACATCTAAAGATTGCCTATTTCGTGGTCCGGTCTTATACAAACTCATTGCATAGGATACCCCTAGTCGCATGTCTCCACACGAACGACCTGGATCGAGTCGTCTGTAACCTTTACAGAGTGGGCCGTATCCACAGTGTTGCCAGGATAAGGTACCCAGCCTTATCCATATACTAAAGACCCTTTAAGTTATTCACGGGACATTATCCATTCATATATCAGGGGTATATCAAATATATACCCCGTATATCAACTATATACCCAGTATATATACTGTCCCGATTACATCACAAATAACCTTGGATGTTTAGTTTATTGGATTTTGGACAATGCAAAGCGATGATTCAACAATAAATTTAATGAATAAAACTTTATTAAATAGACATTTGTTTTTACAAAATACAAACTACGAGTTTAGGGCACACACCCAACACTGATTTGATGTGATTGATTATCTTTGTGTTGTAGGATTCAATGCTCGATTGTAGTTGTGAAAGCACACTGGAATAATTTTGGAAAAATTTGTTGAACATATTGTCTAAATATTAGCTTGCTCCTTTTGGTTTTGGAAGCATGCTGAACTTGGTTGTGAGTTGAATGTTGCATGAGTTATGACTTAGTAAGCATGTAGTTGACTCTGGTGAGAGTTTGGTTCTGTTATGAAGTGAATGGGTGAGTATCAGTGTCAGAGAGCTGATACGTCACTAGTTGGGTATTGAGGCTCTAGGTACAAAGGTCGGAGATCGATACGTCGACTTTGGACAAAAATGAGTGTCGAGGCTTCGAATAAACGGTCGGTCCGATGCGATGAATCTTAGAGGGAATGCAAGTATTGGGTCCTTGAGGGGAAAGGACAAGGACCAATATGTTGCAAAGTCATCGAGGCTTTGAATAGATGGTCAAGGGTAAATGCAATAGTTCGAGGCCTTGGGTACAAAGGTCTAGGATCGAATGTCGAGCGCTATAGAAAAGTGTTGAGGCTCTGAATAGATGGTCAGGGGTCGGTGCGACACGAAGGAGTAAGCTTGGAGGAATATGAGAGAGAATGAGTGAGTCGTGATGTGAGGATTAGGTTTTGGCATGTAGAATGCATGTTTAGTCAAGCTTATGTATAAACTGTTTCTTTTTATTTAAAGCGTGATAAGCATGACGTTTTGTTGATGTGTAAGCATGCTGTTTGTGCGTGACCCTTCAAGTAAGGACTGCTTACTGAGTACTAGTTTTTGTACTCGCCCCTCCCTTTTCCCCCGAGATTTTGCAGGTAACAAGGTCACTCACATGAATGGTGATGGTGAGGAGGATACTTAACTAAAAGGACCTTATAGCACTGCATCATCTTATTTTAAATAGTATAGTTGGAGTTGTTTTTTTGAGTTGATGTGTTATTTGATCGTTTAAGTTTTATATTTAAAGGATGTTTTAAGATGTCAGTTCTTTATTCTTTGAGAACTTTAGATATGTTTAGTTATTTTTGTTGTGGTATTGAAACCTTGAGAGTTAATAAAGTTTTCTTTTATGAAAATGTTTAGCAAAATGTGGATATCTTATTTTGTCGATGTTGAGCTGTATAGTTGGTTTTAATAACGTGCCCCATTTATGTTGTTGAAAATTTGTGGGCGTTACAATTTGCATTAGACTCCTCTTTTTGAAGTAAGATGGTGATTACTCAGGGATGATGCTCACTGTTTTGTGCCTATAAACTGTGTGTTTTGCTTGCTTATTTTACAGCGAGAGTTGGAAATAAGCATGTTTAGATATCTTGAGAGAGAGTCATGTCTATTTGGGCATTCAACCTTCTGAGTTTGCTACAACATTCGTTAGTCGTGAGTAGAGCATTAGAGTAATTCCCCCTCGATTTACCTTGATATTACATCACATAACTCATTTCAGTTCGCTCTTTATTTCGTATGCCCCAGCACAAAATTGCATAACACTTTTGCTCATACTCATTTACTATTTTTATCATTTATTGTTACAACGTCCTTATCATCTTAATCAATTAATTTTTTACTTTCTTTTGATATTCTGTTTTACTACTTCAAAGTATAGCATTAGTCTCTATGGAAACAAACTTGTTTTATACTACAACTGAGCAATTTGTGTACACTTGCACCGATTTTCATGTTAGTTGTGGATTCACAACAAGTTTTTGGCACTATTACAACGGAATAAGGTTTCTTTACTTTTATTTTAGTAATTTAGAATACGGAGCTTCAAGAGCTCTCTTAATCTTTCTTTTGTTGATTTGTGCAGTGAATGAACGATTTCCCTACCTTGGGATTTGCATTTGACCTAGAAATTGAACGAACGTTAAGAATAAGAAGGGCTGAGCTAAGAATCTAGCATAGAGAATAAGCTGAAATGGATAATCCACCAAACCCACCAAATCGGCCAGAGTTGAGAGCGCTGTACGACCTGTCCCACCACCTCCCCTAATTTTATTTTATTAGCATATGACATGGAGTAGGAAATAAGAACAAATGTAGCTCCAATATTCTACAACTTCAACCTAGTAATTGCTGCTCCTAATATCGAAGTTGATAGATTTGAGCTGAAGCCACTTATATTCCAAATGCTCAAGAACGTAGGACCTTTTCATTGACTTTCATGAGAAGATCCCCATTGACACCTACGATATTTCATGCAAGTGGCAGACTGTAACGCCCCAGGATTATCAACATCCTAAACGGGGATCGTTACTAACTACTTAAAAATGTCACTTAAACAAGATAATTAAATTCAACAACCAAGACTAAGTAAGGAAAACCACCACACTTCCGCTGCGTTGCTCTGATTTAAACACTCACAAAAGCTTGAACAATTCAATTAACAATGCAAAAGATTCAACCAAAACTCAGATTCCTTACAGTTAATAGTTTAATAACAACCCAACCTTGTCCAAACTTCTCAACCAAACCTTTGCGAATCATAAACTATCTATTAAACGAACTTTAAACTCTCGAATAACAAAGTAAAATCTCACTTAAAAACAACTTGAATATAAGCAAGGAAAGTTATTCTAAAAAAGATTTCAACCCCACAGTTCAATAAGCCAAACAAAACCAATATTTTCAAAACGTAACGAACTTACTTCCTTTAAATAAGAAACTTAAGAAGCCAAATTATTAAATCAATAACAACTCCATTAAATGAAACAACTTCCACTATCCTATATAAGAACAATAACTAGAAACAAAACTAAGCTACGCAGCGAATGGTCTTTCTGATCAAGTCACCTCCTCGCCATCACCATTCTCATGTGTTACCTCATTACCTGAAAATCGAGGGGGGGGGGGGATGAGAAAGGAAAGGGGTGAGTACAACCACTAGTACTCAGTAAGCATCCCTTACTCGAAGGGTCACACACAAATAACATACTTTTCAAATTAACATACACCATGCTCATTAAAAATAACATGCTATACATAAGTAAAACATAATCTTAACTTAAACATGCATCCCAATGCCAAAATCCAAGTTTCACACTATAAACCTTCCTAAAGTTCTCTAACTCCTTATAAACTTTTCTATTCCTGCAAGACTTACTCTTTCGAGTCATGCTGACCCCTAACCATTTTACCTAGAGCCCCGACATTACTCTACGGCGGTTGGCTTGACAATTTACCCAAGGCCTCAAACTGTTGCATTGACTCTTGACCATTTTACCCAAGGCCTTAATGACTTCGCAACGTATTGGCCGTTGACCATTTCTACCCAAGGTCTCAAAACTTGCCTACCAACTAGTCTCATCGCATCGACCCTCGACCATTTTACACAAGACCTCACAACGTATTAGCCCTTGACCATTTCTACCCAATGTCCCAATACTTGCATACCAACTAGTCTCATCGCATCAACCCTCGACCATTTTACCCGAGACCTTGACACTCATCTTATCCAAAAACTTGGCATATCGATCATCGACCATTTATACCCGAAGCTTCGATACCCAATAGTTACGTATCAGCCCCTTGACCCTGATACTCACCCATTCACTTCGACAAAAACTTTCACACACAAGTCTTGGAACAAGCTTTCTAATCCATGCCCCATTGTTGGGACTTTCTCTCTACCTTTAAAGATAAAAGACACATGCAAGCGTACACAGTCACAAGTAATACTTGGGAGTAATCCAAAGTCGAATCCTCAGGGACTTGTGCTTTTCAAAACGGTTTTAAAGAAGTGAATGGTTCAAAATGCAATTGTGGTTTATGAAGGAAATAGTGATAAAATGTTGTTGTTTGGGGTTTCAAATATCAAGAAATTTTATAAAACACAACCTCTTTACTTCCTACCTTAGCTTTAATGGAAAATATGGAACATACACACTTTGGGGAAATTACGCCAGCCACAATTTGGTTAATCTTGAAAATATGAGTTCTACTATTTCACGAATCGCTTTTGGTTGCTGTAGAGGCTATGGTAACCTACAATCATATTTCTATGTATGGTTACAATCCTAGAAAGTAATTATCAACTCATTTTCATTTATGGGTCGGAGAGCCTATGTCTAGGACCGTATTTTATGCGCTTATGTCTAAGTCACATCCCATATTGGTTTCCAATTATTTTACCTAACTCACCCTTCTCAGAGTTGGGATTTAGTGCATAAATCAATTTCCCAATGGCCAAATGGAAAAAAGACGTAAAAACAATTTTTTAAAAACCAACCCAAGATTGGGCTAAGCACAATCTGGTCCAATCCTGAGCATGTTCGAAAATCAAATCATTTGATTAAGGCATTCCAGAGAGAGGTAGATAAAGCTTACTGAACTCTCCCGTTTTAAGTGATGAAAAGTAATGTTCTTCTAATGCAACATAAAAAGAATGGAGATACGCAATAATAGAATAACTAGAAGATAAACCCCGCCTCAGTGGTCAGGTCTCCAATCAAGAATGTAATCATTTTGACTCGTAATCCCAACACGACAGAAATTCGAAAAGCAAAAACAAATACCCATAAAGAAATAAGAGAAGGTGTCACTCGCGTTAGCCCAATGTCTAATTCCTCTTTTTATTTCATAGTAGTGGAATCTTAACAATGTCTGAATTGCACGACATTATTCCCTAGCCTAACCGACACAGCTAGTGGTCCATTCCCTAGCCTAACCGACACAGCTAGTGATCCCGTCTCAGTCAAACCTCCTCCACGTCATCACCACGGCCGGCCCGGTTCACACCTGAAACAATAAGGTAGAGGGGGGTGAGTACATCATTACTCCGTAAGTAGCCCACCCTAACTAGACACCACAACAGGCTCGTAAACACAACCACATCAAAGACAATAGCAGAACAAACAGATAGGCAGCACGAGACAATAATAATGGATTAACAATACATATAAGCAACCCAACGCCTAGACTCCTGGGACCCCCACACTATGTTAGTACTCCAAGTCTAACTTTTCGAGGCGTAACGGCTCTTGACATTTATTCCCAAGATACCGACCTTTCTCCACAACGCTTGGTGCTCGACCTTGCCTTTTATCCCCAAGGTCTAGAACTGTTACCCTTTAGCACCCCCTTCACGTTAGTCCTCCGAGTCTAACTCCTCGAGTCGTTCTGGCCCTTGACATTTATTCCCAAGGCCCCAATACTTTTCTTCAGAACTTAAGGTTCGACCTTGCCATTTATTCCCAAGGTCTAGAACTGTGCACCAGTCCTTGACATTTATTCCCAAGGTACCGATGACTACCCGGCGTATTGGTTCTTGACATTTATTCCCAACACCCCAATACCCCTCCATTGAAACCTGATGTTCGGCCTTGCCATTTATTCCCAAGGCATCCACTCAAGCTTTTTGAATAACCATACCACTAGCCAGAATCTTCAGTTCAGACACCTCACAGATCAACAAACCACTAACCCGACCCGTCGCTCGTGTCAATCCCCACTAACCTTCCAAGGTCAACCTATAAGTAAGTCTTCCACATTTCAATTCACAACTCAAATTTCTTTTTACCAGCAAACTCTCCTTCGTACCAACAATACATCAATTCAACAGCTTCCAACAAAATAATATAAAACTATATGACGGGCTATCAACACATGCATTTCGTCCCCGACACGTTTACAACGTCATGGTTTAGCTACTTCCAACTACAATAATCAGGACCAACCAAACACAACCAACAACACGAAAACATGAATTCTCATAATGTCTAGCAATGAAACGACAACACGTAACAACTTCCAACTACAATAATCCGGACCAACCAAGCACAACCAATAACAATAAATCATGCATTCTCATAATGTCTAGCTATGAAACGACAACACGTAACACAAAGATAATTACTGTGAGTGCACAACCACGGCTAACTATTTTCCTAATGCACGAAATAAATTATTTCAATTAAAAATCATCACCAAAACCATTCAGCTAACTAAAAATCAGCACCAACACCATACAACTAAATAAAAATCAGAACCAAAATCCATTCAACTAAATAAATAAATAAAAATAAATCAGCACCAAACCATTCCGTTAACACAAGGTAACACACGCACTCGCCCTCGGGCTACTTACACACTGTTATGCACCTGTATCCTGTGTCAACTCACCACCTAAACAACAATAAGCAATGAAGTAATTAATACAAAATTTCCAGCCATCTAAATTCATCCTAAGGGATTTTGCAATGTTCATTACCGCAAAAATCGACTTCGTCTAGGTGTGGGTAACTCAAGCCTAACTCGAATGGTTGTGGGTTGCGTAAATCAAGCCTCTAATGGGTATGGGTAGGTGCCGGGATCGGAAACTGCTGCTGTCCGGACTAATTTAGCAGTAAAAATTCATCAAACGATGCCCACGACGCTGCGCGCAACAAGAACCCTGCCACGACCTGCTGCTGTAAAAACCCGCGCCCACTGCTGCTGTCCGAACGCCGTGCACCTCCGCCGCTGCCCGGAACCCGCGCGACGCTGCTGCCGATGCCCGTGCACCGCTGCTGCCGCCGTCCGCGAACTGTTGCCGCCGTCACCCGCGCGCAGCTGCTGCCCGTTGCTGCCAACGCCGCACGCCGCCGTTGCCCTAAGTTGCCGCCGCGCCACCCGCCGCGCCGTCGTCTACTGTTGCTGCTGTCAAGTCGTCGGTGGTCGCTGTCCGTCGAGTGTTTCGGTGAGGGTTGAGGCGCCGGTAGAAGAAGGAACACGAAAACTAAAATGGGGAGGGGAAGAAGAGGCTCACGAATGGGGAGGGATGTTGGGGGCTAGGGTTTCCTCTTACCTTCTTTTTGTTCTTTTTTTTTTACAAGAAGGGGCCCACTTGGGCTAGGCCCTTTTCTCCTTCCCTCTTGATTTAAAACAAGAAAGGCCCACTTACTTAGATACTCAAATTGGGCCCAACGGACCGGAACAATTATAGAGAAAGCAATTTCCTCGTTACACAATAATTGGATACGTAAGTACACTTCAACACTATAACAATAACCACAGCGGCTCGAAATAAAATGAAATGAACAATGAAATTAAATAAAAAGAAATTTCTAAGAAAAAGGGTTCGGGGACTCGAGATAGCTAACCTGAGTAACGCGGGGCGTTACAGAACTACTGCAGATCCCGTTGCAACCGAGGGGAGAATGCCATCGCCGCGAAACAGAAACTCGCAGTTGACACCGAAGAGAGAGATCGTCTCAGAGGTCGCTCAAAAATTTTTTGGGGGGGGTGTGTGGCGGCTACAAGGAACAGGGAGGAAGAGATGGGATTTTCGAGGGTTTGTTTTGTTTTAAAACATTTTCTTTTATTTTCAACTTCCTTGATTTTGGTTCCAACTAAAAAAAACGCAGATTCTCAATTTTAAAAGAAGGCCCAAAACAAGATCCCAAATAAAATACTTTAATACTTAAAAATAAAACCCACAACAACCCATCATAAAATAATTATCCTAAACTCTAAAACCCAGGAATAAAATGCAAAAATTAAAAATTAAATTTCCCAAAACCTTGGATTTAAGATTTAATTAAAAATATCCTTCAAAGTTCAAAAACTTTATTTATCTTAATCCAACGAAATTAAACTTAATTCTAATTTACCTAAAATTAGAACTCCAAGTTAGAAATCCAGGAATTTAATTATCAGCTTAAGGGAAGATCCAAATGCACAGTTTAAATCTTAAAATAAAAATAACTCAAAACCTCGGGGTGTTACACTGACTCATTTAAGTTGGAAGGAATAACCAGATAAGCAATGCATCATAAGATATCCCCCTATTCCCTAAGGGATAGTCCAGGAGCATGGCTAGATTCATTGCCAGGTGAGTCCATCACTTCATGGAATCATTTATCTGGGAATATTCTAATGAAATACTTCATCCAATCATGCCGAACTTTTGAATAATATCAATAATTTCCAGCAACTCATTGAAAGGGCATTCAGCTAATCATGGGAAAGGTTTAAAGGACTCCTCCAGAGGCATCCACATCATGGTGGAATGCCATAATTAAGCATTGCTATCTACGCCAGCTAAACCTTTCGTTAGTCATTCAAATAAATCAGTTAGTGATTGATGCTTCAGCAAATTAAGCATTGATATCTAAGCCATATGCGGAAGTGTTCGATATTTTGGGACGAATCTCAAGTAATAAGCATTAGTGGTCAAAATCGCAAGCTACTTCAGCAAAGACATCCAAGGGCCTGGCAGATGATGATGTAGTAGAAGACTTGAAATCAAAAATTTCGCGACTAGCATATATTGTGATGAAGAATATAACTCAATCTAAAACTGGAGCTGCCAAGGATAAAGTGAACAGTGTACAAAGTGCTTCATTTCCTTATTTTGAATGAGAACATCATTTTGAAGATTGTTCGAGCAACCCAGCTTCAGTGCTCTATTTGGGTAATCCACAGCAAAACAAGAACAATGTTTATGAAAACACCTACAATCTGAGCTGGATAAATCACCTTAATTTTAGCTAGCATATAAATCAATTACGGCAAAATGTAAGAACCAGTACTGCCCCAGCATATCAACAGAAAAGGCAATATCCACTTCGATTCTCAAGGCAACATCAACCAGCAATTCTGAAGCAATCAAGGGCAATGCCTATGACCTTAGAAGATATGTTTAAGGTATATATAGGAAAGAATGAGGCGTATATGGCGAAGAATCATGCAACTGTGCAGAGTCAAATTGCATTGTTGCAAAGTCATGCAGCATCCTTGTGGAATATGGGAGTGCAGATAAGACAGCTAGCTATGGATTTAAAGAGTCGCCCACGAGGAGTGCTTCCTAGTGACACTAAAAAATTAATAAGAGATAGTAAGGAATAGTGTAAGGATCTGTCGTTGAGGAGTGATAAGACTTTACCTCCGACCCACCCTGATATATTAATGGACAATGGAAATTCAGCTAAGCAAAAAGCCCTGGAAGAAGACGGTGCTACACAGAAAGATGTGTCAATGAACAAATGAAGGGACTGTACTTCAGAGAACAACACTGAACAATCATAAGAGACAACTAGTAGTGACACACAAACTACAGAATCTAAGGGAAAGGATGTATACAGAGAGGAAGAAAAAGTTGTCATCCAGAACAAACGTTGTTTGAGCATCCGTGCCTAATTCAACTGGAAAGCTGAAGCACCAAAACCAGTGGCTACTCCAGCAGAATATACCCCTATGCCTCTATAACCGAAAAGGCTGCAGAGAACAGATCAATATGCACAATTTAAGAAATTCTTTGATGTACTTAAGCAATTGCATATCAACCATTCCGCTCGTAGAAGTGCTAGAACAAATGCCTAGCTATGTGCGGTTCTTGAAGGATATTCTCACAGAGAAGCGCAGACTGTGTGAATTTGAAATAACGTGCCTAACAAAGGATTGCATCACAATTCTTACCAGCAAGATACCAGATAAAATGGACAATCCATGCAGTTCACAATACTATTGACTATAGGAGGTTAGAAAATTGGACAAGTACGGTGTGATCTGGGGACGAGCATCAATTTGATGCCCTTGTCTATTTACAAGAAGTTAGACATGGGAGAAGCTAGACCTACTACTGTGACTCTTCAGCTGGCATACTGTTCCATCACCCATCCATTAGGGAAGATTGAAGATGTATTGGTAAAAAGAGACAAATTTATATATCCTACTGATTTCATAATTCTTGACTATGATTAAGATAAAGAAGTACCAATTATCCTTGGAATACCATTCCTATCCATAGAGAGAGCATTAGTGAACGTACACAAGGGTGAAATCACCATGCAAGTGCAAGACCAAGAAATCAAAATTTCAGTATGTGATTCCATGAAGTACCCTGCAGAATATGAAAAGTGTTCTGTTCTGAAAATAGTAGATGAAGCTATGATGTATATGTTAAGCTCATAAGCCATGTTACAGCAGTCGATAGCAGTGGAAGAGTTATGCTGGAGCATAACGAAAAAGATAATAGAGAAGTCACATATCTGAAGAGTGACAAGGAATTAACACCGGTTTTCACATGAGTTATGGATTCGCAACACGACGCGACACTCCTTCTACTGCAACCAATTTGACGGACCCAGTGACTCCCTTACAGCAGTGCGACACCTTCTCTATAACTGGCAAGTTCAAGCAGAGCCATGAATGGCGCATCCTTGCTTCATTGTTGACTACGACTTGCACCGATAAGACTGGCTCTGAGGACCTTTTCTACATCCATGTCCAGCATGCGAAAAGCATAGATCCAATGAAATCGTGCCAAAATCTGCGATGTCCAGTAAGTTTCGTGAGTTTTCTTCCTCTTGGCGACGTTCAGTGTTGACCCACCCCATTTCAAACCAAATCGATGTTGTAAAAGGTATAATGTATGCCCTAGTTTATTTTATTTGTACTTTATAGTATATTGTACAACACCCACTGCTTTAAGATTTTGTACACCTTACTAGAGTTTAGTTCAAGTGGGAGGTTGTTGAGTTTTATGCCCTAAACTCGTAGTTTGTAAATCTAAAATAGATATTGATTTAATAAAGTTGTTATTGATGTTTCTTTTAGAATTTCATTAACCCAAATTCAATAAACTAACATTCGAGGTTATGTCATGTAACTAGAATAGTATATAATTGATACACAGTATATATTCCGGAGGGTCATCGGCACGTTCACCTACATTGGGAAGACGAAGGACAATGTTGTCAGGAATACTATATCGTTTGCGGAGGGGGCCGAGGTAGTTCTTCAACATTTGGGAAGGATATTCTAATCCCTAGCCTGAGGTGGAAGTGTCACTATCCTCCCCATCATCGTCTGAGAACCTAAAATTTTCTATCTCCCCAAGCTCGGCATCTAACCTATCCGCTAAATCCTCACTGGAGCTAACTCGTTTGGGGGACGAAATGCTAGAATTCCGATCTAAGCTACCAAACGAACTACTGCTAGATGAGCTCGACATGACTAAAAAGGGAAAGTACGAAGAGTATCAAAGGGACGAGACTGACCTAGAGTGAAGTTCCGAGCTACTCAGGTCGGACTCCAAATTTCAGAAAGCGTAAAAAATGGATCTGAACCCTGGGACTATTTATAGTACTCCGGAAATCAATCTCCACTGTACACATGTTCGAAAATCAACGATACAGATTTTTTGAAGTCTGAACGTCGGAACACTCAAGTGCTCTGACAACTGTCAACTCGACTGTTCATTTTCTTCAACGGCTATAAATGTCTCTACAAACTCGAAAGTCACCACCTCGGTCGATTTTTTTAGTGAATAAAAACTTCTCTGCCAAGTTGATCTCGAACTTGCCAGAAAGGGGGCCAATGTTTGAGGAGGAAAATCGCCAACCACGTGGAGGACAGGGAATCGCCCACGTTGGCGACAATATCAGACAAGTCCACCTCAAACCTTCTGAGGTGGATCACTTAGTCAAAATATTTCCATCTTGACTTAATTAAAGAATTTATTTACTCCGAGATCGACATGTCTGACCTGTTGTCTGACATAGGTAACCGCCGGTCAATAGGTCTGTCGGGTCCCAAACCTATAAATAGAGGGCACGATTTCTACACCAGGTATCAAATTTCTACTCGAACTTATTATTGAGTCCGAGCCGTTTACTGACTTGAGCTTCGGAGAGTTTGCCTTCTTGTGCTGGTCGCGTATCGAGTCATCAAGCTTCCGAATTCGACCTTAACCAGGTCTGACCTCGTTCCATTTTTTGCATAAACACGGGCTATCGGGAGATTCAAAGAAAGAAAAGGCTGCGAAGTACATGCTCAAACTATGTCAAACATATTTGCTGATCGTATTATTTTTAAAATTGGTTTGAGGTTAATAATATTTAAATAAATAATTATATTGTTTGTAATATTGGAAAAAATACCCCAATTAACTAGCTTTGGTTTGGTTTTAATAGGCTTATTTCGTCGACATCGATAGTTAAAACCTTGGACCCGAGATAATATGGACTGAAAGTCAATTATTTTATAAAGAGCTCGTGTGTTTGAGGTTGACTTTTGAATCTTTTTTAATAAGAACAACGTTTTGTAGCAGCACTTTTGAAAAAAAAATATCATTGATTTAGAATGTGTTTGAAATAGTGTTCTACCTCATTTTAGATAACTAAAAGTACTTCTTAAAATATCTATAATGTTTGGTAAAAAAATAATAAATATATTTTAAAAAAAGGAATTACTTTTAAAATTCATTTAAAATATATTTGAGAGAGGATTATCTAAAAAGTTATTTTATAGTGGTTGATACTGGATCTTATAATTGAAGCATTTAAATGTCGGATCGTTACAATTTATATGGTATTATTTATTACGGACATGCTTATGACATTTAATGGAATATGGATGTAATATGTAATTAAAAGAGACCGATCGAGGCAATCGTGGGGCTTCTGCTCTGCCATATTAAGCTCACTATCAAGATTTTCACTCTGCAATTACGACTTTGTTTCTGCTGCGTTGGGAAATGGGATTGTTTGTTGTTTGATTCTCTCTATTTTAGAGTTTTTTTTTTAGTCCCTTGGCTTCGTTCACAGGTTTCTGGTCATTTTGTAAAAGCCACATAGGGCAGTCTATAGAATCTTTGACTCCAAATGACGACAGCTAGAAGTCAACTTGGTTTAGTTTTCACAGGGTTCACTTTCTCGGCTCTAAAATTGAGAGATTATGATCAAAACCGATAATATTATATTATTGTAAAGATAATTGATGGTACCATTCTTCTTAATTAACAAATGGTATTAGAGCCATTATGGACTGATCCACCAAGAACCTGCCCCTAGATTATACATTAAAATAATTTAGTATGCAATTTGAGAAGATATTATAAAGTTGATGGTGGAAATTACAACATTATCCAATTGTAAGATGGAAATCGATACACATCGTCAAGTTCTAGTATAAATTTGATATTTTTCCAATCTCTATATGTACCCCCTAACATAGAATACTAGATCCGCCACTGAAAGCCATAGTCTAAAAAGCAGCTAGCTATGTAGGGAAAATATCTTAAGTGCTTGAAGGCGAGCAAGACGATCTATCAAGTCGAGGAGATTGATAGAAAAGTAGTCCTATTAGTACGACATCTCCTGATAGGACGAAGATGTATTTTTGTTTGAAGGAAGGATGAGGATTGTTTGGGGAAGAGAATACCCTGGACACGTGGAGGACCACTATTGGTGCTCCAAGATGACTCATGAGTCATGCCCAGCTCGGACCGCCGAGATCACCACCACTAGCGTTGACAGATACTAAAGATGAGGGCCGAGGTGAACCTGGCCGAGGTCTGACCTACCGGGAAGCTCGGTGGGGGCCGATGTGAGCTACTGTCAGCGGCGTGATTATCGGGTGTAACCGTCGGTCCCGAGATTACCGGGTGTAACCGACGGTCCCGAGATTACCGGGTGTAGATTAGCGGGACTACCACCCATAAGTAGAGGACTTCACTCCACGATCAGGTACGATGATTTCTGACCTCGAACTAAACTAGGAATCCGACCTATACTAACTTGATCGTCGGAGTGCTCACCTTTTTGTGCAGGTCCGTCCAAGTATTCAGATCGGTCCGGAGGCCGAGTTCGAGCTGCAATCTGAAATACACTGTTGTGCATATCCTTGCATAAACAAATTTATAGGACAAATAATGAAGAAGAATTTCAAGATTATTGACAAGAGCATTATTTCTCAGGAGCTTTTTGTGACTGATTCTCTGTTCATTGGATTTGATTGAGTTTGTTGCATATTTGAAAAGTTGCGAGTGGGCAGACATGGATGAATTGGTCAATTAAAACATGCATGCTGCTGGATGCAAGCCATAAATGGCCTAACTTGTCAACCAATAAAATTTTTCCCAGCCGCCACCAATAATAATAATGATGATGATAATAGGATTCTTATCCTTTTCGATTTTATAAAAGCAGGTCTTTGAAATTTTAATTTTGTGTCTGATAAATTTCTTAACTTTAAAAATTGTCGAATAAGTTCTTTAGCTTTCAATTTCATACCTAATCCCTAAACTTTCAATTTTGTGTTTAGTTAGTTGCTGAACTTTACAAAGTATCAAATAGATCCAGAAATTGAATATTTTACCTAATATGGTCTTTGAACTTTAGGCTTGGTGTCTAATTAGTAGTTGTTGTATTCTAAAATTTTAAAATAAGTGAAATTATTAAGTACAAAATTGAAAGTTTAAGATTAGACACACAAAATTTAATTTTATGTTCAATAGATTTGTTAATTTAAAAAAAATGTTGAATAACTAAGAAATATTAGAGAAAAATTTGATAGTTAAGAACTTATTAGATACATTCAAATTTAGGGACTTATTAGGTACAAATTTAAATATTTATAGATTTATAAGTACTTTTTAAAACTCGGGAACATATTAGACATAAATCTAAAAATTTATAAACTAAATTTATAATTTAACTTGAAAATTTTACATCTAATTAATTTGGGTCCCTCCAAAACTTTTTTATAAAAAAAATATATATATTTTTATCGAGTTAAGTTTAAGACAAATTTTTAAACGTGTCTTTTATTTTTGTCTGAAGGCATTGGAAAATTTGAATAGTGAATGAGTGATTAACCAATAATATAGTAAATAGTGATCTTTTTTATCATAATTAATGGTAAGACATTTGTAACCTTTTAAATAGTTTAAAATATTCAAGTTGAATCTCCACAATTATAATGCTATGTATATATTAAGAAAATTACAAAATTCCCAACTTGCTATAATGATGATTATCATAAGTATACAAATAGACCATATTTCTTACCTCTTATTTACATAAATTTCTAAAATCTCTAAAATTCAAACTTTTGTCAATAATTTGGTGTAGCTATATTTTTCCAAGGTTTCGTGGTTGTTTTGAAAACTATTTTTCATTAGGTTGTGTTTTCATATTTTACATATTTAAATTTCGAGATTTAATTTTTTTATTAATACGAAGATTGCTCTCATTTTTTACTTTTATATTTAATAAGATTTGTTGTTTATTTAAATATTTAGATTTTATTTTTAATTTAATATGTCCAAATTTAAATTTCACATTTTCAAACATTAATTTCATTGTCCCAACTTATTTATTTCCTTAATTTTCTCCTTTCAATAATATACACTAAATCATTCCATTTTTATAACAAAAACAAATCTTGTTTGAATTTTATGACTTATATTATTTTTTCCCGTGTTCTTTTTTCTGTGTTTTTTTATAGTACATATGATAAATATACACTCCTCTAAAAGCTTATATAATATATACTTTCTATAAGTTTATACTAAACTATTAGATTATATAATATATTACAATGAGCCTCATATAATAAATTTTTCCTTTTAACCTTCTAATATATAGTATGATAAACATATACTCCTCATTATATACTAAACTAGAAGATTATATAATATATACTTCTTATCTAACTTACAGTCTTGACAACATGATTGCGACGTAGAGCGGCCGACGTCATCCCTTGAAGGGTCTCTTCCGAGATAAAGGTTTGGAGTGGTCACCAACCATCCACGAGGTGTAATTGGTCACCTAATTTAAAATACTTGGTCTGCGAAAAACATATTGTTGATTAAGGAGTCGACTGAGCGTATGGAAGTTGTTAGCACCCTACAACCACCCGTCCAGAAAAAATATTTTTGTGATTTTATTTAAATATCTCACGTTATTAATTCACATTTTAATACTAAAGTATGAATTAAAAGTATGAGTGGTACGAAGATCATTAGGAGAACTTTACCACCTCGAGATTATTGGAAAGTTCCAATTTTTACCATTGGAGTTTTTGAAATGATTATTAGATAAAAATAAATAAATTATTTCAAGGCACACCGAAGGGGTTGAACTTGGGTGTCTAAAACCTTTGCCACCATGTCAACACCTTTACGTACAATCAAAACTTCTTTTTAAACAACCTAATTTTTTTATTTTTAGACTTTGTTAAAAAAAAATCTACTAAACGAAAATCTTTTATTTTACAAATCAAACATTTTTTCCTACTTTGCAATTTGAAATTCATGTTATGTTAAAACAAAATTTATTTTTAAAAAATCTTCTAATTTTTTTTATTTTAAAACAAACTTTTATTTCTTTTAAAACCTTCTATTTACTTTTCTAAAAAGAATGGACTTTCCTTAAAAGATTTTGCCTTTTTAAAACATTACTAATTTAAGGACATTAATTTAAGATTAAAACAAAATCTTTTACCCATTTAAAAAAAAACTTATTGAAAGAAACTTTATTTAAAGAAGAAATCTTTTATTTTAAGATAAAATTTTTTACACTTATTTGGCACTTTAAAAACACGGTTTAAAACATAAAAATAAAATCTTTTAAAACTCATATTTGTAAGTAACGAAAAAACAAAATCTTATTATTTTAAAATAAAATAAACTTATTTTATTAAAATCTTTTATTTTCTTTCCTGTTAAAAGACTTTCATCTTTTTATTAAAAAAATATTTTCAAGAACTTTCTTTCCAAAATCATGTTTTTTCTTATTTAAAAAAAAAAAACTTTCATCTCTAAAATATATTTTTTTTGTTTAAAACAAAAGTTTTCTTCTTTCTCTTCTCAAACTGACCTTCTCACCTAGGTAGTTTTAACAGAGGTCGTCGGGATGTTGTCGATCACTGGAAACTGACGTGGAAGACGCTGTGGTGTAAACCAAAAAGAAAGAAAACTATGGAATTTCTTAATAATCCAAAACAGAGAGAGGTGGGCTGACAGCTTTTATAAACTGGCAGCCCAACTAACAACTAATCTAACTAACTTTTAAACAGATAGTTTTAAACGTAAAAGAAGACTAACTGCTAACGGCTATAAATGAGTTACATCACGCTGCCGGAAGTAGTTGATGCCGCTCGCTTAGGACGCTGCTGAACCTGCTGGAGTTCGTGATGTCACCGGATCAAATGTTAGGGTCGTAGAGGTGTAGATTGGGACGGGCTCGCTGGAATCAATTTGCGTCCCTGCTCGAGTTGTTGCAGCATGAGGCATCGCCAGTCATCAATGTTGCTGGTGCCAGTATGTGGCACTTGAGATCTGTGGGTATTCCACGTCAAAGGTTCAAGAGTTAGTCACGTTCGGATCTGATAGTCACTGTATGTCGGAGGATGCTACCCGTGGTCGTGTTGTTGTTCGAAATTGTGGGAACCACCGAAAATCCCCACTGCATGTACGTGGTTGTGTTGGAGGTTGGTCTCAGAGTTCGTGAAGTCGTCACCAGAGGTCACCGAAATGTTGTGTCGGAGCTCTTGCCGCCACCATTGCTCGCGTGTCATCGGAGGTCTGTGGCCACCAGAGGTTGAGTTTGGGGGAGGAGCTAAGTGAGAAGGAAGAAGAAGATGGGTTGTAGAGAGAGAAAGAAAATAAAGAGAAAACAAACGGAAAATAAAATAAAAAGGAAAAAGGAAATGGGTGCTTGAGGAGGGAGAAAGATGGGTTTTGAGAAACAAAAAATAATAGTTCTTTCTCTCTTCACTGCACACTACACTGTTTTTTGTGTGCCCCTCTGCATCTGTCTCCTCTCTCTCTTAAATACGCAAGAAGGCAGTGGTAAGGTAACAATTAGTGCGAGTCAAAAAGGATTTGAGAAAAAAATGGGAGAAGATCGTTGAAGGAGAGTCACATTATGATTTGAAATAATCAACTTTTTTTTTCTTAAAAAATAAGATTATTTTACAACAAATCTTTTTTATTTCTTATTTTAAATAAATCAAATTAACAAAATCTAATTAAATTTAATATTTTTAGTTATTTTCCTTTTTTCTACAAAATTAATAATTAAAAAAACAAATAAAACTAAAATCAACATTTTTTAATAAATAGAAAAATATATATATATAAAAATTAAAAAAAATTTGAGCTTGACCAAATATTGTGTCTACAATAATAATATATGTCGAAAGGATATATAATATATACTGATATACACCATGTTATCTCCTGTGTGACATCCCTATTTTCTTGTTTGGGATATGAAAAAACCCTAGAGTACACCTTATCATTCTCTCCCTTTGACCAAGCCACCACCCCCTGTTCCAACTGCCACACAGCCTCCTTTGCTGGCAACGACTCTCCAACGACTGCATCATCCTTGTGTTCATTCGTGGTAGATCGTGCTCACTCGTTCGTGGTGGATCATTGCTCATTCGTGGGTGTTGTGCCGCCATGGAGATAGCCGTAGATTTGGTAGAATTTGTGTGTGATGCGTCGCCATGTATGTTGTGCCGCTATGGAGGTAGCTACTGATTTGATTGGATTCCTGGCTATTTGGGTTCGTGGGTGTTGTGTCGTCTTTAGTGTTGCGTCGACGCTTGCTCTTGCTGAAAAAGGGACGAAGGGGGCGGCAAAGTTTGTGGGAGAGAAAGAGAGAGATTAGGGTTTCATGGCATGAACAAGAGAAAGAGGAAGGGAGATGTGATTTTGGAGAGAGAGAAATTTGAAGTTGAAAATCCTAAAATTAAAGATTTTTTTGTATTTGAATTTTTTTTTAATTGCTTATTAAATATATATTTAAGAGGACAAATTTGTAAAACTCTAGAGAGGTTTCATCTTATACGAGCCTATTTTAAGACACAAGTGTAAAATCTTAAACATGAATCCATTGATGTAAAAATTGAATCTTCACATAAGTAGTAGTGTACTTATCCCTATTTTTTAGGGGCTATTGCCAAAATGGCAAAAAATATATAAATAATAATAATAAGAATGTTTTAAAAATTGCCAAACATATCAAATATTGTACAAATGGTCAAGACATTTTTAGATTTCTAAATAATATTTTAGACAAATATACTCTTCCAACAATTAGGTATATATGCTTAATTTTGTAAAATTGGAATTTATAACCCCTTGCATAATTGATTGACCCCCTTTTCGAAAAATCCTTGTTTGTGACTCCACCCCTACTACTTTAGGATAACAACAGATATACCTATTTAAAATGAGTCATTTCAAAAAAATGGTCAAATTACTTTTAGTTTTGAAAAATGACCAACGTAAAAATAGGAAAATCTCTGCTAATTTTATAGGTACGAAATTACCCTTCCATGATTTTTAAATGAATATATTATTTGTCTTTTTTATAGGAGAATCGTACCTATATTTTTTTCTAATGAATCGTTCAAATATTTTGAGAATCTTACATGTATTTTTTAATTCAAATATTTTTCCAAGAAAATTTTACTAACAAACCTAAAAAGAAAAAATATTAATTAAATTAAAATTTTGAACAAAATTTAAACAAAAAAATCATTTTAGAAATAGAAATACCAAAATTTAAAAAAAAAAATCATTTCAGAAATGAAAATATTAATACCGAGGATGGAAACAAATATAGTAACAAACATGGCGAACAAATACGAACAAATATAGTAACAAGCATGATGAACAAATACGGTGAAAAAATGAACAAATACGAACAAATAAAGTAACACGCATGATGAACAAATACGGTAAACAAATGAACAAATACGATAAATAGATGAACAAATATCTAAACATTTTAATGTGAAAATAAGGTGAACACATAATGTTAATTTTTGTGACACAATTAATACAAAAAATAAAAATAAAAAAATCTACCTCAGTAGAAACTCATACGGTTAACATCTTTCTTCTTTACCCTCCGGCATTCCCCAGCCCACTTACAGCATTGTCAACCGCCTTGTAGTTCCACCGTTGTATCCCTTGCTCAATTTCATCCACTCCTCGCCGCACTTACAGCTATATCACATCCACAAACAATGCTTAATTTCGTCCATTCCCAGCTCAATTCCTGCTCATTCCTCTTGTCTCCGTTGCGATACCCCTTGATCGTCCCACTTTGTGTGCTGTCCTCTTTGAGTTATGGTATGTTATATTCAAATACATATTTAAAAAGTGAGATATAAGGTTTCTAAAATCTAGGAGAGAAAATATAGGAAAGAGAGATAATATAACAACATATAGATTTGAGAATCTGAGAGAGGGTATTATTTTGATTTTGAAAATAATAACTAAATAGGAACGATAAGATGGTCAAAATCAAATGTGTAAAACAGTTGGAAAATCGGAATGGACATTTTTCATTGACAAAACTATCTGGCCATTTTTCAAAACAAAGTGATAAACCTGTAAATTCTCTTATTTTTCACCCCTCCAATTTTTTAACATTGTGAAAAGACGAATTTGACCTCATGTTAATAAACAAGCATTTATTATATAATGAATTTTCACCTAACTTTTTACCGAACTCTAAATTCCAAACCTTCTATTATCCATGTTTTACATATGTTTTGCAACTCGAAAACACAGTTGACATTTTTTAATTCCTCTAGAACCAATATTATTCTCCGCGTGTTTGATCATTGTCCCCACATTATCCAATATCATTGTCCCCAAATTTTCACTTATGAAAAGTTAGGTATGTGTTACAACCTACAACTTTTTTACTTTAAAATTGCTGAATTTATTTGAAACATTTTACATTTTTTTTTAGGTATTTGTATTTACTTCTATATTCTGCTGTAATGACCAAATTTATTTTTAAAAAAAAAAGAAAAAGAAAAAACCGATGTTCATTCATTATCCCGAATCATACCTAGTCCGGGATTGCATGAAAATTGCATCGGGGTTGAATGTTCTTCAATCCTTGTGCAATTTTGGTTCGGGACATAATCAGGGACATGTCCCAAACTAATCCCATATCAAGATTGGTTCGGGATGAAGCTTTTTTTTAAATGGTTTTTTAATTTTATCATTTTTCTTTGTTCGATGTTCAAGGTTGCCAAACACCTCTCGTATTTTTTTATTTGCTCTCATCCACCTAGTTTTGTTCTAGGATGCTTCGTCTTTTTATAACATTAGATGGAGAATGAAATGATAGTGAAAGAAATTTGTTGGTGGTCGTACGAGAGGATTGACAATGGATACTACAACCACGTACGTATAATTTATAGGTCACATGTATGATTGAGTAATATAAACCCCCTACAGTTGGATATTATAATTAGACATGTATATCATTTTAAAAACCAAAGTTTGTGTAATGGAGATAACTAATGACAATGACCTTAGTTTCTTTTTTTTTTTTATTTAGTGGTGAAGATGTATTTGAATTGTCTATATACATATCTACTTATCAAAGCAGATACATGAGAATGAAATGCACATGCCTTCTTTCCCATATTATATAGGCCAACACGTGTCCTGCATTCTTGTGCCTACAGCTTGTATTCCCCCATTTCAGAGACCCTAGTTCCGAGACCCACATTAATAATACCCTCATTTTCTTTTTCATCATCAAACCTCTCTTCTTCCAAACCCTCACACCCCTTCTACAGGCATATAGATCATGATATAGCATCTCTAACACCATTGGATATAGATGTTGTTCCATGTAATCTAGGAGATGACATAGTATGTGATTGGGATGCGCCGGGAATGTGGAATGATAACGAAGAGGTGGATGATGATGAAAGTGATGAATCATATGATCCATTGATAGAGTTAGAAGAATGAGACAATGAAGCAAAATATGGGAACGATCACGATGACGATACACTTGATGAAGAACCTAATGTACAATAGGTAAACAATGAGCTCAGAAGGATGAAGAAGCGCTTTAGCAAACGGTATGTAATGGTCTCATCGGACAGCCTGAGGTTGAGAAATTGCAGTTATGGTACAGTCTTCTAGGACTAACGATGTTAAGAAGCGCAAAGTATTTGATACGAAGGAGTTTATTTTGAAAATGCATTTAATTGCAATGCAGATGAATTTTCAGTTTTGAGTAAAAAAGTCGACGTCAAAATTATATATACTATGGTTCCTTGATACTAGTTGCATGTGGAGACTTCAAACTACAAAGTTGAGGGAATGCAATTTGTTCAATATTAAAAAATACTCTATTGTCCATACATGTAATTTTGGAGTTTCGAAATAGGATCATAGGCAAGCCAAGAGTTGGGTGGTTGGACATCTTGTCCAATTGAAGTTTACAGATGTCTCCCACACGTATAGATTGAAGGACATCTTACAAGACATGCAGAAAGATTAAGATGACAATTTGAGTTATGACAAAGCATGGTGATCAAGTGAAAAAATACTCTGAATTATAAGAGGGGACCCAACATTATCGTTTGGGCTACTATCAGTTTATGGGGAAGCCTTGAAAATCATAAACCTAGGTACTATTTTTGAATTGGAACTAGAAGATGAGAAATATTTCAAATATGTTTTTATGGCCCTTGGCCAATAGATTAGAGATTTTCTGAGTATCATTCGACCAGTGTTTGTCATTGAAGGGGCCCACCTAAAGGGGCGAAGTTCAAACGGGTATTATTACTTGCGGCTATGGTGGATGTGAATAATCAAATTTACCAGGTTGCATTTGTGATTATCAACAATCAGACTATAGCATCATGGACATAGTTCATGACTCAAATAAGTTGTATCACCGATGTAGTCAATAATTTTGTTTTCGTTTCTGATCGACATGCAACCATTTGTAAGGCACTTGAAAAGGTATTTCCCACTACATTTCATTGCTTCTACATACATCATATTAATATAAACTTGATAGCAAAATTTTAAAATGAAGCCCTTGAACCACTATTTTATAAGGTCGCGAAGGCATGTCGGGAGTCTTATTTCAACACCATTTGGGGCAAACTTGGTGCGTACCTAGGTGTGAGGGAATATCTGGACAACATTAGCAAGGAACGTTGGGCTCGTTGTTTTCAGACTGACTTGAGATACACACAGATGACCACTAATATCACGAAGTCTATGAATGCCCTATTTAGGCACGCGCGTAAGTTGCCAATGAATGCTTTCCTTGACCACATTAAAGGTGTGTTACAGGAATGGTTCTACGAACGACGGATGCTTGCCTCTTCCCGATCATCCATATTGTCTGACTATGTATAAAAGATTATTGCTGAATATTCTAATACTACGAGGAGGCACAATGTACTCAACATTGATTAGTTTCATTTCCAGGTAAGCAAAGGCAACCTTGATGGGATAGTCGATTTGCACTCGAGGACATGTAGTTGTCAAGAGTTTAATTATTTTATAATTCCATTTTCCCATGCTATTGTCGAGGCGACAGTATGCAACATAAATCCATGCAAGTTGTGCCACGAGGCGTACACGACCAACTCTTGGATGTTGGCATATGCTCGTTGGGCATGTCTCTACATGGAAGAGTTCGCCGGAGTTTGTCAACATATAGGTGGAACCACCAAAGACGGTTCCTCGAGTTGGTAGGCGACCGGCAGTTAAGATTCCTTCGACAGCTAAGGTCTGTCAAACACATAAATGCGGTCGATATAACACGTCGGGATACAATCGCAAAACGTATCGCAAACCCCTAAATACAGTGTAAGGGTATGGGTTTTTTGGTTATTTACATTTTAATATGTATGGAGTCAACACAAGGAACAAGAAGATGTAACTTGCAGCTCAAGCCAAGCAACCATTCATGCATACATGCTTTGGTAACCTTATGTTTTTTATTATTGTTGTTGTTCTGTCCTTCTGCATATGTGTCTTACCTGTCTTGTGTCCTACTTTAACGATAGTGGAAAGTATGAACTAATATAAACGAACTAAAATATATATATTATCATGAAAAAAGGATGACACACCCATATTTGTACAACATATTGATGCTTAAATAGTACAATATTACCTTAGGTCAAAGTGTCCATCTTTGATCCTGTGACATCGTACCCAAAGAATGTCACACAAAAGACACCACAATCTGTCTCACTAGAATGTTGAGGTACGAAAACCCGACATAGTCTCCATGGTACAACTGACAAGCCGAGTCGTACGGCAAACATCCCACTATAATGAAGTACCACGAGAGGATCGTACACATGGGTTTTACCTCCGTCTCAAGTGCATCTAGTGGGGTGGATTACTGCAGTAAATTTCAGACAGTTAGGTCGCCCTCGACAAGATCGATGTTGATCATCACTCAATGGTTACCACTCATGTTAATGGGGGTCAGTGTTTTAAATATCCAGCGATAGGTCGACATGTCATTGGACATGTCAACGTGTCGCCTGTTAGACATGGATATAGGAACAAAATTTCGTTTTTCCCCTCCTGTCGAAGATATATCGATACGTCGTGGATATTTTCATATGTCGTGGACATTTCAAGCGTGCTCTTTCACAGGCCTCCAAGTTCACTGCTTGCATCATCTTCTCATTCCTCCATAGCCATTCCTTGCCCTGTTTCTTCTTGAAGAATTTGTTTCTGAGTCTTGCTTTATTGATGGTAACACTTATCTGTATTTAGATTTATCTCCGATCAGAGAACCTTGTTTCAGTTTCCAGCTATGACCTCTACGACTAACTACAGCAGAACATCAGGAAAAGAAGAAATAGAGGCTTTTGGTGTAAATTCTTCACACCAAAATGGGAAAGGCCATAAAAAAAAAAGGTGAATTGGCTTTAATGGTGAATGAAGATGTTAGAGAAATAGAGGACTTTTGTGTAAATTCTTCACACAAAAATGGGAAAGGCCATAAATAAAAAGGATGAATTGGCTTTAATGGTGAGTGAAGATATTAGAGAAATAGAGGCTTTGGTGTAAATTCTTCACACCAAAATGGGAAAGGCCATAAAAAAATGGTGAATTGGCTTTAATGGTGA